>NC_134276.1:145659645-145997502 GCF_949628215.1 Phalacrocorax aristotelis | reverse complement strand
GGCAGTGATGCTCTGGCATGCCCATGCAAAAAAAGCAAGTAGCAGGCAAGCCACAGAGCTACCTGCCTGTTTGCTCAAAGCAGCACTGACATGTCATTGCGTTCTTCAGTGATACTCAGGCACAAATCAAAGTAGTATGTGATCCTAATTTGTTATTCATAGTCACTGACATGCTTTCAAGGTGATACCTCCAATTCTTACATAGGATGAAGTGGATGGGTGGTCCCATTTACCTTGGAAATAATTTCGTTACTTTATGACTTTACACGTTAAAGGGACAAGTAATATCACCTCATAAAATAGAGCACCTGTTGTAGAAGAGCAGTTCAGCAAATATTGCCTTATGCTATTGCAGATGAAAATCCAGTGTCATGCTTATGGAAAGGCCTAATCTCACACTTTGGAGTGTATATCAAATGATCCAAAAGAGTTAACATGAACTAAATAATTGAAACTATCTTTGAAATTATCAGGAATTTTTACCCATCTGTCTTTTTTGCATCTTGGCCCATAGTTTATTACCATTTTTACAAAGTAATGTCATAATACCCTTCCAACAGTTACTCATTTACTTTCTTCCCTTGAGGTCTGCAGTTTGTTCCAAGTGTTATTTTAGAGTATACCTGATGCATTAATGAAGTGCAGCATATGACTTCTAAGTAGGTACACAACTATTGTTAATTCAGTTTGCCTAGTAGAGCATTTCACACAATATTTGACAAAAACACTCTTAGTAAGCACAGAAAATATATCGTTTTTCTTGGTATTTGTATAGGGTTTAACTTCAGAAGGTTCTGATTGTATTATTTTTCACCAGCACTCAGAGAGATCAGTGCCACACAAATCAGGTCCACTTGTTTCATTTTCTTTAGACTATTGTCTTAGGGGTCATGACTTCTATATTAAATGCTTGAATTTGCATTACCCTTACTGAGCAGGAACTTCTTTTAAACTTTGACACTGAAAGGCAGAGCGTACTGAGTTTATTTAGTCTGGAGAGGAGGAGGCTTTGGGGTGATAATAACAGCCTTCCAAAATCTAGAGGAAAATCAAGGAGATGAGGCCAGGCTCAGCAATGGTGTATGGTAGGAGAACAAGAGACAATGGCATAAATTGAAATGAAAAAGGTTCAGACTGGATATAAGGAAAAAATTCTCCCCACTAGGACAGTCAGGCAGTGGAATGGGTTGCCAAGAGAGGCTGTGCAATCTCCATCCTTGGGAGCGCTCAAGACCCAACTGGATAAAGCCTTGAGAAATCTGGTCTGAGCTCAGAGCTGACCCTACTTTGAGCAGGAGGTTGGACTAGAGACCTCATGAGGCCCCTCCCAGCCTGGATTTTCTTATGGTCCTGGAAAAAAGCTTATGAACTAAGATTTTTTTTTTCCTTCATCCACTCTTCATCTTTGACATAGTACTGTGGATCAGCACGTGTTTGTCCAAAACTCTGCTTGCTAGGCTTTCAACAGTACAAAGAACTCTGTGCAAAGATCTTTAAAGTCAACAGTACAGGCAGGTTTCTTCACAGAAGGTAATTTCTTTAACATGTCAGTATAGTAGTAAGATTTTGTTCTTCTCTATTATCTTGAGGAATTCCAAGTGCTTAACAGACAAAGTTTAAGAGTAATGTCAGTGCAAGTCTCTTCACAAGATTGCTCCTTTATTTGGACCCTTTGAAGTTATTTTGTGGGGGATTTTTGGTTTTCTTTTTGTTTCCCCACCCCAGGATCCTTGTTGCTTGAATTACCTCATTAGGATCCATGGTAAGGTTTATCAATACTCCATTCCTGTGGCTACTGCTGAGCCAGGAAAGAGGACTGTGCCTCCTTCTTACAGTCTCAGCACCTTCCCTTTAAGTACTGTACTTGCTTTCTGCATTGGAGAGCCAAGCTAGTACTTTTTCTCATAATCAGAATACACCCTGGTTTTGCTAGACTTTCTTTTTTTTTTCTTTCCATGTATTTTAGGAATAATTCTTTAAACAAGGATCATTGTACCAGTAGGCACTTGCTATAGGAAGGGAAGAGGTATGCCAAAACTCGTAGGGAAGTTAGTAATATCAAGGGAAAGTTAAGGGGATATCTCAGGCATTCAAACATCTTTTTTTTAAGGTTGGGTTTTTCATAATACTGCTGGCTTTTTAAAAAATAACAGCTTCTTGATGGTTTTGAAATGAATTCACAAGGTCGTCTTTTTACTTCTTTTCAGTGCAGCTGACAGCAAGGAATGTTCAATGCACTGTTAGAATTCTTACAGCTTTTGAAAAGGTTCTGTCTAGTAGTTTTCACTTCTGTAATATATGATGGTAAATTTTCTAAATTGTGTGATTTTTCCTTTGGTATGTAGAAAAGAGAATACTGGCAAAACTATATGGAGCATTGAAAAAAAAAGGAGGCCTCTTCATTTTTTGGAATGTCAACTTCAAATCTGTATCTTAAATATAATACATAAATATACCATACAAAGTTGCATATTCTACTCTTACAACAAAATTATTAATTCACAAGGTTTTATACAATTGCATATCATCAGGCAATTCAGTAAAAAAATCACAAAGTCCACTCAAAATTAGCAGCAATAATATAATTTCTGTTGATGCATGAAGTATCTCACCCTCCAGTAAAATAAAGAAAATTATAAATCAAAGCAATATGGGGAAGAAAACTTTATAGCAAAAGTATCCTTGACATATTTAGCAGGCTAGTTGATAAGTAAGTTTCTTACCAGATGCATGACACAGGTTTTATTTCCCTGATTTTAAGGTTTGAGGAAAAAAGTGGAAAGGTTATGCTTTTGATCCTGGATGAATAAAAGCATAAGTAATTTTTAATAGGACCTATAGTTTTAAAACATTCAGAAGTAGCATCATAATTTCTGAGAACAGAACACCAAGATTTATTATGGTCATCAAATTATCAAGGTCACAATCAGTGCTAGTGTTAAGAGTCAAAACTGTAAGTCCTTCTGAATCCTGTCCTACACTGTGTCAGTGCCCACTTACAAACTTGAGAAAAGCCCCTTCCTAATCAGTAGAAAGTATTGCCTGAAATATAGGGGGTGAAAGCTATAAAAATTAACAGTTGTGTGCTAGTATAAGGGTGTAATGTGAGCCAAGTTTATTCCTTACATGACATGAAGCTGTAGTTGTAGCATAGGGTATTATAGCATACATACAGTGCTACACAGCCACAATTTTTGCCACAGCTGTACAACTGCATATATACATGCATGCAAGCGGAAAAAAACCCAACACATATTGTATTCACACGCTCGTGTATTTGAGGAATTTATCCATTTTGAGTATATAATCTGTTATTTAAGCAGGTATGGTCATTAGATATGCTCTAACCCATTTATATGTGGATGGGAACTAAATGGCAAACTCTGCCTTAAACTGGATTAACTGTCTTTAGAAATAGAAGTGCAGTTTGGGAGACAAATGAAACAAAGTTTCCCATGCCAGGAAGTGTTTCGTTTCTGTAACCAAAAAGCAAGTGCATTGGGTTGTTTGGCTGTATTTGGTTCAGTTTAGGTTTTCTTCTTTCTACGTATTCTAACAGAGCTGTGCTTTATTCTAAATCTGATCCTGTGCTGTGGCCCAGTCTGTGGCCCAGGCTTCATCCTCAGTATTACACAGTGCTTCATAGAATACAGAGATGAGTCCTGTTGTCTATGCTTTTTTTCATGTTGACAAGGGTCTGTACCGTTAGAATTGCTTCATTTTTTAAACATTGTCCTTTGCCTTTCAACATCTTTTCAGAGGTGATTTTTGGCATTTACAGGTAGATTCTCTTCTTAACATCTGGAGATGGAAGTTCAGTAACATCAGCATCCCTTTCTGGTTTTTCACTAAGCTGAAAATGCTGCATTTACAATTGTTTCCTTTTGGATCCTCTTTTAAGTGCTTTTGCTGTAGCCAGAAATGTTTTCATCATGTCAGTTAGGCAAAATATTCATTGCAACATACTTATAAAATTAACGTTCTGTCCTGCCATTTCCAGATGAATTGGATTTCAACTGTGGACAAATCAGATCCAATTCTAAACTGTTTTAAGATGCCTAAGAGTAGCTTCATAAATTCAGAAATTACAGAGACATTCTAGACAAGAGCATTGATACTCATCTGGGTTGAAGCTGGGCAAAACCCTTGGTTCGTGGGGGTGTTATAAGTAAGTCATTTGTCAGTTTAGATTTATTGAGCTGAGCAGGGATGCTTGATCATTGATACAGATGTTGAACTGTAAGAGGACAAGCCTACATTACTTGTCACAGGCCTGTTTATTATCTTCATTACTAGTGCCATTTCTTAATATTTCAGAGTTTCTAACAGTGACTGTATCATTCTTGATTTGTGATGACCTTTTACCATGCTATAATTTTGGCAAAGGGCCTCTGTTTTGCGTGCTTAATGTGTGCTTAATGCTGACATCTCTACAAATCCCTCATCTGTGACCATACTTTTTCAAGGCCACTTTTAATGTGCTGAGCGCTATTTCACTCTCAAATTCCCTGGGCAGAATCCAGTTTGCTCTGGGCACTGTCAACAAATGATAGGGGATTTCACATGAAGGGCTTGCTCACAGGGTACTTATAAAGGACACACAGGGTACTTATAAAGGACACACAGGGTAACTTTAATGCAACTCCAAAATTTCTGAGTGTTATAATGTGTGATTTTTCCCTGTCTTAGTGTTGCTACACAGTTGAATATACTGAGTAGGTGGATTGGCTGGTTTTGTCACTAGTTTAAAATATTTTACCTATTTTGAGCAGATGTCATCAAGAAAAGCAGCTTCTTGTGGCTGTTACCTTGGTGGTTTTCCACATTCAAGGGAGTAATGTGTGACACTGTACAGTTGTGCTCTGCTTTTCTTTTCTTGGCTTGTTAGTAACCATGGGATTATTTACGTTTGCTTGGTGTGGTGGATTGTGCTTATTACCCTTCGTTGTACCCACAGAAACTCATTCTCTTGCTTTACAGTCTCTATTTCTTAGCACATCCTGAGCTGGAAGTCTTTCATGCAAATATGTTCCATCTCAGTAGTTTGTTGTTAATTTGAACAAGAACATGAACATCATTGTAGGTGCTGTCTTCAAAAACGTTCCATGGATTTTCCCTGCAGGTTAGCTCTGTTCCTAGTGCCTCTTGTGTCAAGAGGAAAGCTTCAACTTCCTTTCCACTTTGTTGAATTTTGTCCAGTTAAATCAAATTAAGACAGTGTTTGAACACATAGCAAAAGACACATCACAAGGATATAACCCAGGCTTTGATAAAAGCCAGGGAGAGATCTCCCATTGCTGCAAAGCAATGATGCCAGGCTTAAAACCCGCTGGAGCTAGTGTAGGCAGGTCTTCTGCAGCTACCACGTGTGTGCTGTTACGCAAGAAGCTTGCATAGGGCATAGTTGTGAGTAGAGTGCGCAGCCAAAAACCACATAAATCATTTACACTTTTTCTTCCTTGAGAAGAACTGTAATGGATCTGATGGGTATGCCTCTAAAAGAAAGAGGAGCTATAGATTTAGTTCCTGGGGAGCTATGCACGCCCTATTCTGGCACCTGTCTGCCTTGCAGTGAATTCTCTGAAGTAGTTGCCAACCAGCGTGAGGTATGCCTAAATTTCCTGTCTGTAGAAGAGAGAGATAGTTCTACCTTCCTTCACTTAGGTGTTGTGCCTGTAGAGACAGTATTAATTTCTAAGGCCTCCAGGTATTACAGTGAGAAGATTCATTTAAAGCTTATAAATAAAGAAGTTCTCAGTTCTTTATCTGGAACAAACAGTAAAATAACTGCAAGCATCATACAGGCCAGCCCACCATCAGAATTCAGGAGGAAGCACAGTATTTGCATCACTTCTAGACAAAGCTTGCTGTCTTTCTGTTTTCTGTTGTGGTTTCTTTTTTTTGTGTTGGTTTTTTTTTCCCCCCTACCCTGGCTTGCATCACCTGTTTAAAGAGACCTACTAGATCACTCAGTCCACCATAAGCCTTGAAAGCTTAAGCCTGGGCCCTTTTCCTGCATTGTGGCCAAATGTCCAGGCAGAACACATATCTAGGTATCTACAGTTCTGCCTGCAAGCACAAAACAGGGACTATGCTCAGCCTTTTGAGTAGAGAAGCACTTTTGTAAGGAGTGTTCCCCTGACTAGTCAGGCAGGCAGAGTGTACCTGCAGTATTGAGCCCATTCAGATCCCCAGGTTGGATACCTGCTGCCATGCTTTATCAGCTTCATCTGTTGGACATTTAACAGCTAAACAAACCACTTGGGAAGCAGGGAACAGGCAATAACTGCACTAACAGCCTAATGCAATACAGAAAGTCCTGCTTCTTATGCTTTTGCACCAGTGGCATTTCTACTCGGTGGTGAATTAAATAGGCCATGCAAAGTCATCAGGCCTAGATGTGATATCAAGCTAGCATATGTCTGCCCTTTACAGACCAGCAACCACATACACAGTTGCATAATGTTTTATTGTACTTAGTGTTATTTGAGAGCCAGCTGTGTAAGTTACTGTTTTATTATCTCTAGTGCGACTGTATACAAGACTTGTGGTGGAAAAAAGTAACTCCTTTCCCCTCCAAAAGCTTTTCTTTTTCCCACTCAGAGCTTTTGTTTTCAATGTGCGATTCATCACTGCTCAGCGTCTTATGTAAACCTTTATTCCAGTGCAAAATGGACTTAAATGGGACACGGTCTAAGCACTCTGAGAATAGCTACAAATGACCCCTTATACAGGCCCATGATTCAGGCCTGACCCTGTGTTTCTTCTGGTTCCACTGTAGTTATGAGGGAGCTTGCAAACAGGAGTACATCCTTAAATACAGGTTTTTGTCTGCTAGCTCTTTTCTTTAAGCATGTCAGTTCTCATTTTAGAATCCATGACTGTTTCTGCTGTGGTTTGTTTTTTTTTCCCCCCTCCCAGGAGTCTAAAATGATTTATTTGCAAACTACAGACGCTTTGGTCTCCCACACTAAATTGTCTGCTTCCAGTTCTGAACCCTCAGTAACTCTTCAGACAATTATTTATTTGTTTCTGCTGTATATGCATTCATGTTATTCACGTTATCCTTTAGTAATTGCATCAAGCCACTTGCCTTGGTCATCAGCTGCAGCATCTGTGTGTAGTTTCCACCATCAGGGAATTTCATAAATAATTGTAAGCTATATTTTCTGCATCTTTAAATCAGATCTGTACTTTACCCATACAGCTGTCTCAGGATAAAAAAATATAGCCAATATAACTGAATCCCTGAGGAAAATAAGCAGAATAATTTTTATTGTGCTTAGGCTGGTATAACAGTGCAGTTTAAAATGCATCCCATAGCTCTGGTCAACTTTACTGTAAAATCTTAAAATACTAATTTAGTACTTGGCATTATAGAATACATGAGCAAAGAGAAATGTTAGAGAAAAAATAATGAATACAATCGTCCTTGTGGTTAACAGCAAAGCCCTTTTACAGTGGTAGGGGAAAGTACATAATAACATTTATACCCTTTCTTGTTGCCAGTCTGATGTAAAAGATCTCATATCAATGAGAGTTGGGTCTAAACACAGTAAAACCATGATGATTTTCAGAATTTCCATTTATTTTGTTTAAGCAATAACCATATCACATAGCCGTGAGATACTACCTAGTTAGAAAACATGCAGATGAAATTATAGGTCAACTAGATCCAGCTGGTTGCTTTAACATGTTTTTCTTTACGCCATTCTAGCAAACAATGCACTTGTTAAAAACCTAATTAATGCTAGAGCAGACAAACAAACCAACAAAAGAGGCACTTAGAGGCACTGTTCATAGGAGTTAGAGATGGAAGAGCTCCATTAGGTCATCTGCCTGTTCCCCTCATAGTACGAAGCTGTTTTCCTCAATCAGAAGGGAAGAGTCAGTGAACTGAGCAAGAGGGTAAAGACAGAGGAAAAGGCACCGGGGCGTGACAGAGCAACAAGAGGGTCATAGGAAGGAAAACAAACAAGAACAGTATGAACAGAGGGCTTAGAAATCAAGGTTAAAGCACATTGCATTTGGAGGTCATTTGTGAAGGGATTTCTTTAGAGCACTTGCCTGTTTCTGTAAAGAAGATAAGAAGGAGGATTGTATGGTTGTGCAGGAAATGTATTAAGACAGAACTAACTGTTGAATAAAGGGACACCACACAGAGATGTACAGTTGCTTTGTGTCCTGTGTTGGATGGGGCTGGAGGTAGGTTCTCAATATTTTTCAGCTGGGAAGGATCAAGTTCTAAACTCCATGATGGATGAGTGTAGTTCGCAGCTCCTGTTGTAAATTTTCTGAAATGTCTGGCAAAATAATTTTAGCCCAAAGCTGAATAGATCCCTGGTCATGTTCTCCTTAGAGTTAGTTAAAACAAATTAATCTATTTTCTATTTCTGGTGAACTCTTTTCTTCCCTTTAGCCTTCTTGATAACCCAGTTTGTAGAGCACACGTTCTTTTTGGATTTCAGCAGTAGTTATCCTTGTATAGCTTTGCTACCTTTTGGGTGAACTGATACAAGCTTCCTTGTACAACAGGTTAGGCATTACTGAACTGTTGTGGTTTAGCCCCAGTCAACAACCAAGCCCTGCAGAGCCACTCGTTCGCTCCCCCCGTGGTGGGATGGGGGAGAAAATCAGAAGAGTAAAAGTGAGGAAACTTGTGGGTTGAGATAAAGACAGTTTAATAGGTAAAGCAAAAGCCATGCACACAAGCAAAGCAAAATGAGGAATTCATTCACTGCTTCCAATGGTCAGGCAGGTGTTCAGCCGCCTCCAGGAAAACAGGGCTCCATCAAGTGTAACAGTAACTTGGGAAGACAAACACCATCACTCCAAACATCTCCCACTTCCTCCTTCTTCCCTCAGCTTTATGTACCAAGCATGATGTCGTATGGTGTGGAATACCCCTTTTAGTCAGTTTGGATCAGCTGCCCCGGCTGTGCCGCCTCCCAGCTCCTTGTGCACCCGGCAGAGCATGGGGAGCTGAAAAAGTCCTTGACCAGTGTAAGCACTACTTAGCAACAACTAAAACATCTCTGCATTATCAACTCTGTTTCCAGCATAAATCCAAAACGTAGCCCCATACTAGCTACTATGAAGAAAATTAACTCTATCCCAGCTGAAACCAGGACACGAACTCCTTCAAATATTATTTTAAGCACTGAGTCAAAAAATTGGCATTATACCCTAGGGAGGTTTCTCACCTGAGTGCTGACTGCAATGGCTTGACTTTGGTAACATTGTCCTGCATTTATTTAATCTCATGTAACAACTTGGTCTGCTTTTAGAGTTGTGTTATAGCTATGTTACTAAATATGAACCTTGGGTAGACTAGCTGAATATTTCCATTTCTTTATGTTCTCTGTTTAAAGGTTTTTTTAACAAATATTTTGTGCTCATATAATCTGAATTGTCTTTTATTTAGACATAATAAAAAGTGATACTGTTTTAGGAGAAGCATATTTCAGTTTTATTCAAACTACTTAAATTGCTTTAAATTAAACCAAATAAACTGCTCAAGCCAGAAGATAAGTGCCTGCACAGTCTTCTGGACAAATTTATGATAACCTATTTAAATTCAACCTTACTTTATGCAATGCAGCTTTCTTAGATAAAGAAACTTTTGTATGTTCTATGTCCTGATGTTTTAGCTCTGATACAAAATTATCATTAAATAACGTGGAAGCTTTCTTTTTCTGCTGTGCTAGTTGCCTTGTATTTTTCTTAATAGTATACTGTTATTACACTGTCTCACTGTGTAACCAACATTAGTGCCAGCTCAAGGTTGAACAAGCAGACACAGTAAGGTGATAATGCCCAGCTGACAAGGCATCAGCGCAGATATATGTTAGGTAAGAGTAGTTTTAAAGAAATGTATTGGAAGTGTAGAAATCAGCACAAATGAGAATTCTTGACCAACAAAGTAAAAAACCTAAGCAATGAAACTGCATATGACAAATTGTCCTGTTTTTTTCTTTTGTCATCCCCACCCCACACCCCCCCACCCCCAGTGCTGATCTGCACATACATTGAGGTGAATCATCGGAGCTGCTCTAGGATTTGTGTTGTACATGTTCTTTGAATTCATTATTGAAGACTGGCAAGCCAATATGTGGAGAATGCTCCAACCTAACGAACAAAGATACCTCAAAGATCCCTGTTTGGCTTGATACATTGTTCGAAATACAATTTAAGAATTAGTCTTCTCGCTCCTTCTGTCTTGATATTGAAAAGAGTAGACTTAAAAGAAGCTGTATGGGTAAGGCGTGCCATGCTGTCATGTAAGTGACCCAGCCCAATGAACATACTCGGTGACACTTGCATGGTAATACATACATATGTGTGTGTTCACATTCACATACATACAATATAAAGACAGTATTAAAATGTTTTTATATCATGAAACTACTCCCATGACAGCTGAGGTAAATATGCCTGGCTGTTAGATTCCATAAATGAGCTTCCTGAGCTCGGGAGTTTCTCATAAATGTTGTTAAGTAAATATCATTTTAGTTTATATTAAAAATAGTATTATATGACTCAGCCCTACAGTAATATTCAGAATTTCTCTCTCAGTCTGACAGTAGGTGGATTTTTGTTTGTTTTTTTTTTTAAAGCTATGAACATCATTACTGTTGTTTTTCTGCAAATTCATCTTTTATGTGGTGTGGCTGTCAAACTGTATTAACATTTCCTAGGGGCAGATGAAAACCATTTTGAAGTGATGAAAGTGTTTTATATGACTGTAGCAATACACAAAACATATGGCATTTGTGCACATTGGACTGTATTTTATACCTGGAACAGAAAGGCAAACTCTGATTTGTATGGCTTTAAATGCTGAAGTACCTGTCATCACACACCTGATTTGGCTTGCCTATAGGCAATACCATAGTATAAGTCACGTATTGAACTTACTTATCTGCTAGATTCCTGGAATCTGTTAAGTATTCTAATTTCATTACCCTTCCAGTGTAAAATAGAGCATACAATATGGCAAGCATGGGAAAAAGTAGTAAGACACTGTTTTACCTTGGAGAAATGTCTCAGAAAGCACTTTGTTCATTGAAAACTGTTTTCATATGACTTCTGACTGAGAGGAAACTCTCACACCATCTTTGCTGGAACCTGATGACTGCTACAAGATAATCTTCATTTTCAGTTTCTCTGCACAGCAGGAAATGGGGGTGCCTCAGCAGAAGGAACTATATGCAGCCATAGCTGTGCATCTGTAGCTTATTTGCCCCTTTAGGTTCTCAAACTCCATGAATAGCCAGTGCCTGACAACAAAGCACTGTCTACAATTCTTTCATGGGGATGAAACTGGGTTTTCAGATGTTCACTGTCACAGCTAGTGTGCTAACCAGGCACTGGTGCTGTTGATTAAATCCTTACTCAGAGTGCAGACACCAGAGCTGTCTGCAGTCTGACTAACGGATAAGCATGGATTGGTGAAACCAAGAAGATGACTAAGGATTTTGTGAAACTGCAGATCCTGAGGTGTTTTGAAAAGGAGCCAATATGTTTTCCTAGCTAAAAGTGTGAATTCTGTAGAAATTATTTGCAATTTATTTCTTTACTCCTACCTTCCACTAGGGAAACTTTTACGTTCCCCAGTGGTGAGAAGAGTTATCAAACAACAGCGAAAATTAAGTGAGCACAGAACTGATTAAAGAATTAGATTTCTTTGAAAAAGTGTGACAAAGTACATGGCATATAGAGGTAACTGTAATTTTTTTTTCTTAAAACTGGTGCCTTTTTTATTATTATTATTAAATAATGTAATATACCATAGGTTAACAAAGTGCAGTTTGCAACTTAAGTTTGCAGTGATGAAGCTTCTGATAATCTTCAGTGCCTATATCATAACTGAGGATGAGTCTATAGGATAGTGGTGTAGCTAAACATAAGAACAGTAGTTTGACAAAGGATCTGGTAGAATCTCAATTTATAGAACACATAATCCCAAATGAGAACAAACACATTGGTGCTACTAGTGAGTCTCAAAAGCTATCAAGTGTGAAGGCATAGGGAAATGAAAGGCAGACTCATGTAGTCTAGGGAGTTTAGGGATGAGATGTGCCTATTTTTATAGCAGAAAGTCCTTTCAGCCAAAGGATGAGTGATCTGACTGATTAAAAGAAGTAGGTTCTCTGTTTTGAAGAAGCTGTGAGATGCAGGAGGATACCCTAAAAGATCAGCATAACTAGAGGCACAGCAAAATGGTAATAGGGAAGTTGGTTGGGCACTCTTGCAGGTCATTACTTTGCCTATAAGGTCTCATGCCTGTAACAGAACAGCAGTCGGAGAAGGCATGACAAAGATGGCAGGGAAAGGCAAGAGGCATTGACTGGAGCATCCTGATGATAAAAGATGCTGAAAATACATACATCTAATGCAATCTGAGGACAAAATGCAAGAGCTGAATGTTCAGGTTTGGGAAAGCTCTAGCAGATGTGCAGGTGACAACAATTAAGTATAAAATTTCCAAAAGCGCTAGTAAGTGTTACACACACAAAGGTCCATCACATGTTGTGAGGAGATGAACAGCCCTAAGGCTTACCTCTTCTTTATATAAGAGTTAGATTGGAATCAAGTACTAATACTAATACACTATTATCCAACTGAGTATATTGTGATTACTTTTATTGTAAATACTAAGGGATTTGCAATGATTATTATTGAGATTTTCTATAAAAGAAAAGACAGAATTACTCATCACCAGGTTTTTATTTTAGTAGTGTTTCTTAGTGACCCAATGACATATAAACCCCATTTTTAAACAAAATTTAATCTAGTGTAATGCTTTACACTTTTTCTCATACAGGTATTACAGTAATGATAAATAAATCAATGTGGAATTTCAATATTTTTGAAGGAAAACTGTGAAATACTGTCCAAGTTCCAATATAGAAAAAGCAGTTACATACACCATAAAAAAAAATGTTAGCTCTACGCACAACATGGGAAATACTGTCATGCTTGTGTAATTGCATAGCAACTTGATACAGAATTAAGTGGCTTTTGAGCAGACATTGGCCCAGTGGTTCAAATGTATTTTTAGGATAACATCAGTATTTTAATGGAAGCAATTTTAAATCTACCATGCTATTAAACACAAAGGGTAAATTTATGCTTGGCATATCTCCCTTGGCAATGTTGGCACTAAACCAGGGAGTAATTTTCCCTATTGCATTTAACAACATGTCTCAGATTTAAAAGCCATGGAGCCATTAAAATATGACTTCATCAATTAGAAAGTAATTGTGGTATGTCTTTCTAGTGCTGAGGGATTAACTCAATTTAATCTCAGTGCAGTTAACAAAGGCAGTCAGCTACTTGCTTTAAATACAAGTTAAATCTGTAAATCATAATGACTTCATGGAGAACAGGATTGGCCCCATGGCATACACCCAAAGAATGGGCTGTTGACTTCAGTGAGTTCAGTGGGAACCTTGAACTGAAGGGCAACAGATCGAGCCCCTAAGGGCTGTTCCTGTAGGTGGTCCACACTTGAAATTCTCATACAAGTTTCGTATCTTTTTGAAGATCATGAAAGAGAATATTAAACTATATCCAGCTTTCGTCCTCTCTGTGCTGATGCCAACACTTGTTTTAGGGCAACTTCATAAAGCAGAGATGGGAAGAAACTGAAGCATAATGGTTGCGTATTTGTCAGTATTTGCTGTCACTGTAATTATTATTAGAAAATCCAACTTTGCACACTAGATATTAGACAAAAGACAACAATGGAGCTGGAACTGCTTGAGAAATTCATGTTCCACAGCTGGCAGTTATCATCCTGTTAGCTGGTAACCAGCACCTCTCCATCCTAATTCACCACAGTGCAAAGAAAAAAATCAGTTGGCATAATCCATCTGCAGAATACTTATCTATTATAAACCAATGGTGTCGTGAAGGCCTTCTGGGATTTTGCCACTGAATTTGGAAAGATTTGAAGAATTACAGGGAAGGCAAGGACCTATTATACAATGCTTAGTTCAGACTATCCCTCAGTTTGGGTAACACTTTAGTCCTGCTAGGGTCTGATACTGAATGACATTGGACACTCTACCAAAAAGACTTGTCTTCCTGGAGTAAAAAACCCTAAGCTTTAAAGCAAATAAAACATATTTTTAATAAGGTTTTAAGGTAAAGCATATTGGTACATTGTCAATAGATTTGTGATTTCTCTTGGCAGGTTCTCCTTTAGTTGATAGGAAGGAGCCTGTAGCCATGATAGCATGTCTTTCTGTAGAGGGTTGGAAAAAAAAAAAAAAAGAGGAACATAAGGGTTAAAGCTGATGGTGAGAACAGGCAGAAGGGATGTTATGGCCTCCCGGGGGCATTGGTGGGGAGGGGAGAGGAAATGAGATCAGCTGTGGCTGGGAGTTTGCTTTTTCTTTTGTTGGTAGCAAGCCTGCTATCTGTTAAAGGCCCACTGAAGATACTGTGCTTTTTCCCCTGTCTGTGTCAACCGTATCCCCAAGTTCTTCAAAAAGGGAAAAAAATAATGTTATTTGCCTTGCATGTGTCATGCCTCACAGTCCATGAGCCACACAGCCCCAGTCCTGGCCCAACAGTTTGGTGGCCACTGCAAGACTGTGGTGGCTGGTGTCTCCCAGCACTGCCATCCACCCTACCCACAGCCCTCCATGTAGGGTGAGGGCTGCTCCCTGGCTGAGAGCTTGAGGCAGGGATCTCCCAGACTGACCACAGAAAACCATGGGTTTTCTGTGCACCTCCTTCCTTCAGGGGATTATACATTTGACCTGGGGCTTTCCCAGCTGGACTGGGACTTCTCACTCAAGACACAGCAAGGCTTGAGGGGTGACAAGGTGAGAGGCAGACACCAAATGGTGAGCAGCCAGTGCAGGTTCCTGCTGGCACTTTTCCCTTGCAGGGTTGAAATCCCCTTCCCTGTCAGCCCTGGCAACAGCCTCCCTTAGTGCCTCTGTCTTTCCTTCACCCACTTAGCCCCTCTGACCAGCCTGACTGTTTCCCTGTGCCCACCAATCCCTAGCCTCACCTCAGCAGCTAGTCATCCCCTCTACCATCCCCTCTATCCTGCCAGTTGTGCTTCCCTTAAGCCATCCCCTTCATGGCCCATCCCCCAGAAAGTAACGCAGTCAGGGCTGTCTTGTGTTGTCTCCACTCCATGCTGTTGGGTGTATATGCACTTACTGGCAAGGAAGGCCTAGCTAGTGCAGGAGCATCCACAAAGATGCTAGCCTGATGCTGTGGAAACTGGGGATCTTGCTTTTAGGTAGATGGCTTGCACCTGTCTGTGTTATCCCTCTGTTGCAGAACAGAAGGATGCCTAGAACTATCACTCCTTTTCTTTCAGTTCCTTTCTAGCACGGTTGGTGGCAGAACCCTTAAGTTCAACATAGAAGATAATTCAAAATACTCTGATTATACATTTATATATGTGGGCATTCCTTATCACTGTCTTCATTTGATGAAGGATTTAACAAAAACAGTTCTTTCTGTCTAGTCAGACTTCTCTGAGAAAAGGCAAAATCAAATCTGTTAGGTGGATCTTTTAGTAGAGAAACTGGGGTTTGATGGAATTGTGTAAAAACACAATTTATTTATTCAGCTTTGAATAAAAGACTTGTGATGTTGTCCATACCCTTCCACACTTCAGAGCAATAATCTTATCTAAGATGTCATCTCTCCTATAAAGCACTGAAATACAGTTGCACAAAATAATGCAACTGAAGTAAAACTAAAAACCTAGAAGGTGGAAAGTTGTGCTAAAACACTACCAGAAAGTTCTTGCTAGTATATTTACTGATGATGAAGTCTGAGTGATCATTCAATAGAATCTGTCCCTGAAGAGAATTAGCAGAATGTATATCACCTTTTCTGCAATGTGCATTGAATTTGATTTCCTGTTTTTATTTCTTCTAGGACTGTCAGAATGAGTGCACAGCTGGAGGGTGTTCGGGAGAAACATCAAAGCATATGACTGAATCTTTCAAGGTATGTTGTCTGTTAGAAGATGAGTGTCTGAAGCATTTCAGTGTAAACGGTGCCAGACAGCATCCATAACATGGTGGTGACTGCTGTGCAGATATTCGTAGCTACTGACATGCTTGAACATAGTAATTCTGTCAATAATTCTTTAAATAAATCTGTAAGTTGCATTTGCTGAAAATGTTTTCAGTGTAGAAGTTAAGAATGTTACAAGAATAACTTCAATATATTATAGTTTCAGGTACTAGCTAAAAGGTTAGTAGTCATTAAACAAAAAATAAAATGGTATAGGTGATTTTATTTTTAACTCTTATCTGCTTCAAAAGCAATAGAGATAAAGTTTGATTCCCCCATGAAGGCTTTTTCCGAGCAAAGCCTATGTAACATTCTATTATTTGTTAGAACTTCAGCATTATGAATGGTGTTCAAAAGTACGTTTTTCTATCTATTCTCAAAGTTGCAGAGCTAAGGATGTCAGGACTCCAAAGCACACCACGGCTCTGGCACATTATCAGCACTCAACAAGCAAACAGGGATATGGTAATAAGGAATGCTGAGCAGCTGCCAGGAACTGACATGAAATTGAATCCCTCTTTTTTTTTTTTAATTTTAATCTTATGCTTAGAACTAAGCTCAGTTAAGATATCACTCTTTTCCTCTGCCTCCTTCCTGAATGCAGTGCTAGTAACTAAGAACTCATTTTTAACACTGTATGGACACAGATGTCAACTTTTAATTTTCTGTTGGAAATGTAAAGCCCATCAGCACATGCTCCTTTGAGTTCTACCTTTTGTCTTCATCCCCTTTTTTTCTGCCTCTCTCTTATACTTCTTTTGCCTTTATTCCTTATGTCACACAACTGTAATTCTTTCTCACCCTCTCTTTTGATGCTCTATGATCTTTAAAAAGCCTCATCTATATTTTGCAGATGTTCAAAAAATAATACTCAGAAAACGGTGACCTCACTTGTGCTTTTTCAGCAGTTCCTTTCCTCTTGTTGCTGACTATTGTCAGCAGTACATGAGATGAAATTATAATGATACACTTTATAACTGTCATGTTCTTCCTGATTTTTTTGGGCAGTGTCACTGCTGTGCAGTATTCTGTATTTTGCTTAAGTAGTTACTTCCCTTTCAGTTGCCAGGCTTTAACCAAATATGAAAATAAATGCAGAAAATGTGTTGCATTCCTTGATAAGATTTATTCTGTTGCTGGTTTCGTTGAAAACAGCAAAAAACTCTTGAGAGACTACAGAATTTCGCCATGTAGCAGCATGACATTTCATTTCTTTTTCCCCATTCTCAGCCATTCCCAGTTCTTCTCTTCCTCATTTCTTTGCATTGCGTGTCTCTGGCAATTCTGCCCAAGAAGGAAGATTTAGGATGACTTTTCAACCAGAAAATGTTGACAAAAACAGGCATGCAACTAGTTTTGAAACCTCAAGAACTCACAAGTATGGAGTGCAGAGTTGTTTTGTGAATTCATCTTTAATAAATAGCCAATGAATCAGTAGATTCATTCAGTAGTGCATGCATGCATATTTAAAAACTAAAATTGCTTTACAGAGAGGAGAGTCTGGTGTAACTGCATTGTACTGTTTCTTTCCACTCACTGATGTAGCCCAGAAGGAAGGTAGACAGAGTGACAAGAAACTCTGATAGTGTTTGGGTTGTAGGTGAACTGGGCGTTAAGTAAAGCAGATGCAAGGCAGATTTAATTATACTGGCAGTCAAGCAGGTACCGTACCAAAGCTCCAAATATTGGGTGGCACAAAGTTGGATTTAATCCAGTTTCCTTTCCATCAATACTTGTATGTCAGCCAGAATGGCTGTGGAGACTGGAGAGTCTGTGTGAGAGGAAAAATATATTAACAGGTGGGACAGATGGTCATAAAGGGAATAATACTAGAAAAAACAGCTGGCTCAGGCTGAATTCTAATTTGTAAGTCCATTCCTGCCTTATGGCTCTCATTCTGAAGGTTAGCTGCAGTCACCAGAAAGGGGTACAGTTTTTTAGAAAATATTGTACTGGGGGGGTGTGTGTGTCTGCGTGTGATGAAATTTATGATGGGAATACAGATACTGATTGCAGTGTCACACATTATAATAATTATTTGCAGTCTCTCTAACTTTGTTGTCAAATTAAAAAGAAAAGATTATAAATGAAGGAAAAAATAACACCAGACAATGACAAATAAAATAGTCTGGATTTATTCTAGGAAACTTCATGAATGTTTATATGGAAGACAGTTATGGTTACAATTTCAAAAACGATAGCTACTAATATTTCTAAAGAATCAAGTTGACCCATGGAGCTGACTGTGCTGAAGGAATCGGCAATTTTGTGCCAGTAATCTAAGTAATACAAGATTGTGGGAATGTAGAAAACAGGGTATGGTTTTGGTTTATGCTTACATAAAACATATTGTTTAAAGAGGATGATGCCCATTGTTTGAATGCCAGATTAGCCCTCTGAAGACGTTTCTTAGAATGCGGTGCTGTGCTTTTTAGGTGGGGTGAGCTTCTTTGAATTTTGCTGCAATTTCTGCCTGACTTTGAAAGGTGGACTCGGAGAGTCCCTGTGCACTGGGAAGGAAGGAATGAATGCCACCTAAGCTTCTAGAAAGCAGTGACCCCCTCTGCTAGCTGTTCAGTTTTCAATTCTCATGGGATTCTCTGAAGTCACTAGGTCAGAATTGGCCCTTTGTTAATTTTAACTGCTACTGAACTACCTTATTTTGACTCACTTCTGCAGTTAAAAATCTCTGGTTAAAAATCTCACCCTGACAGGTCTGCAATTTACAAGATACTTAATGTATCACATTTACAGTTGACACAGGACCAGTGATCTTGGAACAGATAAGGAACATTGAAGGAAATAGTGATTATACTAGAGTTTCCTGTATTGTAGAAAATGTCAAATCTCCAGGACTGATCTACCCAGCTCTTTCTACTAGAGTGAAATATTCCTCCCTCCCCCAACTGTTGTATGCACATATCTATATACTTATTTTTTGTACGTAATTGGCTGTGGTTTGTGACCATAACCTAAGAAGTTATACCTGTAGTTTTTGCCTATTGTCAGCATTGGATCTCTAGGAGGGGAGTATGAAACTAGTAACGGAAAATGCAGTCATCTGTACCACTGAATGTATTTTGGAATGTTGAATCAACACTTGCGCATTTCTGGTTTTGCTGATGTACGTGGTTTTTTTCATTCAGTAATACGATGAAACAGCACACAGTTATGTCTAAGGCACTTAATGTATATGATTAAAAATCTGGTAATTTCTTTAATGCATTCATTCTACTTATTGTACTGTCACAAGACAGAATGAATGTTGTTTGGATAATGTAGCAGTCTATTTCTGTACATAACTATAATTTGGTTTCTTTTAATGTGTGTGTTAGCTCTGACTTTGAATTCATAATGCTTGGTCTTGAGAAACTAAAGGCATCTATGATTGCTTTTTCTTTCCTTTGTGTTATCAATCCATATCCAGAAAGATTATTTCAGTTCTTACGTAACATTTTGTCATGGAATACATTTTCTCCTTGAGAGACTGATACATGGAACACTTTAAGAAGGAATTACATACTCCTATTATGTTTCTGTGTCTTAATGATTTGAAGCTATATAAAACTAGTTGGGCATCTTAATGGTGCAAGCTCAGTTCTCTTGTTTTAATTTTTAACAGCCTATTTAATGTACCAAGATGGTGCAGACCTTCTAGGGAATACTGGCTTGTCTGCTACACCAAGGCAGAATAAAGTAGATGTAGTTAACAAGTGGATCTGGATTGACTTCCTATTATGAAGACTCGTGGTAGTGGAATAAAGAAATGTTTAAGTGGAGCTTCTCTAAATAACTGTGAGTGTTCCCGCACAGTCTTCTGCAGACAGACCCAACCTTCCCAGGCTCCGAGCCAGTGGGATGTGAGCCCATGGCAGACCTGAAGCTATATGGGCAGGTTAGTGCAGTGCTGTGCTTGAACTAATAATCCCTGTTGAGATCTTGGACTTGCTAGACTGAATACAGTGCTATGCTAATGTGTTTGCATGGCTTCCAGTTTCAAGCTAGCTCACGTCTAGCTGTGTGAGGTGCTGGATATAGTGAATTTTCTGTAATGGTGCATGGTCTAGTATTTGTTTCTTGCATTGCTATAATATTTTAGAGCCCAAGCTGTGAAGTAGCTGACATTGTGCTAGGTGTTGCACAAATCAGAAAATAAAGATTATTTCCACACTATAGGTATAAGCTACAAATAAGCAACCAAAATCTCTGACGGTTTTTCCACAGAATGTAACATGTATTCTACTTCTGGATGAAGTACGAAGAAACTGAAATTTTATTTCCAATGCAGGTGTTTGTGGTTCAAATTGAGAGATTGCCGATCAAAGTTTTACAGATGTTGATCTTGTTCTTGAAGGTCTCTTCATACAAATGTAGTTGTTCCGTGTAATAGGACCTTTAGTTGCATGTTTTAAAACGTGTAGCCTTGCTTGAAATGAACTTCATTGGCTCTATGCAAAGCTTACTGTGCTGATTCTGATTCTCTGCCTTGTTTCATGTTCTCAACAAATAATTCAATAGTATTAAAGATAAAGAACAGCTCTATATTTTACTCTGGAAACATTAAAAAAAATATGAAGTATTATTACAGGAGTCATCTATGCAGGTAAGAAGTAGGTTAGAAGTTACTAGAGTATGCAGCATTTCTTGTTAGTGTATGTTAGAAAGAGCTGGAAAATTCCTTTCTTCTGTGGAGAAAGATATGCCTAATTTCAAAACAGCCTTTCAAAGGAAAACCTGACTAATTATTGCATTTTCTATGTTTACATTAATGAAACTACATTACTGTGATTCATTTCCATTTTTATACTAATGAAACTTAAGCGCATCTATAGTTTGTGCAAATATCATGGGGTATAGCATTCCTTACTCTGGGAATTGGGAGAGGGACCAATCCATTTTGAAATATTAGACAGTTTTAAGCTTTATTTTAGAAAACTATTTTATGTGTGAAAGGGTTGCTGACAGAGATAAAGAATAAACAATTCTCCAACCCCATTTTTTTTAAGAAGAAAATTGTTTCTTCACCAAATTTTCTTCCTCCCCTTTGAATGCAAAGATTAAAGCCACATAAAATACAGAATACTCTAATTTTTTGAAACACCTTTTTAAAAATCTGAACTTATTGACTGTGTCACATTGGCACAACATTAGAGTCACATGGTGAAAGTTCCACTCCTTGTAGACTTTAGGAAGCACATAGCACTTGTTTGTGTTTTCATTTTATATGAGCAGTAGGTAAAGTTTCTGACATGCTCAGAGCATATGGATCAAGGGAACAGTGAAATATTTTTTGGAATGAGGACATATATGCATTATAGTTAGCACATTATGTACAAGGCTAACAAATAAAAAGTAATTTACATGGTTTATATATTTTCACATCTATTCTTCTCCAGCTTGTTCTCAATTTGTATTTTCTACTGACATCAATAAATTATTCACCTGCCAAAAGCATGTGGACACTCAGTGAGGGTTTTTGTCATGTTGCAGCTGTTGATTCTTCTGTGGTTTTGTGGTTGCGGGGTGTTAGGAGAATGCCTTGCATTTACATTTTAAATTCTATATTAAAACCCATTTGACATTTTTGTTGATCAGATAGAACATTTCCTTCATGTTCGTGTTAAGCTATATGGGGGGAAATTTATTACAGAAATGTATTAATATCTTGATGCTGTGATGAGCAGTAGCCCCCCAAAACATGTATGTAGGAAAGCTACCTTTACATAAACTGCCTTGAAGCAGTAAAAGAAAGACAACCAGCTGGATAGCTATATGTGTGTGTGTATAATGTAATACAATAAGGCATCTCCAGATATTTTGTACCTTAGAACCACTTGCCATCTAGTCCATCCTCCCGCTGAAAGTGGGACTCTCATCAGTACCAGACCAGGTCAGCTGTGGCTTTGTTGAATTCAGTGGTGTGATGTTCTCTTTAATAAAACGGTCATGGCTTTTTTTTTTTTCTGATGTCCAGTCTGAACCTCCAAAGCTATTCGGTAGGTCATGTCTGTATAATTTCCATGGAAATACATAACTGTAGCCACCCTTGGATCAAGATGCCAAGCTAGGGGCCAATTCTGTTGTTGTCATAACAGTATTTAGCATTTGTGGACTGGGTGTTTCTTTAGAAAAGGTCATTCTGATTTTATTTTTATTTCAGCTGAATCTATTAACTTTAGCTTTTCATCAATGGCAATAAAACAATTTGCTTTTTGTCATGTCTTGAATCAAAAAAGATTGGTGAGAAATAATATTACTAGATTGCAGTGCCTTCATATCACTCGCTTATACGTACCTCCTAACGGGGTATGTATATGCTGCAGAATTAGTTCAGGTGATTTACAATCAAATCCATTCCCTCATCTTCACCTGCTGAGAGGGAAACCAGCTACAGCACAGAGAAGATTGAGTGCTGAGTTGTTTCTGTGGTATCCTGCATCCACACAGGCATTGCACACACTCTCTTGAATATTGCTAATAATATCTGGGCAAGACTGACTTAAATATGTGCTGCTTTGATTCCAATTATTAGGAAAGTATGGGTCTAGGTCACAGTAATGATCAACAGACAGTGCTCTTGCTCTTAGAGCTGAGTGTCCTGCTTTGACGAAAGACAAAAGAAACCAAGCCCAATAAGTGTTCATTAATGTTTCGGTTGGTTGCTAGGAGAAAGGGCGTTCCTGAAGGAGATCATGCAAGTTGCGTGCACAGGTGGAGGATACACTCATGCAGCTTAGTATTCCTGATGGCTCTACTTGACACATCAGTATTTCTAAATCAAGCTCGTTTTCTCAGAGTAGTAGCATTACTGTCACAGCTTCAGGACTGTAGTAGCCGAGAAATGCTAATGAGCAACAAGAAGTTCTTAGTGCTGTGAAAATAATTCACCATGATTCTTCCATGATACACTCAGGGATAGTTTCCCAACAATCTGCAAGTGGGTTTCTCATGCCACTGGGAACCTGCCTATATTGTGGCATTCGAGATCTGTGGCAGCTCTCTTTAGTTTTAGCTTGGTGGCAAGTACTTCTGTGTTTCTCTTCAGGTGGGTAATGTCCTTCAAATAGTTGCAGGCTTTTAGCAAACAGGTTTTCTAAGCTGTAGTAGAGAAACTGACTGTCCCACTATATGAAGCTGTAGGATTTGCAAATACAGCTAATTTTCTTCAGCAAAAACAGGAGCTTTTAGCTGAGATAAAAGAAAGATGCTGGAGAAACATCCAGGGGACAGTTTGCCTGAGTTGATTTTTTTATAACACAAAGTAAGTGATGCCTTATCTTTTTTTTAACTAGGAGTTTAAGATGTATTTGGTGTCTGTAAAAGCACAGAAATTGTACTAGAACTTTGGAAATTCCACTTGGCTTGTATAATTTTCTGGATTTATTTTTACCAAGGTGAAGAATTGCTTTTAAAATGCAGGGCTTTAGCACCAGCCAATGATTCCCAAAGGAAACTATGTGTCTCCAAAATGTATAAAATCCGTGATGTCCATAACTATTTCCAAGAATCCTTAAATTTTGATGTCATTGGAATATCAAGTTCTCAGGTTTGATATTAAATGTTTTATTTGCTGAAAACACATGACTAGGAACTACAATTTAGGAAGATAATTTAGTCTTTTATTTCCATAGTTTTCTCTTGGCTTTTCTGCTTGCTTTTGAAATTAGCTCTATATCCTAACTCCTATGAATTAACAGCCTAGAGAGCTGGAAGATTTTTACCTTAATCCTGTACTTAGTCCCCATTTCTAAGAAAGTACTGAATGGAATGAATTGGCAAAATGTGGCAGTTTCAGTGACAGAGCAAGCACTGAAATATATGGCAAATTTTAAGTTTACCTTCTGTCTAACAGTATGAGAGGGAGATGGCAGAGAGAAGAGAAAAAGGCAGGTGTGGTTAACTGAATGTTTGAAATTATTCCCGTAACCTCTATGTAAGAGACTGTACCATGAAAGCAATTTATGTTCCCAAAAGTTTTTGAAATTCCATATGAAATTATAACTTCTGAATGCCTTCATTCCATGATTTCACTTCCCTGCTTGTCTGCAAGCTTATTAAAATTGGGGTAAGAAGATTTAATCCAACTGCTCAGGACTTGGACATGTGAGATTATGATTCTATTCTTGGCTCTTCCACATAACATGTTTGTGACTGGCCAGGCTACTTAGGCAAAATATTTCCAACTTGTTTGTCTAAAATTTAGGTTTGCAATTCATTTCTTCCTTCAATATGGCTACTTTTTAAAGAAAAGCTTAGATGTAAATATCTCATTTTTTGTTTCACTTTCTTTATGTGAAATAGAAATGATAGTGTTTCCTGAACCAGGAGACAATAGTGTCTTAAACCTTTGTGGGCAAAATTTTTAAGTTTTGTTTTCATACAGCATTATCTGAACAACTAAGACACTGTGCTGCTGTTCAAAACTGTGGTATCTCTGAAATGTCACAGATCTTGGTATTCTACTTTTGTATCACAGGCCAGTGTGAGCCCTCAGCTTGTGTTAGGCTCAAACCTTCTCCCAGGCAAACTGTTTCTAAAAATGGAACATCGTGTTTATGCTACAATGCAGAGCTACAGTGGTTGTAAGGCAAGGAGCAGCACAGCATCAGGAATTGCATTAACCACGCTGTCAGATCTTTTGAGAAGAAGCAGTATATATTAATAGTGAATAATATGAGTAGTGTAATTAGTTAATGTGTTTCATTTGTGAAGAATGGTCCTAGTTTTGTATTTATAAAAATGTTTGAGTATGACTCTATGAGAGGACTTTCTGTGCAAGGAATTGGGCTATTACAGGATCGCAGTCTGTGGTTTCCCTATTGTTCTATATGGAATTGGTTCTTTCTAATCAAAAGCCCAGGTATATTTACATTGCAGACATAAAGTGCAGCTGCATGGCCAAAGAGGATTTTTATATAGCTGACTTGACCAGCAGTAACAGTGGGTTACAGCAATGGGGTTTTCAGTCCAGTGCAATGACTGCATTAAAACCTGCTCATACTTCTTCCCTATTCACACTTTTTGACCACTTCGTTAACCGGAAGACCTGTTAGCAAACAGAAATAGCTGATATGGCCAAAATGTAGAATGCGTCCAGTTTCTGTTCCTATGTTTAATAGTTTCATCAGCATCTTGGTGGTTTATATTTTAAAGAGGTATTCATATTTGAAATGTTTTCTATAATTCTTTGATAGATGAAATTACTAGATAACTAGGTTTTGTAGATCTGAATATACCATTAGCTGGAGTAGAGGAGGTAGACCCCACTAAAATCAAATAGGTGTTTTCCTTAAAATTTCCTTAGTATCAGATAGAAGGTTTCCTTAGGATCTGTAGGAACCCCATTCCCTCATCTTTCTTAACTTTAAAAATATCTCCTGAAACTTGTGCCAGTGGAGAACAGACTGTTGAGTAAGGGACGAACACATACACACCCCCTGCCCCAACCCATTACGAGTCCATTTAATTTTTCTGAAGCAGTACAAATGGGTGAGGATGACATGAGTCAGGTAGTTTTGTCTCCCTTACAGTCCAAATTCCTACAAAGCTGGAGGAACGGGTCTTGATGAACTTAAATGGGCTTTGGATCAAATTAATGGGAGTTGGTGCAGGGCAATATTTTAGCACATATGGAAAAAAACCTTAAATTTTAGTTAATGCCATTGAAATAAATTATGCTATGGATTATCCTTGTGCTTGAGCGTTTTGTTGGGCAAGACTAGTTTCTTCAATGTTTTCTCTAAAGTCTAGCAAGACCGTAGCTTTCAAAAATCTTTGTTTCCCTTCTGGTGCATTTTGGGAGGTTCAGGCTGCATTTTCAGCTGTGCTGCTGCCCTAGGTGTCCTTTTAATTCCCTAAGACAAGAAGTTTCTGCTAATTCCAAACACTTCTCTTTTGTCTTGTCAGAGCAGGTTTACTCCCCTGTCTACTGCTCCAAAGCAAACATTCCTGCATCACAGTTGGAGAATTGTCAGGTCAGGAGAAAGGTTAAAGAAACCAACAGTACATTATGCCCTTCTTCTTTTCTTTCCATTGCTTGCAAAGTGTAGCAGAAGCTCAATCTTTGGTTTGACAAATATTTGATAAGTATCTGTCATGAAGAGTTTAGGTTACATGCCTTGCAGAGGAGGGGTTAGACAAAGTCCTTCCAGCCATGTTTTTTGTTGTTTCCATGATTGACTCACAACTGATTCAGAGCATTGACTCCTTTTTGCTTTGTCATTTGTTCTGTGGTTTATTTGTTCAGTGTACATTCAACCTGATGCAATGATTCCAGGCCCCAGTCCAATTACATGTGCTAACATATTCTCAGATGAAGTCTCAGGGAAACTTATGTTGAAAGACTTCTGGGTATTCTCCCGGGGGCTGCAGAAGATGTTTTGTTATATTTTGTTTCTCTTTATTTTTTCATAGTAGGAAAATGAAGGCTTTCTTCCTGCTCAAATCTTATTATACCCTGGCACACTTTCTATTCTCAAGCCTCAGGCTCTGCTGTAAAATGTAAATTTAAAATAGTAATGATGGTAAAGGGATTATAGGATAGCTTACATTAGCATTACTTTTTATAATTACAACCTAGTAATAGATATCTAAGAATTTCTTTAACTCTGTCTTATTCTGTTTTGAGTTGATAAACTCTTATTGTTCTTATTGTTTCTACCATAGACCTTATTATCATGATCAGAGCCATACAGAGCTTAGCCCTATCAGAAAGCAATGGTCTCTGCCCCAGAAAACTAGCAGTCTTTTCCAAAGAAGGTGGGCAAAACCACAGACCTTAGTTTACCCTGTAGGACATAAAGCTCCTCATTTTTTACTCAAGTAGATGCCTCATTTTTTACTCAGGTAGGTCACAGAATGGTTTGGGTTGGAAGGGACCTTTAGAGATCATCCAGTCCAACCCCACCCTGCAGTGAGCAGGGACATCTTCAACTAGGTCAGGTTGCTCAGAGCCCCGTCCAGACTGACCTTGAATCTTATCAGGGATGGGGCACGACCACCTCTCTGGGCAACCTGTGCCAGCATCTCACCACCCTCATTGTAAAAATGTTTTTCCTTATATCCAGTCTAAATGTGCCCTCCTTCAGTTTAAAACCCTTACCCCTTGTCCTATCACAACATGTTGCTGTGGTGTCAGCTAGTGATTAGTGGATAGAGCTGAGAGGTAGTAAGTCAGACAAACTAGATAAAAATAACACTTGCTAGAAGAGGTTGCAGTTGGTTTCATCTACGGGAGGAATATTCAGCATTTTTATTTCTAAGACAGGGTTTAGGAACAGGCGGAACAGGTGGTTTGTTATTTTGTCCCAATAGAGGAGAAAAGTACCAGTTTCCCTAATACCACACGCAGCCTCCATAACCTTTTCCTACTTTCTAGTTGCATAGCTTAGCACTGCTGCTGTCTGTTCTGATGCCACAGATGGAGGAGTTAGCATGTCATCCCTGATTCCTTTCAGAGTTTGGCAATACTTTGGCACAAGTCTTTTTTTATGTGTAGTAGTAGCTGTTAAGCATGATTCATGATGTCGGCCTACAGAAAACATGCCCACGTAGTGAAGGCTCTTCCTGGATCAAGCTGTAATTCCCTGTGGTCTGCTCGTAGTAACTGCTGTATGGGGCTGTTGGGCTAGAATATCTAATGGATGAGCTTCTCCAGCCATCTAGGATCACTGCTCAGGTCAGCAAGAAAATGGGGGCAAACCTCTGCCACCTGCAGCTTGCATCAAGAAACTGATGGAGCTGAATGAGTTACAGAAGAAAGGTGGCAGCTTGCCCATTGGCTGCAAGGCCAAAAAAAACTTGTTTAAAGTAGGTTTCAGTTTCCAAAGGCAAATTTACAAGCCCTTTTCTTCAGCCTAGTTAGTATCCTCAGCCTAGTTCCCAACCACTGCTTCTCTTTGGCAGTGCAAACCTTTTCCCCTCAGTCTGTTATATAGCCTCAGGTTCAGGAGGCCAGGCAGAAGGTGCTGTGAGGTGAAAGTAGCTGCCCCAGCAGAAAGAATAGCTTCCCAGGATAGAGATAAATATGCTGGGGAGGGCCCAGAAGTGACGAGGAGGGTGCCATAGCCATAAGGACTGAACTGCAGGAAAATGACACCCTCATCCCTGGAGCCCTCTTCAAAACCATTCTGTCTAGTCTCAGCCTCGTTCTTTCCAGCTCCCCCTGGCTATGGCTTGTTACCTTTCCCCTTTATAGTAATTCCTCATGCTGTCTCCTCCTCAATATTTACTGCACTACTGCAATATTTTGCTGTTCACAAGTGCAAGGGCAAAACAAGTTATTCAATTTTGCCTACGCTTCCACGTCTGTTATTGCATCAGAAGGCCCTGATCTTTCCTAGATATGCTTATAAACTCAACATAAGTAATAAAAAATAATAATTGCAGTTGCTTTGTGATCTTGAATGAATCACCTTGACTAGAAGTCAGGGAGGTTACTTATTTCATCAGAACAGATTACAGTCAGACTCACTGAATGGATGTTGATGTTTTGAGAATCTCTGCTGAAACTTGCTGTTATACTTAGGTAACTTGTAAGCTATTTTATAGCTGAGGCTGCCAGTTCTCTTTTTACTCAAGTAAGTGATAGAAACACTTGGCCCAGCAAGTGTTTAGAAAAGTTTGGGTATGTCAAATAAATTACACCTGTTAGAGCTGTTCAACCTACTGCTTGTAGTCTACTAGTTTCAGTGCAGTGAAAATAACTGCAGCCAAGGTTCATTTGGGAAGGCATTGTTAAAACTTGATGGAAAGAGTAGGACAAAATATGCACTTGCCATCTGCACTTACCCGAGACAGCTCTCAAGGGTAAGAAAGGTAGGAATGTAGTAATGAGGGTAACAGCTCTGGCCAGAGGCTGCTGTCAGCTCCAAATCCAGTTACAGCTATTGCAAAGGCTGGGTAGAATAAACATTAAACTGACATCTTGGCTAGGGGTGCCAGAATGCCTTGCTACAGCTTTGGTTAAAAATGACACCGACCAGCATGTCACTTTTAATTTGACCTAGCTCATAATTGACAAGATCTGTTTTGATCAAATGATGAATTTTAGTTTCAGGAGGTCACAATACATCTTCGTTACTTGGGCTGGGTAAAGCTTTACTCTGTAAGAAATTGAGTTGGAATCAGCAGGCCCTTTTCAGATGAGGGGCTATGCAAAAAAGGGCATCTGATCAACAACAACAGTGGTTGTTTGTAGGTGTAGCATTGCTAAACAAGCCTGAAAATCACCAGTGTCCTGCTGGCTTCCCTGACACTCCCTTTTGCCTACCATCGTCAGGGCAATCTTGTTCTTCCTATTTCTTACCAAAGTCCCCTGGGCTGGGACCTAGGCACATATATCTTGTACATACTGTAATGCCCTAACATGGAGAGTTTGGAGAGCTGTAACTATGTCTTTGCCATTTTACTTTAGGCAACAGGGGCCAAATAGCTGCACTCAGTAGACTGCATGCCACATCTGTTTCTTGCTTTATCTCCCTTATCCTTTTTGTTCCTGCATTTACCATTTTTCCTTCTGGTTTACTGGTTTTATTAGGCAGCAGTGTCAGAAGGTGCTTGAGATCACGCTGATTACAAAGCAAGCTAAACACAAACTTAGTGGAAAAATTGCCCTTTGTATTGGCAGTACAAACAGAGGAGATCTGGATGGATGTTAATGCCACTTCCTGATGCATCCTTAATATGCTGCTTTCAGGGCTGGGGGAACGTTGACAAAGGAAAGAACTAAATTGCTCTTTATAAAGGTCATAGGTGGTACCGTGGTAGAACTGTGATAATATTTAATGAGTGACAGAAAAGCAATAGGCATTGACACTTAATCAGTACTCCTGGTATTAGCCACCAGGCCTTGCTCTGCTCTCTTTGTGTGGGTTCTGGGTGTTTGGTTTCTCTCCTGCTGGTGCTGCCTGACAGTACCACAAAATACTTGGACAGGACTTTGGGGCAAGTTAAGACAAAAGGGTCTGTGGGCCAGGTGAGATTTTGTGTAATAAGGGGCCTTGTTACTCAGGGACTTAGGCTGAGGGTGCTGGAAATACTCTGTGCTGCAGACCACACTGTGGGAGATAGTACTCCAAGGATGGGTTCTCCAGTACCCCTCCATGGAAAAAAAGATTGAATGTATTGCAGTGTTTGATGGTGTCTTGACATGAAAATCATTGGGATTCTGAAAGATCCAGGTGATTTTGCACACTGTTAACTTGCATTACTCGCTGCCTGGAAAAAGAGGGAAAAAATTACAATAGAATGAATAAGGGGGAAAAGCCTTAAGAATGGATCTTAAGAAAGTAATGATGAAAGAAAATCTTAAATGCATCTCCTGAGAGCTTAATAGGATTATAAGGATCAAGAAAATTGCCCTTTTGCCTGTTTAATGATTGTTGTCTTACTGCTCTGTGCAGTTTAGATTATATTTGAGGTCTTCTGCAGGGTGTTGCTACTGTTGTTTGAAGGAAGTGTTACGGGTCAAATGTTGTACCTGATATTGTTGAGTCAGGTGTTTGCAAAATGCTTGAATGAAAGTTGGTTTCCCTAAATGCTGAAGGAGGTGAGAAAGAGCAGGTGGGCTCCTTGTTCAGAGCACGCAGCTTCCCAAAGCTCTGTGGTCCGGAAACTATTTGCTCCTTTTCTGGATAAGCATCATAGCTACCTATCTCTGTAGGCTTTCTGCCTTCAAATGACCCAACCTGAAATCCAGTCCAGTGATTTCTGTTTGTGACTGCAGAAAGTCCCCTATCCTTGGCGCTGAGAGCTTAAGCAGCGTGGGCTGCTGCTCTGCGATGCTGCTGGGTGACCGCCCATCACACAGGAGTACCCATTTTATTGAACTTGCAGGAGTGAGTGCTTGGCCTGCCCCTTAGCTCTCATGAGCCAGCACAGGGGCGACTCTGGATCTGGAACCCTCCTTGTATTAACCATTAGAAGGTAATGGTGTGCTGGTATTTGATCAGTACAGTTTTATTAAATTATCCCTCACATTACAGAGACTCTTGAACCCCAGGTCTCCAAATCTGGAGAAATACCTTTGGTGGCAAAACTGATTCAAAGAAAGCCCAAATGCTCCCGAGTGAGCATGTTTCTTCACTTGTGGCTGCAGCTTGCCACTCCCTCCACATGTGCTTGTGGGCCTGTGAGAAGAGCCATGTTAAAATCCTTCCCCATCCTTAGAATAAAAGCCATTTGTTAGCACCAATGAGCTTAGCAAACTGTTTTATAGTGCTGCCTTTCAACTAATTGTGCTACCACGACTGAGGAAGTGGCAAACTGAGGCATAAAAGCAGAAATCGGCACACTGAAGGGAGTTCTAGGGGATGAAACTCCATGTGATAATTCTGATCCCCAGGCCAGTTTATTGTAAAGATAATTACCTTAATGAAAGTGACCTGAGATGAGACAGAAGCCTTGACTTCAGGGAGAGCTGTTAATACCACTGGCAGTAGGAGTTCTTTAGAAGCTGTGATTCTGTCCAGAGATAATTCCAAGGATATAATTGTGTTCTACATCCTCTTTTAAGTCCCATTGACATCCAGCTCCTGCATAACTGTTTTCCTGAGCTGAATCTTGCATTGTGGATAATCGCAAACACTCCTTTGTGGCTTTTATTTTGGTCCATGCTATTCTGTGATATCTTTTTTTCCAAAGTGCATGATAAGAGGTTGTCAGGTAAAATTAATTTTTATTTTCAGGACATCATTAAGTAGTGCTTTTCCCATTGGAGCACTCACTGTCAGCAGGATAAAGGGTACTATAAAGAGTTAAGAATAATTGTTGTTTCATCAGATTATGTATTAGTTCAACCAGGCTAATGCACAGTAATATCTAGACAAGTCCTATAATTGGATGTAGTTTGAAACATGCTTTTAGCTATTCATGTGCTCCAGCTCTAAGTTAATTTCACATCTAAGCCATTACCAAAAAAAATACACCAAACCAAACCCCAAACCAAAACCAACCCATCAATAAAAAATAGGCCATTACTTATTAAAGACATCTTGAAAATCAGGTTGTTTACAGAGACCAGGGTGTGTGTGTTCTTTTTCAAAAGCTTTGGACTAACTTTTTCTCATTTTGCAAAATATGTGCTGAGTCTGAGAAGTCAAAGTCAGTAATATCTCTTGCAGAGCTGCCTTTTTAGTGTATGTGCAAATCATTTGAACAATAGTCTGAACTATCGGCATTCTAGTATATTCTATATGTATCCCGTGTAGAGGAGTAAGATTTCACTTGGGGGTCTGTAATAAGGGTCAATGCTGGTCATGTTAGGAAGTAAAATGGAGCTTTGAATCTAATTCTTTGTTGAATTCTTCCTTGCCTAGTTGTCAATGGCTCAATGTCCAAATGGAGACTGGTGACAAGTGGTGTCCCTCAGGGGTCTATACTGGGACCAGTACTATTTAATATCTTCATCAATTACATGGGATTGAGTGGGATTGAGTGCACCCTCAGCAAGTTTGCAGATGACACCAAGTTGAGTGGTGCAGTTGACACACCAGAATAATGGGATGACATCCAGAGAGACCTAGACACGCTGGAGAGGTGGGCCCATGTGAACCTCATAAGGTTCAACAAGGCCAAGTGCAAGGTCCTGCGCCTGGGTCAGGGCAACCCCCAGTATTAATAAAAGCTGGGGGATGAAGAGATTGAGAACAGCCCAGTAGTGAAGTACTTGGGGTACTGGTGAACGAAAAGCTAAACATAACCAACAATGTGTGCTTGCTGCCCAGAAGGCCAACACTATCCTGGGCTGCATCAAAAGAAGCATGGCCAGCAGGTCAAGGGAGGTGATTGGTGATTTTGCCCCTCTACTCCACGCTGGTGAGACCCCACCTGGAGTGCTGCGTCCAGCTCTGGGATCCTCAACACAGAAAGGACATGGAACTGTTGGAGTGGGTCCAGAGAAGGGCCACAAAAATGATCTGAGGGCTGGAGCACCTCTCCTGTGAAGACAGGCTGAGAGAGTTGGGGTTGTTCAGCCTGGAGAAGAGAAGGCTGTGGGGAAACCCTATTGCAGCCTTTTAGTACCTAAAGGGGGACTATAGGAAAGATGGGGGCAAACTCTTTGGCAAGGCCTGTTGTGACAGGACAAGGGGTAAGGGTTTTAAACTGAAGGAGGGCGCATTTAGACTGGATATAAGGAAAAACATTTTTACAATGAGGGTGGTGAGGTGCTGGCACAGGTTGCCCAGAGAGGTGGTCGTGCCCCATCCCTGATAAGATTCAAGGTCAGTCTGGACGGGGCTCTGAGCAACCTGACCTAGTTGAAGATGTCCCTGCTCACTGCAGGGTGGGGTTGGACTAGATGATCTCTAAAGGTCCCTTCCAACCCAAACCATTCTGTGATTCTATGTTATAGAAAAAGAATGGAGAGGATGGATCGAGAGGATGGATCAAGAATCTGCCCTCTTCATAGCCCTCTCCAGTTGTTTAGCCCCAACTTGTGTATAAAAGGGGAGAGTCATGCCAGAGAACCTGCTCTCCTTCTTCCCCTGCTGTTCTTTAGGATGATTCACACCATATAAGCTACTATAAATAAAATTAACTCTATCCCAGCCAAAACCAGTATAAAAAAATATGCTGCATTTCTGCAGCTAGTCATGGCTTGTAAGAGAAAGTCTTTACAGTTAATCATGCAGAGAAACATTTAACCTTCTTTGCTAATAGGATCTTTCTAGGAAAATATGAATGTGAATGAACAAGCTAGTGTGACCCAAGTAATCTGCTGACTGCTGGCTCCGACCTCTCACATTGATCTTATGCATTAAAGGAAGATCAGCATAACACATGTACTTAGTTGTGAAGGGGATTAATTTCTGATGATCAGCTTACATTCTGAGGTACAGCAACTGGGTTTTTCTGGAACTTGTACAGATGTGTTAATCTAAATGTCCAAGAAATTTTCATCTGCTAATTTTCTGGTCTTACACCTTGTATTGCTTCTTCCACTTAACATTGCTTCAAAATACACTAACTACTTCTGGTATAAGCAGGACTGTGTATATGTGTGTACACACAGTATGAATGCTTGCCAGCTGCCTAGAGGTTAGCTGCCTTTAACCATTCTGTCACTAAATGTCCCCACAGATAAAATATTGCATTTGCCCATGTTCACTGATGCAAAACCATTTTTAAATCAGTCTGACTTAATTATTTTTATACACTTCAATCTTGTCTTCATGTTTCTTCAGGCTTCAGATTTGATCATCACTCCAGCTATGACTTTCAAGGAAAAACCAGACCCCAGCGGTTTGGTATTTGGAACTGTGTTCACTGATAATATGCTGACAATTGAATGGTCCTTGGCTTCAGGATGGGAGAAACCTTATATTAAGCCACTTGAGAACCTTTCATTGCATCCAGCTTCCTCATCTCTGCATTATGCTATAGAAGTGAGTACTGAATCGATTTGGAACCTGCTATTTTGTTTCATTAGCTTTTCAAGCCACAGCTTTGTAATACAGGGACTATTACTGTCTTAAGTTTATTAGTACTGAGTTACGTTTTAACTGATGTCCTTCCAGAATAATTCCATTATTTACACCAGGGTTATGTTTATTTTAGTATAATTCAGGAGCAGCTCTGGCCTGTGGATTCCAGATCACTTAAATTTCTAGCCTAGTGAAGGTGAACCCTTTCTTGTGCGGTGACAAATTAATTTGAGAAAGCATTCTAGTTCACTGATGGCCGATCAGTCCAGTTACCATCTGTGGTATAACTTAATGAAGCACTGGATAAGACAGTGTGAGATGCCAAGAGTAGCTTTAATTTGGGGACTGAACATACACTTTGTGAAAGTTATTTTAAGCTGTTTTGAAGGTTCATAGCTTAGATTGCAAGGCAGACTAGACAGATGCTTGTTTGCAACTCTGAACAAGTCTGGAGAGCTCTGAACTAGATCTGATGCATTCAGCATATACAAGTGTATTTAAGCAGAGAATATACAGCAAGGAACTTTGGAAAATGAAATGTTAAGTCGGAAACCAGCGTGGTTAACAGTTTCCGTGCTTAGCTGCTTACTGTCTAAAGCTGCCTTTTGTGTCTTCAGAGCAGCTTTGCCTATACTCACATCTGTGTGAGAGCCTCAGTAGGGCACGTATGCTGAAATGGAAGCCTGCTTCTCCTCCCACATCTGGGTAGGTGGGAGTGTCTCCACTGAAGTTAATGGAGCTTCTTGTGCTTCTTTTGTTATTTCTTTCTTTCTTTTTTTTTTTTTAAACTACTGGTATATGGGAAGGATCAAGCTTTTCCCTGCTTGTGGTCCCTGAGATCCTGCCTTCACCATTTTTTGTTGTTGCTGTTTTTTCCCTATCTAGTCACCAAGCCTCCAAAGGTCCTGTGTAAATTACAACAGGCCCCTGTGACTAAGGTTGCAGCTTTTGATCTGCCCAAGAAGTAAGAAACCACGCTGGAGTCCCAAATCTATATTTCACTCTTAGTAGCATATTGCTTTAATGCTCGGCCTCTGGCCCAGTCTGAAATCATTGCTAATATGAACATGCTCTTATTTTTTTTCCCATTTTTTTTTTTTATTCTTTCACCCTTATTGCATCACGTTTCCTCTAGCCAAGAGGACAGACAGAGGAGAATCTGATGCCAATGCTGTGGCTCAATGAATACACAGTGGGTATAATCAAAATGATGAATTTGGCATTCCCTCCCCTTTCTCCTTGCCCTTCATGATGCAGTGTGACAGTCTGGATCTGCTGAACTCCAGATCCAGCTCCTGTGATGTACAGATGTCAGATAATATTGTTTGCACACACTGTAGCAACCAACCATCAAGCAACCACAGCAGTTGCTTTTATTCAGGTTGAGCATTTCTGGAACACATCACTGTCTCCCTTTTTAATGAGTGAAAGGTTTTACTGAGCTCTGGATGGTTAAAAGTATTTATTTTTGGACAAAAAGATTTAACAGTTTGAGAAGGCTTTGTGTTTCAGTAATGATGTGATTCTTACTTCTCTCAAACCATTGATGAAATTTCAGTAGTAACATTCCTTCCTCTTCCCTCTCATTAAAAGTTCTGTGAATGTGTTTGGGAGAAGGGGGGGGGGGAACAACTGTTCTGTGATAAGAAAGTAGCATCACAGAAATGTGGTATTAGTAACTGGCCCAATAAAAATTGTATCAAAGTATCAACCGTATCACCAGCTATGCCATCCTTTATTAAAGATAGACTTCTTCCCTTGTAAATACAATGTCTACCCTAGGAGCAGTTTCTTTTCCAAAACTCCATACAAAGCTTTTAATAAGGTTGGCATTGCCATAGAAATAAGATAAATTTCGAAGGTGAAAAGTTCTGGGTTCTAATTCTGGTTCTGCTACATAGTTGGCATCTAGCCTAAGGAAAATTGTTGGAATTCCTACAACCCAGTTACAACCCAATTAAAATATGTCATGTGGAAGGACCTGGCTCTGTCATGAGACTGCACAAAAGCTTTCTAAATATTGCATTCCACTGATCCTTATGCGAAAACATTATAGAATTTAATAATAATGAAACCTTGAGTATTCTACTAAAATTACATATACACAAATACAGGATCCTTTTTTCCAAATAAAAAAATCTGCATATGTAGAGTTCCAAACACACAGAGTGTATTTGCAGCCATTTTTTATGGAACAGTCAGGAAGAGAAGTCTGAGGAGACTGGCAGCAGTGGTGCAGTTAAATTCATAGAACTCATACTGAAATTTAATGTACAAAGAAATGCTTTAGGATATAAATCCTAAAAATCTGAAATCTTGTCTGTAAGCATAAGCGATCCTTTAATACTTAATCTAAATAATACCTGTATATATTAATGTGAGTTTATAGAATACATGTGGTTTATGTCTGTAATTGGAACTGGAAATTATCAATCTGTAACTGAAAATAACTATGGATATTTTGTGGGCATTGTTTTTTTGCTGTGGTTAGGAGATGTTGTAGAGCATACTGGTGGGATAAAGTTTTCTGGTAAATTGATTGTCAACACCAGTCATCCAGATTCTGCAGTTTGGTGGGATAATTATGACTAATTTAAGTTTCCTGTAAAGTATAGATAAAACATCTTCATGCATTCTTCCTCTAGTGTAAGGCTGATGCATCTGTCTGTCATGCTAACTAAACCCTCTTGCACAGCATGTGGGGGAAACAAGTGGCCAAGTGACTATGATTTTGCTACAACTACAGCAAGAACTGCAACAGAGTTCCCTTAATTACCTTACTCTATGCTTTCTACCAAAATGCATTTTGGACAGAGCCCTAAAAATGATTAACATGTATAATTAAATTCTACAGATCTTTTCTGTAAGGGAGAATGCTGTTTTGCTCAGCCTTAGGTATCAGTCAGGATATAAGGGAAGAGTTAAGTCAAACACATGCTACAAATATTAATTGCTGTAGTGACATTATGAAAAAAAATGTTTTTCATTAAGTCCCCTGACAGAGAAAGATATATCTGAAGCATAGGTAGGTTGTCTTTGTAGTATAAACTTCATGATACTACCTCACAGGAGTGTGTTGCAAGGATTAACTAGTTAGTGTTTATACTTTGAGTACTGTGAGCAGGAAAGTGAAGTTCTTTTATTTCCCAAGAGTGTGTTCTGCTTTTGCACAGATCATCATGGGATAGCACATCTCAATTATTGTTTGATTTCTTTTCCCTCCTTTTTGGCTTGGTAGTTGTTTGAAGGAATGAAGGCTTACCGAGGAGTAGATGGCAAAATCCGCCTGTTCCGGCCAACCCTCAACATGGACAGGATGGCGCGATCAGCAAGACGAACAACTCTGCCAGTATGTGGCAAGGCATCTTCATCTTATTCTGCTTAAGTCAGAGCCTATTTTCATACTCAGAGTGCAAATCTCTGAAACTTTGCAGTACTGCAACATTTATTGAACACTCTAATCCTTAGTTCAGTTAAACTTTGTTAAAAGACCTTATTCAGTGAAGGGAATAATTTGAAATGCATTTTTCTTTTAAATCACAACAGTGTTTTGCTTTCCTTGTTGTCCCCCTACTGCCTCAGAAGTACACAGTCTATTTCTGAGGGATGTGACTGTTCTGCACCAACTTGCATGCAGACAGCTGATGAAATTGTTTTGGTGCTAATGTTCTTCCTTTTCTTTTTTCCACTTCGATTAAGTCCTTCAGCCTCTGAGTGCCTTCATTTTTGGTCATGCCAGCAATGTAACACTGCTTTTAGCAGTTGTATATTGGCCAGTGAATTTCCTCCCATGATTATTAGCTTTATTACTGTAAGAACTTTGCAACTTTGTGACACAGGGAAACTTCGTGGGCCCCTTGGAGTGATAACCCAAAGTGCTCCTCTGCAGAAGAGGTGGTGCAGTAGCATGCAGCATGCCAAAGTGAAGGTGTTGACGGCACAGGGAGTTCTCTCCCTGTGCTTTGGAGGCAAGAAGGGTCAACGACTTGGTTTTAGTATCTTAGGAGGATACCTTGTAGCAGAGGGAGGCATTCAGGATATTGTATAAAAAGGCACAGTGGCAGAGACCAGGGGATTTTAACTTCTGTAAGAAATGAACTCAAGGAAGATGAAGTAGTCCTATGAACCTCCTTGGACTGTCACTGTTTCATATCCTGATGAAGTGTTCCCTTAGCATGTGGATCTATAAAGACCACAGAGTGTTCAGGCTGTATTTCTCCATTTGCTTTTTTCCGTCTGCTTTTCCTTCCCAGTGTTTTGACCAGAATGAGCTGTTGGAGTGCATCCGGAAGCTTGTAGAAGTGGAAAAGGAGTGGGTCCCATATTCAACCACTGCCAGCCTGTACATCCGTCCTACCTTAATCGGAACTGAGGTGTGAAACATTTTTTCCCCTCTTAACTTTTGTGTATATAAGCATGAGGAATAAGCCTTCAGCCATAAAGGGAAATACCGCAGCAGCCATTAGACAATAGTATTACAGCTCAGGGGCAATTTGGTTTTATGTTTTTGCTTTCGAGTTAATCACCTGTAGCTCTACTTCACAAATTTATGTTGACCACACCACCACCTAGTGGACACATTTATTCAGATCACAGAAAACAAACTTCGTTTAACTATTCTGAGTGGTAACGGCAAAATTTATATTCACTTTGGGTTTGTACTAAAAAGATAGTTATTTGTGACATGGTAATGTATACCTTTAAAATAGTAACAACGTGGAGAAAATGTGAGGGAACAGACATTTGCTGTGTAGATTTTGTGATTTCATCTCATACCTACATCCTAACCTTAGTGAGGAGATTTTGGAAGGTTCTACCCAGTAAACTAAAATGGGTCTTCTGAGAGAGGCTTTTAACAGAACTAAGAACAAGTTCTTGTGTCAATTTAATCCTGAACCCAGATAAACCTGACCTCATAAGAGTCTCCTTAGCAACTAGGTATTAGTGTGTACTCTGTGAGTTTTGTGTGGGTGTGAGTCAAGCCTATAGTATTTATAAAGGCAATTAGAAACAGGGAGTTTATTTTAATTAGAACTTTAAGGGCTTTTTTTTTTTTAGCAGTCACAAGAGAGAAACCGCTAATGGTAGAGCATAGGACAAGGAAGAATGTATGGTTCCCAACTAGGCGAGTTATTCTTCTGCAATACATTTCAAATGTGTTCTAGGACTCCGCTAATTTAATTCTTGTAAACTAGTTGCAGATTTTCAGAAGGAAGGATCTCCACTCACTGACTGTAGTGTATTAATATTAAAAATAGATTTTTTTCTCCCTGTTTTTATTTTTGGAAATTCTTTTGCTGTTGAGCTTTGTTTCAGGTTAGCCAACATATCTGGCCTTTCCACAATGTCGTATGTTGTTTCCAGGTTGCATGTCCTGCTATTCTTTTATGAATCAGCACAATTAGGAAACCCAGTCAGCGTGATCTTTTGAATGCTCATGTAAGAATCAGGAAAAATATCAAGATCTCAATTGGTTGATCTTGTTAGAAGTTTTGCTGAAGAAGTAAGGTAGACAGAAATCAAAAGAACCCTTTCAGCACCTGAGTAAGACTTATTTGAATTTTCCAGTTAGTTCCACTATTACAACATTATTTTCCCTCCCACCCCCCAATTTAGCATCACATGCTTTGTGCACAGTGTTTTTCTTAGACCTTTGGTCCTAAAGATTAAAGTTCAATAACTTTTTTTCAATGGAGACCTAACTGAAGAAACCAAGGATGAGCTTGTTGTTTCTGTGACACTGGTTTCTCTGCGTGGAGAGAAAAGAGTAACCCATTCAGTTGCATAGAAGATCCCAAGAATTATGGGCAACTAGCTGCATGTAGCCCTGCTTGAGCAGAAGGGTTGGGCAAGGTGATCTCCAGAGGTGCCTTCTAACCTCAATCATTCTGTGATTCTGTGGTCAGTCCTGAGCTTTGCACAGAATCATGCAGTTAAGCAGAGTCTCCTACCACAGGACTCAGACTTTGGCCAGTGCCAGATTTTTCACCTCCACCTTCAAGTATTGATGGTGATGACTTGAAGTGTGAGAAGCCATCTCTCAGAGAGGAGTCTGGGGGTAGAAGTGACATATTCTAGGTTCACAGAATCACAGGTTATTTCCTGTGCTGTTGTATGAACAATTTCCAGCAGCCAAATCATTTTAGCTTGTCACACAACTATTCACAGAGCCAGCACTCAACTCTACTGATGCCATTTCTAAGTGGCATTGGCTAATTCTCATAATTAATGCAGCTGACAGTGGTTCCTCCACTGTTGTTATTGCTAGCAGTGGTCCTTGCTGCTCCTCCCCCCAGAAGGCTTTGCAGGCTTCTTCTGTGATTAATTCATATAATTACATAGAATCTTGTTAAGCTAATTTCTGAATTCTCAAAAGCTTGAAACTATTTGAGAAGATTAGAATAATTTATAGATTATGAAACAGCTGTAGGTGAATGGTGACTGTATGTGAAATTAGGGTTGTTATGTTGCTTGGATGGGGGGAAGTTACATGAATATTTTCTCTTCATTGCAGCACTTTGCATTGTCCTTCTAAAAGTACTCTTGTGCTGCAGTTCCTCTGAAAGCAGTGTTTCAAAAGCTAATTATGCAGCATCTGATGCTTGGAGTATACCAGTAACTTTTGTTTTGTTTACATTCCATATTTTCAGCCTTCCCTTGGACTGAAGAAGCCAACTAAAGCCCTACTGTATGTCATACTGAGCCCTGTGGGCCCTTACTTTGCGAGTGGAAGTTTTAATCCGATATCCTTATGGGCAGATCCAAAATACGTAAGAGCCTGGAAAGGAGGAACGGGGGACTGCAAACTGGGAGGGTAAGAAAACATAATTCTGCATCTTCTACATAGCTCACAAAGGAAATTTGTTTTTTAGTGAAGAATCTAATCCAGCAGAAGTAGAGGTATTAAATGTAGCAGTTAAACAAACAATGTACTATAACAAAGATTTCAAAATCGTACTTTGCAAGTATTATTTGTACAATTCAGATGCATATTTTTGTTTGGACAATGCAGCCAAGTGGATTATTTGCAGAGGCAATTTTGCAGCATCTCAAGCAGAGGAACTGGACCTGGAAGGTGTCCATGTAATACTTTGGCTGTTACCCTTGCAGAAGTTGACACTAAAGATATTACTTCTGTGATGCAGCATTCAGTATAGCAGCCTGCTGCCAGCTGGGAAGTGATGCAGCAACGACTGCTGACCTCCTTCCTTGGCAGACTGTCCTGATAAGCCATCTGCAGTTAGCTAGGAGAGTATGGGTGTTTAAGGCAAAGCATGAGACAGTTACTTGCCTTGACTTGACCATACTATGGAAGCTTTCAGCTGAGCTAGGCCAAAGCACTAGTTAGGCAGAAAAAGAATTGTTAATGTCCAAGTACTTGACTTGTAGACTTAAGCTGATTAGAACTTGACTGGAGCAAGCAACTTGGATGTAGCTAAATAAATGACTCAGTGATACGTCTGGTTTAAATGAAGCTTACTTGTCCCTACCTGGGAGTTTGTTTTCTAGGAAACAAGTTAGTAGTTGTCAAGCGCAGCTCAACTGAGCTAGTAAAAAAATCAAAGGGCAAGAAAACAGCTTTCCTTCATTCAGTCTTATGTTTTGAGACCTTTAATCTTTGTTTGTGAGTTTGTGCTTAGTTTTAGAAATATATTGTTTCCTATGCATCCTTCATATGTCAGCTGTGAAAGCAGGATTAGTCTGGAGTCACTACTGACTTGATTTGAGCCCAGAGGTGAGAACTTAACAGCACTGTGGTCAGCACTTTGGAACTGCTGACTTTGGGTCTTGATGGTTGTTGAACATCAGAGGCAAAAGGGGTTTTTCCCCCTGTCAAAGCAGCTATGGAGTAAACACAGTCTTCAGTCAGGTTCACTCTGTAGGCATCATTTTAGGAAAACAGTTGCTCTTCAAGGATATGGAGTCCATCAAGGCCCATCTGCAGCTCCTAGTTTTGTGGATGTCTTTTCGCAGAAAAGAAATAACTCGCCTCTGGTGATTTTTGTGTTCCAAGAGGCTCATCTGACACATATAAGATTTTCACTCTCTCTCCAGGATGCCAACTGCTAAAGAAAGATAAATGCTTTCCTAAGGTGTTTAATTGCAATGATTAGAATGTCCAGAAAATTGAACAAGAGGTATTTTTAGGACAATTTGGATGGATATGTTTGAGCTGTTGAAGCTGTTCAGCCCTTCAAAGTTTTTGGGTTGTAGATACGAATGATCTAGTAAAATACCAGTAGAGCACTTCCAGAGAAAATATTCTGTGGACAAGCAGTGATTGTGCAGAGCACTTGCTCATAAGGTAGATGTGCACAAAAACTCATGTAGAAATGAGAAAAATACCCAACCAGATACTCATTACTGTTTTCTCTTTCTTTTTGTTTCTGAAAGGAATTATGGTTCTTCTATTTATGCCCAGCAAGAAGCCATGGAGTTAGGCTGCCAGCAGGTTTTGTGGCTCTATGGAGAAGATCACCAAATAACTGAAGCTGGAACAATGAATCTGTTTCTCTACTGGATAAATGAAGATGGAGGTATTGTAACACAAAACATGGAAACTTTAACTGAACAGACAGTTGGGACCATAACCCACAAAAGGATTATTAGAGTGCAGATCATAAAATTTTTAATGAAGATGATTTAACAAAGGAAATGTCTATTCTCTTCTGAAAACTAATAGGTGACTGCTAGTTATATGATTGTGAAAGAGGAGATTCTGGAGCAGCTGTGAGTACTGCCTACTGATAACACACTAAACTGTTGGGCCAGCCCACTTGTTCAGAAGGGTAGAGTCTAGCCGTGCACAAGGTCGCACTGCAGGTTTGGTGTTGACTCTGGCAACATGCTTGATCTTGAAGGAAGTGTTGGGTCAGAAACAATGCAGACATACACAGACTTACGGCTGTGTAACTTTTCAAACTCTGTGGCTTTGGGCATGAATGGTTTCCATCATCACTTTCTGGCAAGTCAAATGTTCCTGAAGCATAGCCAGAAGTATTTCAGCATCCAATTGATGAAGAACTTGGCTCTTTCTTTGAAGAATTTGAAGTTCTGTCCAGTGGAGGCAAAGAGAAACATCTCAGTCAGTGTTCCACAGCACTAATGCTCAAATGATGTTTTAAAGATATACCATCATTCTTGAAGCCATTTTTACCTCTTTGTACCCACAGTCATCTCTGAGCAATGTACATTCTGATTAGAAAACTGTCTAGTTAATGAGCAGCCAACTATTTAGGCCTCTCAAAAACACCCGTTGCGCATGGAAGCGTTCAGTGCTTAAGAAGTGATAGCTGTACCTGAGAACTGGTTCGGTAGACTACATGACTCTGAGTCCTTAAAGGATTGAGCCAATGTATAGGCAAGTGAAAAAAAGGACACCTCCTGACTTCCATGAGTGCTGGCCCTCTGTGAAAATTAAGTGTTGTTGAATTTTTGCATGGCAGCAGATGCAGGGTTCAGACTCTGATTTTATCATAGTGCCATAGGTACCCTTGAAAACTGACATTTTTCTGACAGCTCAGCTGCAGTACAGAGGCATATTGTGTGGGGACAGCAGTGTGCTTTGGATGGTGTAGGGTAATGGGAATCCAGCTGCCTGATTCCCATCTCCAGTTTCACTACCTGTTCTTCTGCAAAATCTTTACTGCTTTTGTGAGAAGAGGGATGATACTCCCTCAGTGTTGAATGAATCTGTGAAGTCTTGTGAATGAAACTATAAATATGAGAAATCTTGTTGTTGTTGTTGTTGTTGTTATAGAAGCAGTAGAATTGTCAGTGTAGCTAGATGGCCAAATTCACGCCTTGTGTAACTTCGCTGTAGAGACATGAAAATAGATTTTGGCTCATTCTGCCCAGGGAAAGGACACTGAAGGGGGGACATAATAAGAATTCAATGTTCTCATTGTACTTAAACCAGGAATATGCTGGAATTATCCAGCTGCAGCACTGTACTGTTCCAAAGATCTGCCAATCACTGTGTTACCAGTGCACTACTGAATAGTACTATTGTGAGGTGGCTGTAGCAAACAACTTGTAATTCATGCCACCCAAGCTAACTGTATACTGGCAAACCTGCCATTTCACATGACATGGTCATTAGCATCATTGGAGCCCTTTGCTGTGTCCCAGTGTGTTGATTAATTTATGATATCTTTGGTGGAGAATGACTCTTGCTGCCAATGTGTGTCATCACATACCTGCCTATGGCTTTACATTGTGATTTAAAAAGAGTTCGTCATTATGTTCTGTCACTTCACAAAGGGTATTTACTTAGGTTGTGGTTTTGTTTTGTTATGCAAATTCTGCAGCTGAGAGAGGGATCTAACATAAAAATACTGAGGCAGAAATTGCAGATTGTCATCAAAATGAAAATGCCTTTCTTTGTGTGTTCAGAGGTTACTGCAGAGTATTCTGAACTGCTCTGCTTACTTTATAACAAGACAAAGACCCAGCCCAGTAAAGCCTAGACTAAAGGACATATATGCTTCCAATGAGAGTAAGTTTTTCTTGCAAGCCCTTGCTATATATTTTCAGTTACAGCATTGTGACTAAACATGACATGTTTTCTTGGGCAGCAGGAGGACCCTGGAAAAACATTTCATTTGTAACATAGAGGAGGCAGCAGAGGATGAAACTACTCAGTTTCTGGTGAAATAACATGACATGTTCTATGCTGCTGTGGCATGCCCACTTGCTGCTCTGGCTGAGGTTTATAATATGTCCAAATCTGGATCCCTGCTGCTGCATAAATACAGAAGTGTGATATTCCATTCATCAAACACTGTTTATGGTTTATGTTCACAAAGTGAAAAATTTAGTCACCCTACAGTCCCTTCCACCTGCCTCTTCAGAGCCCATGACAATCCCAAGAAGCTGTTAACATTGAAACTCATTTCCTTTAATAATGTCTGTTCTTCTTCCTTGAATATAGGCTTGACTTTATGGAAAACCTTAAAATTTAAACATATGTCCAACCTGAAGGTTGCTAACTATGAAATCTGTGTGCACTTTCCAAAAATTCAGTTTCTTCAGAATGATTTGGAACCATCTGGGTCTCTGCTTCTAGCTTTAATGTTAAAGCATTGTGAATAGTGTTCAGGTATTACTTAATATTTTTGTGCTGTTATTAGGTTGGAGATTAATAGTGCCCTCTTCAAAATAGCTTACATAAACTATAAATATGTTAAAAGATTCTCTGGAACAGTCAGGTAAAATATCAGGCAGGCAAGTTTGCTTAGTGTTCTGTAGGTGGAGGACTATTTGTGCTGAAGTATCTTGTACAAGCAGACTACTAACAAAATAAGGATCGTATCTTCTGGTCTAACAGAAAGCCATGGCAGTAGCACGGAGGGGAGAGCAGCAGATGAATGAGATGGCAGACAATGAAAAGGAAAGGAAAGTAATTGAGGAAAGTAAATTGACAGAGACGCAAAGACAGAGTGATTGCATGAGGGGAGAGTAGGAGAAAAGCCTGAGGGAAAGTAAGGAAAAAGAAATAGAAAGGTCCAGAACAAACTGGGAGAGGAAGTCAGCTATTAATTATAGTGAAGTCAGGGTTTCCTGGGTTCTCCTTGACCCTGAAGTTCACTTGGTATCTATTATCATTTTGATAAAATATATTTTGGTGAATTTCTCAGCATTGTTATAGTGTGGCCAGTACTGAAGACATCCTATGTTCAGAATCTTACCTGCTATACGTTCATAAATACATGTGTGTAAAAATTGAAGCTGTGTAATATGTAAGATCTCATTTTGAAAATCCTTTTACACACACTGCTGGAATTCCATTGTTACAGCATACTTATACCATGCCTGGTGTAATGGGGCACTGGACTGACAGCGATACTACCATAACAATAAGAGCAGTCAACTGAAGAGAAACCCTGACATTTTCCTTCAAATGCCTCCCCTCCTGCTTTTTGCTACTATACATTTTAAAGCTTCTAGCCCATCAAAATAAATCAGAAGACAAACGGAGTTTGTGAGCTCACAGTCTGTTTTTCTGGAGATGGACAAACTGATGTCATATGGAGCCTGGTTTGGCATCAGTTCAGACTGAGGATGAGCTTTTTGGCATGCCATTTTGTATAACATTATCATCTCTGCCGGATACCAGGGGAGCAGGTGTTCTTTGGGTGGCCCCAGGCTGGTAAGCATCATATGTATACTTGACAAAATTCTACAGGCTGCTTGAAACATTTTGGGACTCCTATGTTCTGTCTGCTCAGTGCTGTTTGGTGGCTGGTTTGGCCTGGCACATTTTCAAACTAGCTCAAATCAATTAATATATGTTGTTGAGTTTAAAAATGTCCTGGCCAAGATCTGTGGCAACATCACCAAATAGTGAACATTATCTGATGTGTAGTCACAATCTTTGGCATTAAGGTCCACATTATTTTAAGTTTTCTGTTAGAGAAAGGGGAGCACTTGTGTATGACTGGGTCCCAAATGCAGAACATCAGGCTTTCACTGTTCAGAATTAGGTGAGCCCTGTGGTTCATGGAAATTTTTAAAGTCCTCTTCTTTTGATAGTTGTGCCAGGATTAGGACTAGGCACACATCACAATTAGGAGCGGTGCTAGACAGACTCCAGAAAAGGAAAGCTATTTTGCCTGACTGAGAAAGAAGACACCACTGCCATACCTAGGAATGTAGGATAGGTTAGGGAATGGCACTATTGGTTAGTCAAACCACAGCAGAATATACAGCCTGTTCTGGGGCAGCTTTTTTTGTACATTTTGGCATGGCAGTTCACATCTATTTCTAACGTGTGTATGGATCCTCGTAAAAGGAACATGGAAGCATAGGTAAGAAAAACTTCTAGTCCAAATGAATAAATCCAGAGGTGGTTGCATTAAAAAGTAACCGACATTTCCTAGGAGAATGGAGAGTGAGTAGGAGATTCAATGAACAGTTCGATTTATTTATCCTCCATTTCCCCTATCCCACCCTAGCTCCCAAAGCCACCTCTTGCAGAGCAGGAGAGAGCCCATGCTGTAGTCAGTCTGGAGCTGTGTATGCACTGGCTGGCAGGCAGTGTTTGTGCACAGAATTATCTAGCTGACTGTTGAAAACAGAGTATTAAGCAGCTAAGCTCAACCTGCTCTCTCAGTCCAAGGATGAATACTGTGTTTCTCTTTTCCACACAGCTGCAAGTTTTTACAGGACCTGTAGAAACATTTTTTAAGACCACTTCTCCTTTAGACTGATTCAAACAGGCCTGGATTCAGTGGTCTTCTGCAGGGAGGGAAAAAGGGGCATAATAAAAACATGAAGATACATATCTTGCTCTTTTATGTGACGTAGGTAAAAATTAATCAAAAACCTTAATGGTCTGTGGATTTAATGAGCAGAATAGTATCCTCACAAGATGAAGAAAGATAATGGGTTCTCACTGGGAAGAGGAAATGGTTAGAAAAATAGTAGGAAGAGTATTGCTGAAAGACTGTGGGTGTCTTCACTTCTCAGTGCAAATTTGAGATTGTCTTCAAAGAGCCTAGCTGTCTGAAAGAGTAAATGCTCAGTATTCACTGATAATAGAAACTACTGAGTATGCTATGTGATGGTTTAAAATGAGAGTGATGGTTTAAAATGTAAAAGATTAACTCTAATTTGCTACAAAATACAGATGGAAGACCAAAGACTACATACAAACTTCTGTATTGTAATTTAAGTGTTTACCAAGTATGGATTACCACTTATCTACCATTTCATTAGTTATGTTAGATGAACATTTATCTAATGTTCTTTTTCAAAAGAAAATAAGAAAAACAAGCTAACAACCCAAACTAGCCAAACAATTTGAATTGTTGGTGCTTTTTGGAATTTTATTAGGATCGCTCTTTTTGTGTAAAGAGAAAATTAGGGGGAAAAAGGATGTTTAGACTAAGACAAAAGATCATTAAGGAAGCCTCCCCTCAAGATGCATTTGGCAAGGTTTCCACTGCTTTGATTGTTCAGTAAATAGGCCTCAAAATTCCTGGTAGATGTTTCATACTAATGCTACAAAGTAAGTATACAGAACCCCATATTCCTAAATTAAGTAAAACAGTTCAGGGAAAGTCATGGTCTGCCCTGGGATTATTAGGCATGGCTTTCCCTTGTGCCTCTCTAGTCTGAATTTGAAGGCTGAGCCATTCAATGGTTCCCAGTAGTTATACAGTGAATCCATGATGCACTGAGGAATAAAACCTGGCTGGAATAATACTAGGCTTTAGCCATGTATTGATTAATGTATTAAATATGTTTCTTCCCCACCCACTGAGGTATGCTCAAAAGGTTCCAAACATTCAACAACAATTTATTGGAATTGAATTTATGTAACCTGTGTTCTTATAGAACTCTGATAAATGTTGCAACTTACTGGGTAAGGAATGTTTCTGATATCATTGGACTTTCTTTTAATTGTCATGTTTGGTGTAATATCAGTAAATGTTATTTTTGTTTGTTTCTTTGTTTTTCAACTGATGTTTCTATTTCTTTTGTGTTTGACAGAAGATGAACTGGCAACACCACCTTTAGATGGCATCATCCTTCCAGGAGTGACAAGACAAAGCATTTTGGATCTCGCGCGCAATTGGGTGAGTGTTTTGACCTTGACAGTAATGATTTCAACCATCATGTTATAACATCAACAAACGGAAGAATTCCTGGTGCTCGGTATCTTGAAGTTCAACTGATCTGGTCAAATCCTTTAACCTATATGGGAACTAAGGGCATGCTAATTAATAGATTCCTGGCAACATCATTAGAATACCCACACCCGTTACACAGAACAACAGCAAGCTTGTTAAAGTAGCTCCGTGTAGTATTTAACATGAAAATTCTCATTAAATCCACTCATACCAGCAACTTAAAGCAAGGAAGCAATCACCGTGCATGACCAGAGCCATACTTCAGTCATCAGCACACTATTCCTCCACTTAATTCTCATGGCTCCACCCTTATTTCCAATAACTAGCATGCAGCCTAAAATCCAGCCACAGTCTTGAAGTCATCTGTCTGCTTCCACATTCCAGCTCTGCAGTGTAGCCATCCAAATACTTACTTGGACACTTGGGACTACCTCATATCTTGAAATGCAGCAAACTTTTCACTCTGCCTGTACTGTATTGAAAGGTTTTATTGAGGCTTGAATAAGACTACTATGCAGCCAAAGGCTCATCAAGTCCAGTATCCTGTCTGGTGGTTTTGGCCAGGCTTATGTTTAAGGAGGAGTAACAGGAATCACACAGGCATGTGTGATACTTTTCCCCCTGGTATTAACTCAGCTTCCAACCACATGTAGCTGAAAGACTTCCTGAAATACAGTTCACAGTTACGTCACTTAAATCTAACTTGCAGTGAAGAGAGCTAGGTATGTACTTTGTGGTGTATGTGTCCCACTTGTTGACCTGCGCTGAACTCTTATGCATCTTTGTTCATATTGATACTTGCCTATGCATGCACTTCTCAGTCCCTTCTCCTTTACAAGACAGACAGACAGATAGATATTCCTAGTTGACAGGGCTTGTTTGTGAGATACTGGACTCTCACCTCTGTCCTCCTGAATAACTAGGTGTCTTCTGCTCTTACAAAGTTTGTTTTCTTCTTCCTGACCTCCATTCCCTAACCTAACTGAAACTCTGCTTACATGGCGTCCCTGCCTATCTCTCCAGATACTATGCTGTCCAGAGCTAATCATGTTTTCTGCTATTGTAAGCATCTCTGTTTCATGTTAAAAAGCTTGCATATAAAACACAAGCTAAGCTTTAGTTTGGTCTGATAGGACAATAAAGTCCACATAAATCCATGAAATGAAAATTTCAGTTTGATGTTTATCTATGTTTTTTAAACACATCCCCTCAATCACTTGCAATGCATTCTTCAACACTTGTAGAAGGTAAAACAATTCCTATGTTAAGACTGTCCAATGTGAATGGCTTTACTCATACCTGAAGCACAGTTAACTTTCGTTTGTGACAGCTGTGTGCAGGCTACAGTGTGAAATTTCAGCAGGGATTAAAGAAATATATCACATATACTTGACATTGCAGGTGGAACTAACAGACTGTATTTTGCTTAGGAATTGTCCAAGAGTGGGATCTCTTGACATAATTGAGTAATTTTTGGACAAACTCTACCATGCTAGGGTCCATCAGTAGTCAGATCCTGCATCACATAACCCATGACAAATTCTGCCGTGTTATTCCCTAATGCAATATTGATATTCTGTACCAAATCAGAGGGAAGTGCCTCTTAATCATCAACATTGTATCTGGCAAACCACTGACTTCCTTGAAGGTCTTTCTTTTGATTGGAGTCTTATCTTGTGTGATACTGGGTGGTTTGAGAAGATCACAGCTTCACAGCCAAAACTTGACTGATTGTCACTAGACTAACGGTTCTTTTAGAGATGTTTCAACATGAAAAAAAAATACAAACTTTTTAAACTTTTTAAAATTTTTATGGATGATGCTTCTTATGCAGGGAGAATTTAAAGTTTCTGAGCGATACATCACCATGAGTGACCTGATAGCTGCCTTGGAAGAGAACAGAGTAAAGGAGATGTTTGGTGCTGGAACAGCTTGTGTTGTATGTCCTATCTCTAAAATTTTATATAAGGGCAAGGTAAGAAAATGTCTGTCTTCTTTTTAATTATTTTTTTCTTCAGAATTTTAGCATAATTAATTGTAGCTGAAGCAAAAAAACAAGTGAGATAGAAAAAGAGTTCTGCCAGAGGCTCCTGGAAAGAGGAACAGTGTCGGTATGTTGTTTCTCAAGTGAGTTACTGCTATGTTATCAGAAGAGAACTTTCCCTTCCATCTTCTGCAGTCTTTAAATAGTTAAAAACATAAAATCTCAATTCCTGGGAAAAGGGAAAAAAATAGTTCCCAGTTTCCAGTCTGTTTGAAAAGATAGAAAAATACATTCTCCCACGTTTCTTTTATTGAATATTTTTTTCTAAAGTTAAGGCACCTGGGAAAGGTGAGGAGAGGGAAGACTTTCACAGGGAACCAAATTTCTGAGCCACTGCATTCTTTCCTTCTCAAATTTATCTCTTCTTCACCCCTCATTGCAGAGAAACCAGCTCTGATGGAAGAGCTGTTTCAAAAGGGCACATATCTGCTTCCACCTAGTTTATACCATATGGGAGGCTTGTCCTGCACCAGTGGAATTCCACAGGCATTCAGAATGTTAAGCTGACTTGATGCTATTTAGTCAGCACAAAGTTAGTTCAGAAGGCTGGGTTATTGCACCTGCGTATACGGACGTGCTTTGTTCCATTATATATGACAAGTGCAGTAAATGTCTGTTAGGTAACACTTCTTGAATTAAGAAGATGGAATAATATATTGATGTTATCAGATGCTAAGATAATATGAGAGGCATCAAGTTTGCTGGCTGATGATAAGTACTATAAATGTACTTGTGTTTCTATGTGATATACTTTGAAATGAAGCACTGTGTACAGTGTTACTACTCTTGGCTGTACAATATACCCTCCGTTTTGGACAGATCTTTTGGAAGGCTTAGATTAGCCTTTGTTTAAAAATGGCATAACAGTTCAAGTAATCTAGTCGTTCACTGGCTCAGCATGCCTTCCTACAAAAAACTTTACAACAATCCTTGCCTACTTCTAAGGTGGGCTGGAAAGCTTAATAAATATTTATTAAAATTCTTGGTGCCCCTAAGGTATTAATATGTGTATAAAGCTATTATTACATGTTACTTTCTCTCTCTCTCCTCCCCCGCTCCCCTTTATTGAATGTCAGCATTTGCACATTCCATCTATGGAGAATGGACCTCAGTTAACCACCCGTTTCCTGAATAAGCTGAGTGATATCCAGGTAAGGTGCTTCCTCTTCTTTAACCAGATGAAATAATAAAAGGTAAACATTTGAAAACACTGGAAAATAATCTTTTTAACAGTGGTGCTATAGGCACCATTATATAATTATAATAATAATATAGGCTCTTTTTTTTTGGTGTGGATAGTCTATCTTTTCTTTTTTCCGTTGAGGAAGTATGGTATGGATGGAGAGTGATATATTTTTTTGCTGTTCATCTTAGAAGCCGGATGAGAGTTCTAAGTTTTATTACTGCTATCAGTGAAATCCAGTACTGTTGTTATAGGTTCATTTTCAAGGGAAAAAATAGCATTATGAAGCATCTTAATAACAATGTTCACAAATGAATATAGGCTAATCAATAAAGAGATGGGTGAAGTAATAAGCACTCACTGGGCGCAGCCAACTGATGATCTTTTCTGTTTCTCAGCCTCTTTCCAATCACATGATCACTTCTTGTCCTTAAAACCGTTCCTTCCTCTGTGATTTGCTAAATATCAAAGTCTATTATTTACAATCTATGCTTGACCCCCACGTCTGGATGGAGAAGTCAATACTCCTTCAGGTAAAGTCAACGAGCAGCACATGACGGACCTTCTTATTTTAATTGCCTGTTTTATTCTCCTTATTTAGGATAGTTTATGGTGTGGGGGACTTGGGGATAGGAGTAGGTCTTGGCAAGTTACAACCCCCTTTATTTAAGATCTGATAGCAGCTAATTGGCAGTATTGCCATTATTTCTTCAAATCAAGTCTGATGGTGACTGTTCTACATTCTTATCTTCTGGCTCAAGATGTTCTTAGATTTGCTACTAAAATTTTTACTTTCCTGCCAGTAAGCCCTGAACTAAGAATATTCTTGAAAGACTGTGAGATGTACTGCACCACATAGCAACTCTATGCATCCCATAAAATAATCAGAACTTTAAGGAGTCCAAAAATTGATTTTTCTATTTTACAGGCCCTTTACTAGTGTGTAGAAATAATCTGACACAGAATTGTTCTGATGAGACCCCAAACAAAAACTACTACTGAATTGCAGTCTGCTGTCCTATGTTGACCCACGTAAAGTCCCATGATAATCACGTTCATTTATGTAAAGTTATTTATTCAGTGTTTTGTGCTATATTGCAGTCCAAGTTTAAATCTATTGTTACCCATTATGGGTTTTTTATTGCTTAATTCAAGTAGGGTGAAGCAGTCTTAGACAAGGTGGGAAGTCAGGCCACCTCATATCATTTTGGTGGTTCTTCTGTACTCTTGTTTCTCCACATATTTATATCTTTCACAGCTGCTGGTCTCCAGCATAATTACTGTTTATTTTTTCTTCCCTCTTGTCCTGACTTGTAGCTTAAATGATGCAGCAAGACCACTTGACCCTTTTTCACTAGAAGGATGACATGGGATCAGCATCTCTTGTTCTTTAGAATAGTATTGGACATTTCTGGCTGCAACTTGGAGGAAAGAATTCTTGATATTCTGGAACCTTTGTGTTGGTGGCTGAGCCAACTTTCATGGGAGCAAAAAGAGACACTACCCTGTCATGTTTCTGTTGTTTCAGCTGTGCCAACTGTAATGGCTTGGGATCTGGATCTTTCTCTTCAAACAGTAGTTTAAATAGTTGATAGCTAGGAATAAGCATAGGCACCCTTGGTTCTAGATTTTACTACTTGTTCAGGGGAAGGATAGGCTTAATATTCTATGCTCCCCAGCTCAGTTACATGTAACATTTTCATCATCTTACTATATTAAAAAATACAGTAGCCTTTCTACATAATCCCACTGCATACCACAGTTTTATTTCATCTTTCTCATCCCATGTGCCTAATACATCTATCTAAAATAACAGTTGGTGTCCATCACTTTATTTTTTATTGTCATATGTCCAGATTTATTATACGCTTTTCATTGTGATACATATTGATCAGTTTCCATAGTGCTCTGTTCTGATTAAAGCCATCTTGTTAGTATGTCAAGTATCTTTAATGTCTAAAAGCACTTACGTAACTCCTGTGTTACCTTCTGATGTCTAGGCAGTGCTTTTGCAATATATGTTAGGGCCTTCAACAATTTGTGATCAGTTTGAGTCTCCACTGATCACTTCTAATTGCAGTCATGAACAGCTCAGCAGCAGAAAGGGTTGAGGTCAGTTCTAGCACCTTGTTGAGTGTTATGTGTAGGAATAGGTACTGCCTTAGCAGTTTGTGTCATAAGACAGCAAGTGCCTTCTCTAGAAGAATGGCTTGTGAAATCCAGAATTCTGTTTCAGAAGCCAACACTGGAATATGTGTCTTTTTTCCTTGGCCAATAGACAGTGAACGGATTATTAAGACAAATTTATCCAGCCTGCTCCCTGAGGCTTCCTCCCATGCCTTCCCTGATCACCCTGCTTTTCCACCTCCAACCAAGGCTCAGGAGGAGGCTGAAAAAGAATGGATTGCTTCTCACCATTGTCTTTCTTGGACCTTTTCACTTTACAGCTATGCATATGGACCTTTTGGCCTTTCAGCTACGTACATACCATATGTTCATTAGTTACATGCCAAAAGGAAATCCATCACTCTTGGAAAGTGCTGGAGAATTATGTATATGTTTACTTCTGGGTTTTCTTCCTTCTTTAAAAAAACCAGAAGACTTAGAACAGTTCACTGTTAAAAACATGATTTTAAAGAGAATGATGTCTGCTTCTTTTTTAAGAGCAATCAGTGACTGCAGACTGTTTCTGCACTCTTCTGTCAGTGGAGAGATGAGCTCATATCCAAATGGACCCCAGGTTGTCATATGGAAAAAAATGCTGCCACACACAAAATGGAATATATAACGTTCTTAAAATGTCAGGGGAGTTTTCAGGATCTTTCACAAAGATCTTTTATATATTGTATCAGGAGGAAAAAAAAATATCTTTGCAGTATCATTGGGGTACTGTCATATCATATGGATGGTCTGAGGCTGTTATTCCAAACAACGTTCAAGTTTCGAAGAATAATATGGAATAGAAATTACAGCCAAACACAGCTTTGGTCTCTGTGCTGTGCTGTTGCCTGAACTAGGGCAATGTAACCATTTCATGTTGGATAACAGACATTTGTAAAAAAGTAAAAATTCTCAGTACCAACACTGTCCTGCATTTTAATCTGTGACCAAGAGGTGCAGGGCTCCATATCCAATATTATACCAATTCCCTGGTGTACAATACATGCTTTTTTAACATTTTCAGTTTATCTTCATTATTGTGTTTCCAAGTCTGCTTTCATGCTGCTCATCGTTCTTTTGCAAGTCTTGTGTTCAACAGGATTTCTTTGGATTTGAACAGCTGTTCGGTGGAACTAGAGCTAGAGTGACAAATTAGAAACTCATGGGCAGAACTGATTCCATTTCTCATGCCAATTGAGAGAGACAGTAATAGCACTGCAATATACATTTCCCTTCCTATCACTGAGTGGAAATCGTGATTACAAAAGGCTGATAAAGATTAAATAATTTATATTGTATACTGTAACGGTGTACTTATGAATGAATTAGTCATAGTACCCTATCTTCTATAACTGCTTGAGTTAGTTAGAAGATTTAGAGATTAGATCCTTTTCTCTGGGAATATACTCACTGAAATACCACTCAGATATTTTTGTGGTTTTGCATTCCATGCTTTGAGAATAAAAAGCTCTTGCAATACCCTTTAAAGTGTAGATCAGGATGCAACTTGGAAGGGGTGGATAGAAGGTAAGATATATTGTTTATACTACATGATATAAAATACATTTAAAAACTGCAGCCAAGACAGCAGTGAACAGACGTTTAGTCAAAACCCCTATCTTTCTCTAAGTTGCACAATCTAAATGGGTAGGCCAGCAGAAAACAACCACAGAAGGAGAACATATGTGTTAATTTTTGCAAAGCAGGCCCTGTGAGGGGGGAAAAAGTAGGGATGGGATTGACTAGCCTGAGGTCACGATGTCTTTGACAAAATCAGAAAAGGAAGTTAAATCTGCTTTTACTTCCGGAATGAAAATATCTTGACTGTCGTATAACACCTTCATTCCCCTTTTAATTCTGCAATCGAGTTCAAACCATAGTCAAATGGCAACTGAGGCCAGACCTTGCAATTTCTGAAGTCAGTATCAGAGCATTAGATGATACTACTACCTAAAGAAAGCAAAACTTACAAATAATGCCCTGGCCTTTGCCTGCTTTTTTATTTGGGGGAAGTGGGGGTGCCACCTTTCCCCTGAGAAGCAGTGATATGAAGGTCAGAGACATCTCCTTTTTTCTCCCTTTGCCCCCATCCTCAACAAAATTGCCTCACATGAGGGTAATCTAGCACTTTGTGGTTAAACTAATGATACATCTGCTTTTCCTTGATTAGAGTTCCCAAGGCAACCACACTGATATCTGGGAATGTAAGCTGGAAGTCCTTTGAACAAGGAATTCATCCAATGTCCTGTGTAGCACCATATCCACGTTTAGTCAATCACATTGCAGACTGAAGAACAGAAGCAGCAGAATAAGTAACGAAAAGAAAAAGTAGATGTGATGCAAGTGGAGGTCATTTAGAGGCTTTACCTGCTGGAGTAAGGAGTAAAACACAACCACACTGAACATCATTCCTTTGTGGATCTAGAATTGTGCTTTTCTCACTCATCCTGATTTGGAGCTCTCATCTTTTCCCTCCTTCAATGTCTATTTATCTCCTTTCGTGCTGATGCAGAACCTGGATTGGAGTAACTTCCTTTTATCCTCTCTGAAGAAATTATCATCAAGTGATCTTTTCAGCCTACATAAAGCCTCTAAAAACAGTCTTTATTCCTTGGTAGAAAGTATTTTCAAGCTCCCTGAACGTGGTACTGTGAGGGAAAGTGCTCCCAACTTATATCTGCTGCTAGTCTGTCCACCTCTGCTTTACATACATACTTGTGTGGTTTTGGGGCTCTCTAGAGCATTGTTTACAGGACTGGTGAAAAAGAGCCTTAGAACAAGGAGCCAGTTTAACAAACAAAAGTGCTGCCTTGGGACTGTATCTTCCTCTGGAAGGGATACAGTTCTGTGTGGTAGTTTGTGTAGTAGCTGTGTGTAGTTTCTGTAGTATTGACTGGTGATCCTGTTGGTTTGCATATGGAAAGACGGCTTGTTTTATTTGGGTTACAATTCTCTCTAATTGTACTCTGTGGTATTTCTGGTAGGTTTTATTTCACATTCAAACAGAATGCTGTAATAAAAAGCCACCTTGAAAATAAAAAGAAATAAACCCAAATGTGTTTGTTTATTGGAGCTTGAACAGGGGCATAGTTATGAATGAGTTAGTGAACTGACCTTAGGGAATATCTGTATTAAATTCATGGAAAGCTCTAGGGAAGCAGGACTATTGTGTATCATCTGTAGTGAGTAACAGTATCGCCCTTTCCTAGTCTACTTATTGGAAGATGGATAAAGCTTCAAGCTGCCTTTAGGCTTTGCTTAAATCAAAGACAGAAGTAAAGGCATAAGAAATAATGTAAACTACTATTAGGGTGGTGGATATGAATCTTTCTGAGGGTAGACCTTAGAAGTTATCATAATTAAACACTGTTACTTTCAACTTTTATTCTTAAACTCTGGTTTTGTTTCATTTCAGTATGGAAGAGAAGACAGTGATTGGGCAGTGCTGGTGTCATGAAGGTGGAATTGTTCAGACCCTCCAGACAGAACAGACCTGAATAATGACAACTTCTGTAGCTGCCTGTGCGTAGCATAGTTTCTGTATCAGTTTGCTCCCCAGGATGATTGTTTCCACAATCCAGCAAATGTGAACACAATCATTTTGATTTCTACTGTAATCCTGTTTGTAGAAGCCTGTCTCCTTGGTAGAGGTGCTAAGTGTTAGCAATAGAACTTTCCTAATGGTTTTCTTAGTGCCTCCTTGTGTCTTCTGTATAAGTCTGAAAACTTGTAAAATGTTCTTCAACTGCTCTTCAGTTTGGTTTGTTTTAACTGCCATCATTAGCAGAGCACGTTGTCATATAACACAAAGAAATTGCCTGTTAGCTGGCCACAGGGTTCTATTGACATTGTTCTGCCTTTTGCTCTGTGTTTGGGAAACAATTAAGTTTAGCCATATGCTCTTTCCTTTCAAACTCTGCTTGTATGGGAGATTCCTACATTTGCATAACCCTCTAGATCCCCTTGTGCATAGTCTGTCAAATAACAGCTTTGTCCTTTAGGCCAAAATTCTCTGAGTCGACCCATCCTGCAATATGCTCCCTGTTGGCCTGTTGCCTTTCCCTCCATGGAGATACGCAGTGGCTGCTTGGGCGGTGCATACTTCTCTAACAGTTGAATACATCCTTCCATATATGATTTACAGGGCTGGGTCAGGCCCTGCTGATACAAGAATTACCCTTTGTCTGGCCTAGCACAGAGCTAGGCACTGCGGACACAGCATTGCATTCCAGGTGAATGTCCAGAAAATAAGATTAGACAACTGTAGCTGTGAAAGTCGAACCACTCTTCACAGCAACGAAACCTTTGGATTGAGGAATTTCTTTCATCATCCAGTCACATAATTCAGATCAGCAAAACATTTTTCTTGTCCCCTTCACCACTCGCTGTGAATTGTATCCAGCCTTCTTATTAAGGAACAAGCTATGTAGTCAACAGAAAATACCTAGCACAAGAAGGAAAGAGATTTCGTTCAAACCCTGGTTTAATTCTGATTAAGCACATACTTCTTCATATACTGCTAGTCTCTCACACACATTCTTGGTACTATTTGGAAGCAATATAGAGCATGTAGCCCATAGTAAGGGAAACAACTTCTGCAAATGTTCACTAACAGTCATATGTAATATTTATTATCTTTCTCTTTTTGCACACAGCTTTGTTGAACAGCTTTAAGATATCTCTTGCCAAAAAGGGTCACCATGTTCTGTATCAATGTTCCAAAGTGCTACTTCAGTGTAAAACTTGTGGAATTTTATTGACAGTAATGGAGTCCTATAAGAAGTAAAAGTGAAACATTTGTTGCCATAGTTTGCATTAGAGATGCACCAGTATTAAGGGAAATATTTAGCACTTTATTTTTTCAAAACCCAACAGTTTCTCTCCCATGCTTTGTAAGTCCTTTGTAGTTACTAGCATTTGTTAACATAGTTTAAAAAGGCAAAATGTAATTTCTAATAGGCCACCCATGCCTTATGCAACTGCTAAAAAGTAGCCTTATGGCTTTCCTATTTGTTTTTGGTCAGATTTTAAAGATAACCCCTACTTAGCCATCACTTTCTTTTGCTCCCTCGAATTATGAGTTTACCATCTTTCTCTGCAGTCCAATCTGACATTTTAATGAAGAACAGTTGAAGGTTCTCTCTGAAAATGTAACCATTGTTAAAACTTGTGGGATAGTTTTCTCTTTAGAATACTACTGCAAGCACAAAATGTTGTTTCACTTACAGTAGCAATAGTGTCTTGTGGCTGCTTTTCTGACCATTTGAATCTGTATTGTGTGCTGGTCTTTGTTCAGTACCTTACTATGTATTATAAGCTGCTGGTAGTCTGTCTTTATTTGACTAGATGGGTGGAAAAATTAACATGGGGAATATGTCAAGAAGCAATGTGGGGTAGAGAGTTTTATCCAATGAGACAAGTATCGTAACTAAAGAGTGCCTTTAACTAGAGTGTGGCATGGAGCATGGAGCTCTCTAAAGATTATGTAAAGAGCAACCACATGTGGCTTCCTGTTACTGAACTATCTAATCTGTCCCCTTATGTTCATCTTAGAGTTAGCAGCAAAAGGAGAAGTGGAAATATCTAACTTCGGATGCATGGCAAAGTGGTAGTATGATACCTTAACATCTCAGGATGTTGATAGAGTTGACGGGTATCATATATCAAAAATCCCCATGAAGGCATCAGTATACCAGCAGTAATCTATTCACTAGTCAGAATGAATAAGGACAAGTTAGAAGATTTTTTTTTTTACTGCCGTGTAAACCTAGAAGTTGTGTAAAACACTAATTCTTAAATTGGATGCAAGTAATTTAATGTGAGGAAACCAGGTGGTTTCATTTATTATGGTTTGCACCGTTTCCTACACTGACTAGAGAGACACCTCTCCTTTTACTGTACATTTTGAGCTGATGGAGACTTCAAAATGAGGAGAGTTGAAACTGGAATAACCCACAGAAATGCATAGACTTTTCTAGCAGAGAAGAATGAAAACATGCATGTAGTGTGTGTATGTTAACTGTTGTCTTCAACATTGTGGTTAATTGCATTACTCTGGATATGTCAACTCAAAGTTGTGCTTGTTTCCAAACGGGATCCAGGTGAATAGGTTCTAGATTTTAAACTTTAAAACCTAAAAAGGGGAGCTGACAGATCAGTACAACACAGGAAATTCTTCTGATGTTGCATGCTGTCCCACACTGCATTCTGCCACTGCTTTTTTATCCTGTTAACCAAAGGAAAGAAATAATCTGTGTAAATAATAGTGAGTATTTGGTATTGCATTCTCCCTATTTTCCCCTGTAAAATTTAGGAGGGAACTGTGGTATTCCCTGAGCTAATAATAGATTGTAAAAGAACATCTGCACATCTTTTCTCCATGTGCCCTATTTGTTTAATTGCAACAGATTTACATAGAAAGAGTATGGTACATCATAACTAGGCAATTATCCATTCTTCATCACTTAGTTATGGTTCTGCTAATTGATCATTTAAGACATAAGATGGTCTAACATTAGGAGAATTTGAGATTATTCAAAAAAGATCAACAAATTAATATTGTTGTGTGATATTTGCATAATTGGCTGCAATTATTTAATGTTTAATTGGGTTGATCAAATGAGATTCAGCTTTTCACATGCTTATGTTTTACAAACACTGGTACTTTAAAATTATAATAATGAACTCTTATGAATGAATTTTTGTATTTTCTTTCTTCTCCCCTTCATTCTTTTAATTATTATTTTCAGTATTGAGCATGTCCTTCATTTTCAGTTTGGTGAGCATGATTCATGGCATAGGAAAGAAGTCCTTCAAATGAGAGAACTTATCATGAAGCTGGCATTTCGCACAAGCTATTCTGATGCCAAGAGTTATGGCTTCAGCAACTGGTATTAGTTAACTAGATTCTTAATGCCATGAGGGCAAATTTGCTGAGAATTTACAGTGAGAGACTGGTGAGAATGCTAATAAAGGTTCCTGCTTAGGGTAGATAATCTGTTCAGTCTGTAGCAGTGCAAAGCAAACATGTTTCTTCTGGGTTATAGAAGGGAAGTCTGATAAGGCAAAAGCAAGATAGTGAGAGATCTCTCTGCCCAGTCATTGTTTACACCTGTTCAACTATCTCAAGCCAAAAAGCAGTTGTCCTGCACTCCTCATCGTTCTAGATAAACTCTTGTTTAGGGTTTACCTAATTCAACAGACAGATATCATTGATCCTCTCCTGTATACTTATTTTATACTTATTTTTCTTCAGGCATGAAGAATGGTAATTTAGAAAAATGTGATCTTTGAAAGAGTCATTTGGAGTGCAAGTTATATGAAATGTCTGTCTAATGCATGGTTTTCCAAGGAGGTAGACAGAAAAACAGCTGGGACTGATCTCATAGCTGCCTAATTAGAGGAGGAACCCTCTTGAATTCAATGGCCTCTCCAAGACAATCTGCATAATCTCAACAGATTGCTTAGTGTGAACTGTCTGTTCATAGTGCCTTGCTGTGAAATAGAATAACGAGATGGCAGCACAGCCTGCCAGACTATGGCACGTTGGCTTTCTCTACATGGGATTCACTCTACGGAGGGTAAGTTTTAATATTCTAGGTGCAGGCTTATATGTGGAGAGGTGGGCAGGTGTAAATGATGGCTGAGCATGCCCTGAGATGGGCCATTCCTTGCTGTCTTTCTCTCCCTTCCACACATACTTGCAGCCCCTTTTCCCCAGCTTCCTATCATGATGCCACTTGACCTCATATCTAAAAGTGACCATATAAGCAAATCTTGCATTCTTTTTGCTTTTAGCAGTAGTGACAGTTAAAAAAAAAAAAAGGGGTTTTGTTCATCTTGCAGGTGTTCAGGGATCAGAATTGCACTTCACCACCTGCACATGTAATGCCTGAACAGCCAGCCACTGACTTGTGACCCTGGACAAGTTATCTAACAACTTTGTAAGTGTAGAGTAGTAGTAGTACCATTTATATCACTTTTAACTCTAATCCAAACTTTTGCATAAGAAGTTATTTTACTACAGATCAAATAAGCTTTCCAGAAAGCTTTTTCAGCAGCAGAGAAAGATGCCATGTAAAGTGCAGTATTTCAAGGATTGCTTTGTGGTAGAAGCATCTTGATTATGCAGGAGAAAAATGTTATTTGAATGAGAAATGTATTTAAGATTTGCTGTATGAACCCATAAACAAGCAAAATATGTAGTTCAGAATACAAAATAGAATACAGAAAGATCTTGAAGAGAATTCACCTCCACCTCTTAAATAGTGCTGTCTTATTTAAAAGCGGTGCTTGAAGGAAGCATTTTACCTCTCCATGTAAAGTCATTAGATAACAACTGTTCTAAAGGTACATTTTGTTATGTAGCACTGAGACAGATCTCTCTATCAATCTTGACTACAAATTTTCTGAACTGCAAGATTTAGCAATTGGGAAGTATCAAAGAGCTGTGTTTTACTGTATTTTGTCACTGTTCCCAAGATTTGGAAAAATAATTCATAGGTCCTAAATCATTCGAGCTAAGTAACTTCTTAAGAAGTATTTGTATTTTTAGTCATAATAGCAAAAGAGGGTATTGGTATTACACTGGTGAAAAATACTGCTGTAGCAATCCTTCTGCCCATGCCATGCTTTAAGCATGATGGTTAGTCGTGGGAATTCCAGGATATTTTCCCTGACTATGCAAAATCTGAGTGGCATCTATAGCACAGTTGGCAAATATATCCCCAATTCCATAAGCAAAACTAATTTAGGCGTTACCTTGAGCTAAAACGGTCATGTACATTAGGGCTTAGCAGGTGTGGAACAATATTGAATTAAAATAGTCAAGCCTTAGATTTGGAACAAGATTTTGGAATTAGTAGCTTAGATAGAAATAAATCTCATTAACTATACTAGCAAGGTTAACCACACCCAAATTTACTAAAAAGAATGGTATTTAAATTCACTAGTAATAACAGCATAGCTAGATCCTCTTCCTTCCCCCTGAATATGAATTTATACTCTTTGCTTATCTTAATACTTAATTTATTGTGTCTGATTTTTACCACAATCCTGAATTCTCTGGCCATGCTTTTTAAAAGAAAATCTTTAAATTTTATGTTCATAGGAAGATCTTAAGGAGTATTTAAGACCTTGATAGGGAATTTTAAAGCCTTTAAAATATCTGCTGGATAAAGTTAAGGTAGAAAAAGAGAAGACAACTTTGTGGAAGTAATTAACTACAGTGTTCTAAGTAGTATTCCAACACTGGTCATTTTTAGTTTTTACCAAAGAGGTATGCAGGGAATAGTACATAAAACAAGCATAGGGCTTTTTTTTCCCTAAGCAAGAGTTGGGAAAATTTCTAAGAGCTGGTTCTCTTTATAATGCTAATTCTATATAGGACTTGATTCTGTCAGGCTTAGAGCAGTAATTTCAGTGTGAGATGGAGGAGTTCAGAAGTTATCTCAGGCAGTACTATCTTGCAGGTACAGATTTTCTTTCATTCTGTGATCAAGATGTGAACGCGCAATCTTATATTTTGCACCTTTTAATAAAAATTTTTCCTTTTATTTTAGAATTCTGATACAGCATCATTGAACTATTTTCTTAAATATCATGTCTCAGTAGGTTATGAGAAGAAAGCAAACATTCTTGTTCTTTGCGTAATCACCTTCCTGTATGCCAAACCTCCTCTTCATTATGATTTGGTCACTGCTAGAATTGTGACCTCTTGGGGTGAAATAAGGTGGTTTTTTTCTCTACTGTACCCTACTAGTGCACTCTCGGGTTTTCAGTAAGTACTAAGTGCTTGCAGCACATGTATGCCAGAGCAACAAGTAAAGTGAAAGGTCTTCTGTTCCAGAACAGGCATGCTAACGAATTAGATTAAAATTACCCATCAAGCCAGTCAAGACAGGAGGTCAGAAGAACGTCATTACCATTCTCATTCAGTCCAAAACAGAGACTATCCAGGTACACCAAATGTCTAGCAGGATGGTAGATTGGTATTGCTATTTAAGAATGCTTTTATTTCATTGCTTAAGTACCTACATCTGTGCCTACATTTTCATAACTTGGGCCCTAGTATCTTAACTGCAACGAACCTTTATATGTCATGAAACAGTAAAATATTAGATTGAAACAGACAGGTAGCGCTCCAGATCATCTAACAGTGAGAAAAGTTTTCTACAAATCAGTGGCCTATTCTGTTCCCATGATTTATATTCTTTTCTAATGGCCCAGTAGTTGACTAGAACTGCAAGTAGGAGACAAGTATATCATTAACTCTTTCTGTAGTTGAGGATGTTGACAAAGAGTGAATCTATTCCTTCCATCTCCCGGGGAGATGGCTTGGGCTCCAGCTTGGCCACTATAGTAGAGTGACAGAATGTAAAAGGTTCTTTGCCATGATGGAGACAAGTAGGAGTTTTATCTAAAGCTACCAGCAAATAATTTCTATTGAAGGAGTGCATTTGGGAAGACAGATGTCCCAATCTACCTGACCTTTGAGGCATTTAGAAGAAGGGTGCAGTAGTAGTTATTGGAATTGTAGCATATAAGCAGTGGGAAATTAGCATCTTAAAGAGGGAGAAATAAACACCTCTGAAAGGTCTCTGTTTTCTCAAATGTTAAAGTTAACTGGGTATTTTACAAGGATCTGAGCATATAAAAGCAGTAAAGGACAGATGTGTGAAAAAAGACTGGATAAACTAAAGGAAACTCTACCTCATTCTTCTCTAAAGGTTTTGTAGAAGCACAATTAAGCACTCTTAATGGCATTGTTACATACAGACCATCTGGCATGAAAGAAACACTTTATATTTGTATGTCTATAAATCCTGTAACAACTGTATTTTGCTGGCAGTAGAAACAGTCTATACTATTTGCAAGTTTTCCTCATCAGATCTGTAATTATGCAATGTTTCTGTCTCCAATAAAGGAATTTAACGGGCACCTGTTTGTGGCGTGTTATGAAATCATCACTGTTGAGTACAGCTAAGCATAATTTTCCTGTAGATGGGAGCTGTTATGAAATACATTCTTGAAAGCTGGATTAAAAGAAAAAGGAATTACTGAATGAAGTATGGCATTTAAGAACAGCAAAGCAAGATGTGAGTGGTGAAAGATAAGCTAACTCTATAGTCAAAATGCAAAGCCTGTGTTCTGCCTTCTGGCTTCCACTGAAGCCTAAGGATATGACACTCAGAGGGAAGAATGAGGCCTTAACAATGGCAGACATGCATCTACCCTGCCAAGCCTGGAGGCTTACAGTAAAATGCTGGACAAATCAAGCAGCAAAACTACTTACCTGCTAACCATGTTGTCATGAAACACCTTTTAACATGCCAGGACTATGTAGCAGTCATCAAATACAGCCCCCATTCTAAGGGGTTTGGGGCAATGAACTCAAGGGAGAGAAGAAAGCCAGAAAACGACTTTATACTTTGAGCACTTACTTCACCGGGCACTTTTGAATAATCATTACTCTAAAGTATGTCAACTAATGGGAAGCCCTTTGAAGATAGAAAGCACTGACAAGTGAGTGTCATTAAAATCTTGACATTTGCCATGTGTAGTAGCTATATTTACCAAAATACTTGACGTATTCCCCTTTTCAGTGCAGGGAATACTGTGATTAAAGGTAGTACTGATCCATGCTGTGGTAAAGTACACATCAGGGTAAATTTTCCACCTGGTTTGGCTCTCAGTGACTTCAGAGAAAGCTGGCATGGATACAGGACACTTTAAAGAAGCTGTAGACAGGTAAGTACTACGAGTTGTTAATTGCTGCTGAGAGAATGAGCCTAACATATCAGAGTCAGACTTTATTCCTGTATTTTGGCCTCTCTACTTTCATCCTATGGGAACCTTTCTTCACTGTAACTCTAGCTTGAGCTTCAGTAAGACAGCTTTCAAAACTTCCTTACCCCAAGTGGTAATAACTTGAGGACTGATCCTACAAGGTGCTAAGTGGGCTTCAAGGACAGACAGACCTGTGTCTTTTAGCAAAACTTAAAAAGACCCCTTTTTTCTTCTCTTTTGAAACACCTCAGTAGCTGGCAATAGTTCTGTTCAATAAAGCACTTGCAGTACCAGCACTGTGTTCTTGGGGATGGAGAGTATCAATTCTGAGAACTCTGATCTGGGATACATAGTCTTGTAATGTCATTGTGGAAAAAAAAGAAGTCAGTTTTAAAATAGTACAGGGGGAGGACAAAGCAGAAGGAAAAAACTGCATTCTGTACACATAAACAGGGCAAGGAAACCAAGTTGGGGATTCCAATATAGGCAGTCAATATTAGAATTAGTAATGCCAATTTTGAGCGTATATAAACAAAACCGTTGAATTTCAGTTTGTCTTCTTCCTTTCCTTTTGCTCAGTGTTCTGATATTGTGGCATAACAGTGGTGATTTTAACAGAGCTTCTGAAGAATTACCCTGTTGCCAGGAAGAACAAAATTTTCTGCAGTAGCACCTTTGTTGTTCTGGATGATTTTCCAATGAGGAACTTGTAAAAGAAAATACAAGAATGTGGAAGGTCTCTACTTCTTTCTCTCCCAAGGGAATTATTTTTAATGCCAGGTAAGAAAATGTTTATCCTGCTTGACCTGCAGGTGGTATCATATTGTACCTGTACAAATTTAGGATATTAAATTCTAAGCAGTCCCAATGCCAGGTTATATAAGGCAAAACAGTTTATTGTAACTCATGTGTTCTTGTGGGTCATTCAAAGAAATTATATTCTTCTGAAGTGCTTTCAGACAACCTCTGTTTTATAAGGTTTTTTTTTTTACATCTTGCACATGGAGTAACCCTTTTGACAGTTCAACTTTAGTTACCTTATGCTCTTAGCAGTATATAGGCATTTATCCTTTACTTTGATGGCAGTATAGGCTAATGTTTTTTTGAAGCAAGGTAAAGAAAATTAATATACAAAGAAGGTACCCTAACCAATCTCAGTATTTGTGAGATAAATACCTAACTCTAAAGGATAAACTGAAAAACAAATGTTTAAAATGGGTCAGGTCTAACCACAGACTGTGTAAAATACACCCACACATTAATTTTAAACATTCTGCCTATTATCAAAGGGACTTAACAATGAAATATTTTAAATTGTCATCTTACTGGGTGAGATAACGATTGCATGTCTAAGGCACATATGCATATTCATAGTTTACAAAGCACATGCCTTTCAAACAAAAGGCTGATCAAGTCAATACTGACTTGATATGTAGTAATATCTATGAAGCAGGCATTTTGTAAATGCTCAGTGAGCAGGCCAGTCATCTTCAGTACACAGCATGTATTCAAGGACCCCTCTGGGTCTGCCCAAAGGCAGATGTAGGTAAAGCCCTGGGCTAGAATGGGCCTATGCAGCTGAAGCTGTGTCATGATACAGAATTGTGTGCTTTACAGAGTTGTATGTGAGAGGGAGGTGATTTTATACCCATCTGTTATAGATATACAAATTAAATACATGTTGGGAGGCTGCCACCACCAGAAACACTATCACCTGTAAAACAGCTAGGGCTGTTCTGACTCTCATTTTGACAGGGATGAAATTCACGTAGTGTACCACACCTAAGCTGAAAACAGAGACTGTGATTTACCAGCCTTGTATGTGAAGTTTACATAGATCGTTACCAAGCAGAGCCAGTGGAAACACTAATTTCAGTGGAAACTTCAAATTCAACTGGTATTATCTCAGACCCTAACTTGAGGTGACTTGCAAACTCTGAGCATGATGAAGAGAATGGCTCCACTCTTCTTATTTCCATCTGCTCTATCCCTGACCTTCCCTTTGTGGTACTGCTGGTACTAGAGCAGTTGCAGAGTGACCAGATCACTGCTTGACCGCAGGAAGGGGGAATCCTGTGCACAGATGCCACACACAGGAAGAGCAGGACTTCTCTTTTAGCCATGGCGGAGTTTTTAAGGAGCTGAAGCCAGTTAAGAAGTCATGCCCATATGAAACATTAGGATTTGAATATCTCCCCGGTGCTAGCTGCTTTTATTACGGCTTTTAAACTTTTATGCACCAGACCTTGCTTATGTCATTGCTTAAGCATTTCCCTGCTCTCGTGTACCTGCTCAAGCAGGGGGGTTGGACAAGATGCTCTCCAGAGGTCCTTTCCAACTTCTACCATTCTGTGATTCTGTGAATTCCGGGTTGGTTTTTTTGTGTGTGTTTTTCTTTTTTTTAGCTCATACAAGCCTTGTGCTTGAACAAAGACTGTAATATTTGCTTTACTGTCAGCTGCTTATATTCCTGTCTTGAAAATGCAACCTCACAAATACCAGTCTCTAAGCATAACTTGTAGCACAGGTTCCCTTGCTGTTCCTTCCTTTTGCAGGTGAAATATTTTTATGGCTCTTGAGGAAAAACAGTTGAGTCTGAGCTAAACTCAGGTTTAGAAATCCTCTCTAATCCCTGATGCCAATCAGTTTTCTACAGAGGGTTCTCCCTCTGAAGGGGTAGGGCTAGTAACTCACTGGTGGGAAGAGGCCCCATCTGTTGTCTACTTGGTGTAATCAAAATGCCTACTTATTTATCAGGTGGCAGCAATTTGTTATGGAGACTTGCAAAGTCATTATGAGGATTGTGAAGGTGAGGCAAGAGTTGGGTATCCATGATACATTACCTTACTAAGAGAAATTACAATTTCCCTTGCTCTGTTTTGGTATCTTCATCTACTGTTGCTGATGCTATTAGGCTGGGAAGTGCTAATAGCTGCTATCAGGTGAGTTATTAATCCAAAAATCTTCAGATTTGTCAATGGCTGTGCCAAGGACTTTTCAGACTGCAGAGTTGTAGCCTCTGTGTGTGTTAAGGTAGAGAGTAGAGAAAGGTAGTATTGAATATGCTTTTATGAAGGAGCAAAGAAACACAGTTTTGGGAAAGCAGGGTTTACTTGCATGGCACACTTGAGGATTCCTGAGTGAGGAACCTACTTTTTGCTGTTTGGTTGCATCATATTCCTGAAATGAGAGCTTCTTTTTAACAAATAAGCAAGTTAAAGAAATAATATTACCTAACTTCATTGCCTGTATTTTTGCTGTCATGAAAAGAATCTGGTGAGACCCCAAATGCTGGTGCACTTTCTCCATCACGCAGTATGACCTCCAAAAGAGGCAAGCACAATTATTTTTTTTTTTTTACTTTGGGGAAACCAGACTACAGCCTGTCGGCATAGGCAGATGCTTACTTAACAATATGTGCATGAAAGCCTTGTAACTAATACTGGCATGAACCATAACCAGTCAGCAGAATCCATAGGTCAGATGGCTGCTCTGGTTTTGAAAAATCAGTGTTACTGGGTTCCTATCTTGCAAATCCTTATCTCTCCTGAGGTGAATCTTAAGAGGTTGATTGTACATCCTACAGCTATTTAACTCTCAGAGTCCCTTGGAAGTATTCGTGTTGTTAGTCTACATGCTGCTACATCTAAGCAGCACAAAGGAGAACTCCTTATTCCACATTTCATTTCAAGTTCCAGCAAAAAACATACCAATATCTGTACAATTTTCCCATTTTTGCATATGTGAAATATTGGAAAGCTTTTTCAGCACTGAGATAACACCAACTCAAAAGTTAAGAGGAGATGTCAATAAGGCCAGAGTTCAGGCTGACAAAAGGGAAAATCCTCAAATTTTACAGGATAAGATCATATTTAAACACAAAATTTATTTTTGGAACATGTGCATATCTCTGCCAAACCTCACAGCTTCTTTGTGGTAACTTTTCCCTGGAAATAGAAAGTAACATGAACAAGACTTTATTTTTATTATCTGTTATTATGATTTAAGAAGCATGAGTGAGAGCCAACAGCATTTGACCCAGTAAGACTCTCATGAAGTCATATATGAAGTTCAGGGCAAAATTCATCTACTGTAGAGTTGTTTAGCCTCCTTTAACAATTTTTTTTCTTTGATAAAATATATATTGTTAAGAAAAATAATTTTGTGTTTGTGTAGAGCTTGTAGGCAGAAAAATGCATGGTTTTCATTTTAAAAAATGAGGAGTAATTTTTCAGGGAAAGAAGAAAATTATGACCCACAGATCATCAGTAATCAACCAAGAATATTTTAACAATTACTGTTTCATGCAGTCATAAGACGATAAGTTTAAGATCTTTCACAGGAAAACTGAAAATCAAACTGCAATTACAGTAAATTGCTAAAACCATGTTGGCTTGTACCAATTTATTTTTAAAAGACACTGCTTCTCTTGGTTTCCTCTGCAGTGCATAATATCAGTTTATCAGATAAGTGATTTTCATTAGGGAAAAATTGTAAGCAATCTGGAAAGGAAGAAAAGATTAGCAGTTACCTATGATCAGTTGCTTTCTGTGCCTTTGAGCAAGGCAGGTAACTCTCCTAGCTCCTATTTTCCAGCTGTAAAAGGGGGTAATAGTTCTCAGGAAACTGAGAGGCTCCTGTGGGGGTAAATGCATGACAGGCTGTATGATCAATGAGCAATGGAGGGCCATATGGACCCGAAGACAGATTCACCATGGCTGCCTTCTCCACATTAATTTGTAATAGTGTGCTTACTCTTTCAATTAAACCTTACAATCACATTTCTGCCAAGCTCAGTGTTGCCTCCAGTTTCAGTGAAACTTCGCAAGCTGGAACATTGCCTACAGCTGACAGTGACATTTAAATGAAAGAAAAATCAAGCTTTTGCATGGCCAAACCTTCTATAATTCCAGGCCTTGTCAGCCTACAGTATTCCGGTTTAAACAAATAAACACCCAGCTCATTTTCACCTAACCTTGGGAGAGTTTCCATTGCCTAAATATTCCACTCTGAATCCCAGGTGATATCTTCTGGGATTATGAATGTTCAAAAGCAAATTAATTATACCAACAACAGGCATCCAGGCACAGTGCATGTTTTTTTCCAAAAGAGTGCCTGGCCACCTGAGTTTTATGCCCTTCTGCTTTGCACGTGGGGACCAAACACAACTTGGACCTAGGAGGGAGGCAAGTTGTAAGACGAAGGACTTTGCAGACTGCACCAGAAAGTCAAGTTTCTGTGCTTTTGTGTTTAGTGGCCATATTTTCTGCATACACAGCTTTCTTAATTGAGGACCAGCTGTTTTGCAAGTACAAAGTTCTTTTATGTTACTAACCAGCACAGAGTAAAAGAATCCACACAGGTGGAATGGTGAAACTTTTACCGTGTTTATTTTTGTGATCTGGACCCAAGCCCACACAACTAGGAAACCTTACAGCCATCTGTGGAAAAAACAACACATTGGTTATTGCTTAGAAGAGAATAGATGGACTTGAGTTGCAGTTCGGTGACTTAACCAAGATCTTTCTGCTCAAAAACTGACTGGCTGCATGTGCAGTTCGTATCTGCAAGAGCCCTTTGGTGCCTGTGTGGGTGAGTGAAGAACTGAGCATTGTGGACTCTTGCCTGGCCGTGCCTGGGCAGGATGCGGTCAGGCTGGCTCTGCTCACTGTACCTGCAGGAGAGTGTTTTCCACAAGAAGGTTATTCTGCAGCCGTATTTTGGTTCCTTTGTGTAGCACCACATTTATTTAGCTGACCAGATAATCTTTGAGTGTATAAGCTGAGGTGAGGTGGCTGAGACATAGAAGGTAAGAACCATGTTTGGCCTCTTCTTGCCCATAAGTGAAGTATTTTTGCTGCTTAAATGCACTCTGTAGTGCTGGTTTAAAAGGAAAAGAAAAAAAAAAGGCAGCAAAAAGATTCTTCTGTAACCTCCACTGCAGAAGTAAGAACTGACAGCTGCCCTGGAGCCCCTGCAGTCAGTATCTATTATGTATCTTGTCCCTGCTTTGGCTTTTCCAGGTTAATGCGATTTTTGAATGCCCAAACTGCAGGAACATTCATTCCATGATAAAACACAGAGCTCCCAACTTTTCTTCATTTAGGTTGCACCTAAAACCTGTCTTGTCTCCAGCAATCCGGTTGTGACCCCTCTGATTTCCACTAGCAGAATGGCTCTAGGTTGTTTATCATAATTTTGACTTTCCAGGCAAATTATTATTCTAACCTGAGATGCATGATGAGATCTTTTTTCCTACCTGAATAAAGATGTCCATTGAGGGAAATATGCAGTTCTCCCCTCCCCTGAAAATGGTAGGGAATGCAAGAAGTGTCGTTGTTTTTCATGCACAAAAGAAAAGAAAAAAAATCCTTGCATATTTTCAGTTCGCAATAGCTTCCTCCGAGTAAACACAACGCTGCTAAAGAGAACAGTAAAGCCCCTGTGAGGTATCGATTGATTTTTAGATCTGCTATATATAATCAACCTCCAACCCTGCTTACAACCTAAGCGTGATACACTCTGCTTTTGTGTCTATGCTTAGGTGCATTTTATCAGTGCAGACATACAGCTGCAACTCTACCTGTGAAGTGGCATTTTTTGTCTATATAGTAAGACCATACCTGACCACAGCCCCACACAGGAAAAGCTGTACCAGGGAAAGCACATTTTTGCTAGAACAAAAGTCATTTGGGCTTTGGTTGGCAGAGCTCTGCTGGGGAAATCACAATTCACCATGCTCCTAGTTGGCATTGCTGTTAGCAGAAGTTTGGAATGGAGTCATAGTCTCACAGGACTCTCATAGCTCATGAAGAACAGATTGCCTTTAAACTTACTGATCCCAGGCGACTCAGGTCTTTGGTGTTTTCTTGACAGCCCTGGGAGCCTGTGTGACTTAGAACAGGCTTTTGCAGAGCTTTTGTAATGTACTGTGATTTGTTTTAAACTAGAATATCCCTCCTTCACCCATAACTGCTTCTACCACATTACGTGTAGGAGCAGCTCTGAGTATTGCCTTCTCTAGAAGATAATTTGTAACCGTTTCTTCTTTAACCCATAACCACTTCTTTACCTGATATGAGAAGTTTGCCAGTAGATTCGGAAGTTGGATCTTTTTCTAGCTTTAAATCTCATGCAGGAAAAAAATAGGTCAACCCTCTAGACAAAATAACATTCTCCCTTTCCCCTTCCATCCAGCACCCTGTCCTCAAAAAAAGAAAGCAAATATAAATATAGAGAACAGAGGTAGTGTATTTTAACATGAAACCTTTTGTATCAGTCCTGCCAAGAAACACAACAGTATTAATTAATTTTGTACTTATTTAAAAGCTTTAGTACTATGCTTCTTCCAAACCAAACAAAAACTGGAATAAAATCCCTGTTATGCTGAAATAACGGACAAAGGGGAGCATTTGGGAGAGTCTTCCTAAGAATGGACCACAATCACCATCATCATCCCATAAGCACTACCTTACAAGTTTAGTTTCTTATGTCACATTCTCTGCTTTTCCATTAATATGCCTCAAATTATTACCTGTGGTATTCAGATTCATAGTAGAGTAATTTTTAATTCTTTGATGTTTGAATTTCAGCCTGCCGTTCACTTTTCAGCTGATCTGTTCAGTTACATTCTCCTGGTGGGAGGATGCCCTCAGCAACCACAGGGCAGCATTACTGCTCCTGAACCCTCCCTGCTTGTCTCCCAGAGAGCTGATGGATTGGCCAAGTGGCTTTGTACCCTGGCTGTAACTACTGTGTGCCAGAGCTGAGTGGGTGGGTAGGTATCCTGTCAGGCTCACACTCCTCTGCTTCAGTGTGTCTTCATCCCACTGGGGGCTCCATCTAAGAACCACTGCTGTTTTGCTGCATAGAAGTAGCAGCCACTAATAGATTTGCACAAATTTTCCCCCTACTGAGTGTCTGTCTTGCCCTGTCCTTTATATTTCTCTAAGTTAGAGCTGGCCAGTGAACGGGCCAGATCTGGAGTACTGCGTCCAGTTTTGGGCCCCCCAGTTTAAGAAGGATGTGGAACTGCTTGAGCAAGTCCAGCAGAGAGCTACTGAGATGATCAGGGGGCTGGAGCATCTCTCTTATGAGGAAAGGCTGAGAGACTTGGGTTTGTTCAGCCTGGAGAAGGCTGAGGGGGGATTTCATAAATACCTATAAATATCTGAAGGGCGGGTGTCAAGAGGATGGGGCCACACTCTTTTCAGTGGTGCCCAATGACAGGACAAGGGCCATGGGCACAAGTTGGAACACAGAAAGTTCCCCCTCAATATGAGGAAAGACTTATTTCCTGTGAGGGTGCCAGAGCAGGGGCACAGGCTGCCCAGGGAGGCTGTGGAGTCTCCTTCCCTGGAAATAGTCAAAACCCACCTGGATACGTTCCTGTGGCCCCTGCTCTAGGTGTCTCTGCTCAAGCAGGGGGGCTGGACAAGATGATCTCCAGAGGTCCCTTCCGACCCCTGCCATTCTGTGATAATAAAGTTTTACTCTCCCCTTCTCTCCTCTTGGCAATGCTGGCAGGATAAGCTGATTTCTGCCACTGCTGTTGTAAGGCTCTGGGAAACAGGGAAATGAGATGGGGATAATATAGAGAGTCAGAGTCAAACCTGTCAGGACTGGCTCAGTGGCAGGGCTGTGTGAACCAGGCTCTGTTCTCTAAACACATGGTAGGAAACGAAAACAGCCTCCTAACTTCTGGGCAGCAGTGGGAAATTATCTGGGCTATTATATTAAATTAAGCTGAGGGAATGGCAAAGTCTGAAAGAGAACCCACCTGAATTTGAGTTATTTAATTTTAATTTTGATTTCTTGTCCACCCTTTTCTGTCTTTGTGAGGAAAAGGGGTTTTTATTAATTTACAAAATGCAATAAGTCATTAACATGCTGACTGCACAGTTTATGTTGATTTTTTTCTTTAGGAGCAGTAGTACAGCCTAACCCAAAATCATGAGTCAGGTCTTACAACCCCTCAAGACAACCTTAAAAATCCCAAGCATCTTTTGCAAAATAAACCAAACATTTGGATCTCTTTTTCATGGCTTTCCTGTTTTCGAACAGCATGATACACATATTCCACCTTTCCTCTCCATCAAATGTGCTAAAAAATAATGTTTAAAAATAATTTTTTTCTGTCCACAACATGCAGAGTTAAAAAAAAAAAAGCAGTACTAGGTATCACGGAGTTTGCAATAACACAGCTGTTTACACTGTATCAGGTATTTTTTCTAACAGTTTTAAGATGTCCCTACTTTATGGCTGTAGACTCTTTGAAGTAGTGTTGCTCATCTTTTTTGTCATCTCTTACCTCTCCTTTTCTCAGGAATCTTTGCAGCCATATCTGTTGGAGACATCACAGAATTAAACAGCATGCTTCTGGTCTTTGCAGGTCATGTATAGCAGCACTTTGGCTTAATAAGTGTTTTCAAATGTCTACTCATCTATCCTACTAACTTAATCATTATTACCACAAACAGCCTTTACCTTTTCAAGAAAAAGATTGCAAAACCAGTAGTTGCTTACAGTGAGCAGCAGAGATTAACAGCATTATAATCCAGCGCTAACATGTCATGCAACTAACGCACATCGCTCCAGATGTATTCAAATGCTATTTATGGAGCTGTGAAAGGACCCAGCTTTTGCTCCTGTCACATAAATCAACACACCCTGTTCTCTAGCCCTTGTCTCTTGAAAGGATTTTTTGGGGGGAGGTTCTTGTCTTATTAGAGATATGTATTTGCAAAGTATTTAATCCTGTGCAGGTAAAGACCTTTGACACTAATGTAACTTTCACCTTCATTACTGTCTCTTCATAAACATAGTCCTCTCCCACCAGCCAGCAATGCTGACCATTTAGTTTCCCTCTCAAGTTCTTGGGGTGTTCTTTGGCTGCAGCTGAGCTCGGGGGGATGCCGCTTGCCTTCAGGATTACTCGCTTCTTTCACTTAATTTGCTTACAGTCAGAAAGGGGGTACAGCCAGCGTTGCTAAGGGTTTGGGCCTACAAACTGTGAATAAAGAGACAAGCTTTATAGTTTGTCTGTAGTAGATATACAGTTTAGGGGTTGTTACCAAAATACCAGTAGGACGACAGGGAGGGAGAAGGATTAATGCCATAGTATTTCAGGACAAACTTTAATGAATAAATTTTACAAATCATATAAGAATACTGGGTCTCACAATATTTCCAGCTTGAAGAAATTTGCTAGGGTCACACCCCAGACTTCTAGATGTATTTTCTAGAAAACAGCAAGCCTTTAACCATCAGTTCAATGTAGAAGAGTTTCTGGCGGCTGCGGGGATGCTTCTGCTGGATTGCAGGAATCCTACAGCCAAGGCTCCCTTCGGGAAAGGGCCTTTCTCAGATTCTTACCAAACCAGTGTTTTATTAGTTAGCAATAGATGGCGCTAAATTTCCACCTGTCCAACGTCGTCAGCCAGAAAATGTATTTGAAGTAATTAGGCCTGCAAGATAACACTTAAAAGGGTTACTGCTGAAGTTGATGAAAGTGTGTGGGCATAGAGAGGCAGGAGCGCCAAGATGCTTCACCAGCTGGAGAAGTCTTAGGTGAGATAGTCTGGCTGCCAGAACAGGCTGCCAAGATAGTCAAAGGGAAGGAGCCAGGAACTGGAGAATGATTTGCAAATTCTTGAGAACAGCTATTGCGATCCTCTTGCTGGCTGGGTCAGGTAATGCCTGTCATTATCAGTGATTGAGGATCCCAGGCCAGACGTATTAAAACCCCAGTAGAGATTCTCAGTCAGGTCCGTGGTTTGTCACAAACCCCCCTCACCCTGGGATTAACCCATTCCCTAGCGCAGGGGAGACATTTGAGCTGTGTCATTTCGAGTAAGGCTGTGCTGGCAGGGCTGGAGAGAAAGGCTTCAGCAACTTTCTCACAGTCCTGCTGGCTCATCACCCCATGGCTCTTGGTGCTTACAGGTGTGGGGAGCAGACATAGTAATTTCTCATGTGAAGAAGAAGGGAGAGGGAAGAGGCTTCCCTACTGAATTTTTTGCTCATTTTCTAGCGGCAGCAGGGAGCATCTCCACAGCATGGGGCTCAGTGCTTGCAGTTTGCATTGCACTGGCTTTTTCTTTTGTGATAGCCCAGCATCCTGAAGGTGACAGGTATACGTGAGGAAAAGGACAGGACAGCTTATTGTAACAGCAATTTACTCTTATGCATGCTGTGGAAATTATATTAATAAGAGGAGAGGTTGTCCTGCTGGGAGCCAGAGCACAGCTGGTGCCATATGGCCTTCTCTATACTGCTCAGTTAGCTATCCTCACCTGGCCACCCCGAGCAGCTGCCTGCAGCCCCCTCATGGGTTTCTTAATGCTGCGCAGTCTGCCCTCATACAGGATCATGCCTGAGATCCCTGCATTTTGAGGAACAGACATGATGTTACTTAGAGAGGTAGGGAGTGGGGAGATGAGGCTGTTTGCCATGGTTAGCAGGGAGGAGTACGTGTTGCATGCTAACAGAAACTGCTAGGCGGTTGTGGGTACCAGTAGCCCTCAAAAAGTGAAACAAACTGTGAAGACCTCTCACAAACTTGTTTTCCTGAACAGTTTTCCCCTCACAGACACACCTATACATAACTTGTAGGGAGTTTTTTTTTTCCACAGTAGAAAATCTCTTTCTGCATTTCTCAGAAGGCTTCTCCTCATAGCTGTTTTGCACAGTGGAGTGACAAAGTTAAAGTGTCTTGTGGATGATGGCGGTATGGCATGCAGGTTTTGCAGTAGACTGGCCTCTTTATGAGGTGGGCAGGAGCTGGCACTGCTGGAGCCAACACAGGTAAGGGTGTGCAGAAAGAAAAGGAATAGCTCACAAAATAAAGTCCTGACCAAGGATGTGAATCAGGCATGGAAGATACAGAAACATAGTGTTAAAGCAAAGAACACAGACGAATTTTGCTCAGAGACGCACCTGTATTAACATTTGAAAATGAAAAGAAAAAATTGAAATTTTCTATTAACTTTGCAAAAATCATAAAAACTTGTCAATCTGACCCTAGATCCAGCTGCCCAGACTGTGACCTGCCTTGTGTGAGGAAAGGCATCCAGGTTTATGAGGCTCATCTAGACTCTCAGTCCTGCATCCTCCAAGCCAACTGAATGTTGCGGGACCTAATAATCCTCCCTCTGAATAACGCCCACTGCTTTAGAATTTGATTGTACACCAGTTCAGCACCATTAAAGTATAGCGGATTTGATGCTTGAAATGTGTAGCCCAGATGTTTAAATGTGGAAGCCAGAGTTGTGCTCTGCTCCCCTCCTTGCCCCTTGTCCCTCGAAATAGGCTTTCTCCAAGGACTTCAGTTCTCTTTCCCTGTTCCTCTATAGTACTCACCTCACAACAGTGGTGTGAAAATGATTGGCTGCATCTCTGTTCAAAGATCTAATTAGAGGAATTAGAGGTGGTATTATTATTATAACTACTACTACAATGGTATCTCTCTGCAGTACTTTGCAAAAGAAAATACTGCCATAGATCGAAGTTAAAGGAGTCCCCCTGCCACCAGCCCTCTGTTTCCTACCTGTGCTCGCAAAGCTGTCTTGTAGCAGCACACAGAAAGGGTCGCCTGTCCTCTTTGGCAAAAACTTAGAAGCCCCAATGTCAAAGGCTCTTAAAGGCTCTTCAGTGGCAGAATTTTGTTTATAAAGACACTAGGAAGGCTGTGGTGCTTATATGATGATGGTGAGACTTTCAGATACTCAGCTGGTGTTAAAAGTAGGCCGTTGCACTTCGGTTGCTGGTCTGTGGCTTCTGGAGCTCTGCTGCGGGCAGCAGGGTTTGGAAATGCTGGCCCTTGCGCTGGCAGCTCGCACTGTTCTGGGGGGAGAAGAGGTGGCTGCTGCCACTGAGCAGCAGGGCGCTCCTCTGCTTTTTCATATCGTTAGACAAAGGGTGTATAGAGCAGAGACTTAGACCCATAAATCCGGTGTAATTAAAATACTGAATGTTAACTGTTAAAAGTACTTCCAACAAAAAGACCCTGAAAGTTATTAAAAAATGCAGTTTTGAATTACTGCTAAATGAAGCAATAAATGCACATACAATTAGTGATGTATCCTAATTATTATTTTGAACTTCTGCCTTATTAGCAATGTACGCTGGCTGGTGAATGCAACAAGCTGCAAGAGGCAGAAATGATCCTCCAGTGTCTCCCTTCGTCCAGAAGGTGTTGCTATTATACAGCTCTGTTAAAGACACACAAAGTCGTGTAGAAAGCAGGGTGGAATAAAATGTGGTAAGGCTGGATTAAAAAAATGTAAACCATACTAAGTATATAGAATTCAGTCACAAGGATTTCTATTATGCACGGAAAAGAGAGCCTTTAGTGTAGTATGTGTCCACAGTATAAATAGTTCGGCAAAATGTAAACACCAAATATTTCCACCAGAGATCTTTGCAACCTCACATACAGTAGCTCTACTTTTCTTTTTCATTAAGGACTTCTTTTAATAAAGGGGCTTTTGTGGACTGAATTGGGAAAAATAGTAGCCACCTGTAATTTTTTTTTAAACCTAAAAGTACATACAGTACATCTATCAAAAGCGGAGGAATTTGAAACCTGCAGACTTTTTAAAGAAGCAAGTTCCACACATGATATAAAACAAATGCCATGTGTGCACGAAGCCAAGCAAATTAACAAAAGGGCAGGGGCATTTCCAATATTACTTAAATAACTCAGGCTTAATAATGGGCTCTTTTCACACAAGCTCACAAAAGCTAAAATGTGTTTAAGAAGAAAAACATGCATTTTCTTTGTATTGTGTGGCAAGAACCTGATATTTTTTTTTTAAAAAGAAAGCCTTTAGCCTAAGCATGTGAATTCTCTGTGGGGATTTTTGGGGGTGAATGTAGCACCTTGATGTAGAGCTGTTCTCTATGGATAAAGAGGAAAGATTGGTTTCCCTGGACCATTATGTTTTGCTTGCCTGTCAGAAGTACTCTCTTGAGGCCTTTTCCCACCAGATAGGCATCACAGACGTCCCCTGGGTGTTGCTTTGTTTGCTATCAGTATTCAGGGAGAAGCCAAGTGTTATGTGGGTATGGAGAATGATGCAGTGCAGAGTCTGGTTTTCAGAGAGACAGAACTCACTCTGTTCCTGCTAGAGCCTAGCTGGTGTCTTTGGATACTCAACAGTTCCATGTGTAAAACCGTGAAATGTTCCCAAAGGTGGCATCTTTAAGTTAGGACAAGTGTATTCAGTTAAATTATTCTTCAGAACTAGCAAGTCCCTTATTTTTCACAACCCCACATAACTTTTCAACTCATTCCTTAGTGTTACCATTCAGCTTCAGCTGTTGGTGGCTGGCATGCTAGCGGTGAACCATGGTGGTGCTTTACAATGGTCTAGATTCATTAGGATTTCCTTAAAAAGGAAAAAATATTTTTAACATGGTCATGCTTATGTTTTTCAGTCCAGTGGAAAGTGACAGAGAGACAGGACAAAAAGATACCCAAAAATGACTCATGCAGGAAATTTAAAATCATTTGTTTGTTGATATAAACAGTCCTTTGTATAGAACTGTTGCTCCCAATCTTCATTGGCATTGAATAAGCAATACAACATGTCACACTTTGCTTTTCCTGTTGGCCTCTGTTTAAACTTCTCAATTTCCTGTGGTCACAGCAACATTAAAAGGTCTTGTGAATAAAACATTTACCCTCCTTCCATATAAAAAACAAAGGACCTATGCCACAGATTCAGTAGAGATGAACTTGGACTCTTCTGTTTCTGCAATACAGAACTCTCTACAACTACAGCACTTAAAAATTAATGCCTTTTGACTCCAGCCCTGTCTGACTGCATTCAGCCTGGGTCTAAGGACTGCGATATTGCCATGCCACTGTTATACTTGCCAGGTATCTGGAGCTGTTGGTGGCTTGTTCGGTGTCTGGAGTGTTACAGAGGCCTCTGCACCAAATGCAATTGGAGGTTGAGATGTTCCAGAAATGCTCCAGAAACTCCCGAGGTGGCATTTTGTCAATGCCAGGGGCCAAAGGTGTGAACTAGAGGCACCTGCACCCATCAGAGACTTTGTCACAGTAGGGGAACCTTGAGCAGTCGGCTAGGCTTTATTATGGTCCCTTTATGTTTCCATAGTGTCAGCCAAGATTTTCCCTCTAGGTAAAAGTGTTTTGCAAACATTAACAAGTAACTGTATGATTTAAGATTTTGTTCCCCTTTGAAAAACACAGAACTATGTCAGAGAAGGTAAGATGTCCAAGAATCACAAAGGATATCAATAGACATTACTAGTTCCCAATTCCTGTTTTCCAGCCATGGGTTTTTTATTGTAATTTATTCTCAGTGCTCTCCTATTGTCTTGCCATGAAATTAGGTAGAGCTTTTTGAGTCAGGGACCTCGCCTTTCTTTTTGCCTGTTATAGGCTCACAAATTGTTACCTCTAGGGACATCATGAGTGTCATGAGCATTGTTGTTGGGTCAGACTTTCAGCTGCTTGGCTATGTGATTTCAGTGCACTCGAATTAGAGCCTGAACCTTGATTCAGCTTTGAATTCAACGGTTCAGATGCACAATCAGGTCACCCTGGATCAACAAGCTGCTGTGCATCAGCTGAGTGATGGTAGTTTGGATGCTGAGACCTGGTGCTATACCGATTCTCAGTTTTGTTGGTCATTTCATAAAGATGTAACTCCATGTATAGACTACCGTGGCATTTCCAGCCTACTTGAAGAGCTGCTGTTGCTGTTTTTCTCTGCTATCACACTAAAAAGAGACTTCTTTTTGTTAATTGTTTTGGATGTACAAATTGCATCATAATACATTGGCCTAGTGCGTGTATGAAACAATTGCCTTCAGTGGATAGATTTAGAAATGTTTAACTTTATCCTGTGCTTGTGCACATGACCTGCTGCACTGCCCCTAAATGGCTGAGCATCAACAGCCGGTCTCCAGTAGACTTTGTCCTTAAAAAGTGAGAGCTACACTCCATGCTACCAGTTGCTGTGGAGCAGTTGTTATGCACTGGATGAGACTCCTGGATGGGTGTATACTTGTTACAGTGTTCACTAGTATCGAACTAAATAGCTCAGTGTAATATATATAAGCCAATGTAACTAAAAGGAACAAGCCATTATCTTTTTCCACCATTGAAAACTTCTTCACTTTTCCCTCTTTGAATAGTATTGGGTTTTTGGATCCAGCTGTAGCAAAGAAGGTAGATTGTCACTATACAGTTCAAGAATCAAGAAACCAGACTTTGGAAAGGGGCTTCTGTCAGCTTTGAAAGAGTGTGCCTCTTTGCTGTTATGCTGATTTGTCAGTATCTCTTAAGTTGCGCTGGCTGAAATTTGGTTGTTTTCCCTACACTTATTTCTTTGTCATTTTTAAACACTTCTTAAAACAAACAAACAGCAAAGAGATATTTGTCAATTTTAACTGCCAAATATGGGTCCCCCAGCCTCTCCCTACATTCTTCTTTTTCAGTACAAAAATGAAAGAAAGAAAATGTGAAGAAAATAAAAAAAAGGGAGGAAATCAAAGAGTCAACAGAACTGCTTAAAACTGAAAAACAGAAGAATCTTTAAAGAGAACAGTTATTTGCAAAATACACATATTTTTAATTGAAAAAAAAAAAGTGGGTTTTTTTTAATACCAAAACAGCCTTCAAGACAAAATGTTGCAACCAGCTTTACAACACTGCTGTCTACATTAGTGCTGATTTCACTGACTTGTCCCTGCATTACTTGTCTACCATAATAAACTATAAAACTCTCTTTCGTGAATGCAGAGTCCTCTCACATGGCTGGCTGCATTCTTGACCTGGTGTTTGGTCTGATTAGAGATGAGGTAGCTGAAAATAATGACTGTCACAAAGTGACAGTAACCCCTTTCTGATCTGAAGCTGCCCCTCACCTCTCCTGGACAGGCAAGTTCATCGTCAAAAACCAATCGGCTGAGTATTTCAAAGGCCTCTTCTGGGCAATTGTGTCAATGGATCAGTCAGATTTCAAAACAATCTCTGATCTCTACCTGTAGCAATAAAAAGGTCCCTCTTGAATAGCCCAGTAATAGAGTAATCCCTGATCTCCAGTTTGACCAGCACAGGTCACTGTTGTCTATGTGCAGCGTGTATATGGTAAGGAAGCTTGCTGTGCCACCAGCTGTAGGAGCCAAAGGAAAACAATTGCACCACACAGGGATTTTTTTCCTCCCGTGAAGGAAAGGAGAGGTTATGTAGTAGTCATCAAGCAGCAATATGTAAGGTTTTGTTTTGTTTTTCAGTGCTGAGCACTCTGGTCAGTCATCTGCACTTAGCAATTGAACTCGGTGTGTCCTAGTGCCAGCTGCTTGTGGCCTCTGTGTCTCTCTACCGATCAGTCATTTGAGACTATGTGCTTTAACACGCTCCAGGCAATCTATATTTTAACAGGTCTCCTTTGGGGATTTTCCCCTGACAGTTTCAAACATACTCCTCTCAGACTGTAGGCGTGAACCCTATTGCTCTTCCTCCCTTACCCTACACCCTTGTGGCACCTATAGCAGGGCAGGGGCAGAAGCAGCTCCCGCTGTTGCTCTCCCTAGTACCAAAGAACATCCTGGCTTTGTGAGTCTTCCTTGTGGCAGGGAGGGAGGAAGGGAAAGCAGGAGGAAATCCATCTATGATTTTCAATAAACAGACAAATTTTGCTGGGGAAATGGCCCGTACATGGCTTGCTGGCTGGATTCAGCAGCAGGGGAGTCCACAGTTAATCAGCTCTGCTTTTGCCACTGGGTTTCACAGCAGCTGGAACTGGAGCCAGAGGAGGCACAGATGATTCAGCTACTGGACAAACAAGGAATTAACACAATAATATTAAACAAGAAATAGCACCATGAGCTCCTGCTTCTTTGCCCTCTCCCCTTCCTCCCCCATGTAAGGTTGTATTAAAAAACAAACCTTGGCTGATGGTTTAGAATTGAATGTTTGACATGATCAGATGGATAAGTGGGGTTAGCACTGGGGCTGACTTTGGCCAGGGCACAGCTGGGAAGGAGGCAGCGGAGCCCCCTCGGCAGCGCTGGGTGCTCGTGCATGGCCAGAAGCCCTGCCCATCTCTGACTTTTTGGCATGGCTGGCCAGAGAGAGCTTACTCTGTGCAGCTGTAGCAGTGTTTTGGGGGCAGGCTGTGGGGGAGCGTACATCTGATCCTTGCCTACTCTGAGAGCCAAAGCGAGCAGGTGGGTGTATGGGGGGGCAGGCCAGGATAGTCAGGTGTGCTAAAGCACCCCCTCATCCCAATGGGGAGAAAGCCTTCCTGAGCCTGAGGGAGACCCCTGCGTGAAGTAGCTCCTTCCCTCCGCCCCCCAACCCACACTCCTTCACAAGAAATGGCTGAAATCTACTCAAGGCTGAAACAGTGTTAGTGGGAAGCTGAAAAACATGCCAATGCACTGTCCCTTTGCTGGCTTTCACAATCTCAGTGCACCAAGGATCCGTACTTCTCCTCGAATTGAGCTGACCCTGAAAAACTTCTTTGGCTGGTAAATAAAGTGAAGAATATCTTGACCTATCTGCTTAGAAAAAAGGCACAAGAGGGACATCTGGCATTACTGCACTGTCCCGCTCAGCTCTCAGTCCTAACAAGTAAATGACTGGTGAGTACCCGAAGATTGTCTTCCTTTATGTGATCCAACATGCCACAGGATCTGCTTTTCACCTGGGTTATGAAATGGCCACCTGATGGAGGGGGTTTTTATGGAGGGAGCAACCTAAGATGGGGATTCCACTGACACGAGTTAGGGGTCACCCTCCAGCATTGGTCCCCTTACATTCAGGTCTGATGCTGGGCTGAAGTCCTTCCTCATTCAACTGCTGACAAGTTTTAAAGTATGTATATACTACCCCAGATCAGAGAAATGTGCAGGATATTCATACAGACAAACATAAGCCATAGAAAAATGGTCCCCAAAACAATCAAGCTATTCTTCCTACAACCAAGGTGGTAAAAAGAGAAGATAATTGCTATTATAATCCAATTAAAAATGCCTAGGCAGGTCTCAGAAACAGTCCTATGCCAGATATCAGCTGTATTTACATAGATAAGCCCACCATGTCAGTCAGGAGTGAGATGATGGGCACTTGAGGAAAATGTGTTGCCCTCACAGTTGGAAGGAAATTATCTGTGATCATAGTTGTCCTTCACTATTGCTTAGTATTATTTAATGCTCCTATTTCAATAATGCCCTGAGGCTTCGACTAAGAACTGGCAATGAACTAGAGTGCAGTCAAACTGCTCTTGCTGTTACTGCAGTTGTACATTGTTGCTGGAGGAATCGCCTTTCCCTCAAATACCCTCCTTCTGCAGGTCTTCCTCTGCTTTTCCTAGTCAGCATGCAGGCGTGCCGGCAGCTTGCCCTCTGAGCAGTGAGACATGTTTTCTGGACATTTACCCATTGCCTCTCGGATATCAGCCACAGTATTTAATTTTTATTTGTATGTGCTTTTGGAGATACAAAATACCAGGCGGTTGGTGGGGGCTATTGCTCTTATCATTTGATTTCATATGCAAGTTTGTGTACCCGGCACCCAGTTGTGGTTCTGGCATTCCTGGTAGGTGATGGGGCAAGTCACTTTCCTATCTGCTTCTTCAGTCATATGCTGAACTGGTATGGGTGGCATAAAGTAGATAGGGAAAATAATATTGTTCTTTATCTAAAACTTCACAAATATTAAAACTGCAACACATTTATTACACTTCACTCTTGTGTAATATGCTAACAACAGATATATATGTTATATATCTTGGGACTTCATACATTGTTTTGGTTAATTACCCTTATCACATCCACTTTGTTTATTACGTTTTATAGTTGTCATGTTCATTTGTTCTGCCCAGCCACTGATTTTGAGGTGAAATGTCCCAAACCTTGATGCTTACTGTTTACCCAGTAAGTGCCCTGTTAGACTGTGGGTAGCAATAATCCAGGTGACCTCGTGCAATTTCCATAAGAAAACACTTTTCTTAATCCAGTCAGTAAAGTAACCTAACAAAACCCTTACAATTAATCAGAAGGTATTTTAAAAGAAGAAAAGCTTGATGCAGCTTATCTGAAGAAAGCAAAGCTGTAACAAAAGTATCTAGATTAAGAAAGGTATGAAATATGATGAGAAGTACAGGGTAAAGAGTCTGAATTGGAAAACAAATAAGGAGATTGGGAGTATCAATTGTAAAGTCTTCATTTTGTCTTCTTATCTAAGAAAGAATTAACTGGGGGGGGTTATTATTGTTTACTCACCCCTACCAAAAATAACTATTGCACAGAAGCCCACTTGATTTGTAAAAATGGTTTGTCTAATTTACAAGACATTTCTGAAGTGTACGCTCACTATAGAATTATAATCCTTACAAACATCACCTGTTGAGGAAACTAAGTGTTACTATTTCCTAATTTCACAGAGAGAAATGGAGAAAGAGGATATTAGTCTCAGACTAGAGACTGAAAAACAACCATTTCTGCTTCCTTTATCTTTTTCTGCAGGCATTAGCTCATGGAATGAAGATGTTCTTTCCTCTACAGAAAATATAGGATGCCAAAAGACTTCCAGAGAAGTTGTTGATGACAGCTCAAAGAAAAAATATACAGATGCTGTAAGCAGTAAGTAGTTACACATTCAGTATTTTCCATATTTTGCTCTGCTCATAAATATTGATCCAATCCCATGAATGTATGTAATTATTCAATATACTATGATGTCTATTTTTAGTTTCTTGACTCATGAGAAAAGTTGGGGATCTTGGCAACCCAGGTACTTGGCAACCCTGGAACTCTTTTCCTTTGTTTTTCCTCTCATGGAAAATGCTACGGCCAACTAAATTGTTAAAAACATTTTTGAAACTCAGGAAGTCAAATGGTTAATTGAATTACGTAGGTCAAGGGTCTGCTTCTCCCTTACCTTGCACCTCAGTTAGTAACTTACAACTGCTATGAGTACATGAACAGCTCTGATCCAGTAATATTTAGATACTGAGTTTGTTCTAAGTGATTGTTCAGTGTGCATCGTGGTGAAAAATCTGGTCTCCTGTTTTCTCCCAGCATTGCTAGGATGGGTGCTGTATGGTCCTCCTCTCCCCGGTAATAATTTACCAAATTTAGAGCAATATTTAGAGTGACCAGTTTAGCTGAGTACATTCTAATCAAAGTTAGCATAAAAGTAACTATCTCTTAAGTTAGATGTCCATGACTCTCTTATTTTTTTTTTAATGGTAAATGTTGGAACAAATAGTATCCCATATTGGTTCTGTAATTAAGATATGCATATGTTGGCTCCAAAGATCCCTAATTACATCTGCTTTAGGGATGCTGTTAGAGAGAAGATAATTGTATACAGTTGCTGCAGAGACAGTAGAGAAGCTTAATCTGAAGTATCTTGTGAATTCTTACCCACAGATATTACTGCAAATGTGCATTGTCTTAAGTACTTTATTAAAAAATGATATTTATATTTTGGATGTAGTTTTTCAACTATGGGCTTCCTCTTCTTGATTAAATCAATGACAAAACTCCAACAGATTTTAATGGTGCAGTTTCAAGTCCCCAAATAATAGATGCTGCTCCTGCTGAAAATGGCTTTTGTTATGTAGTTTCTTTCATCCAAAGATTCCTGAAACATCCCAGGCTTCATGAGCCAAGTTTAGCACCACAAGCAACTCTTAAGGCCAAGTGTACATCTTTGTCAAAAAAAAAACCCAACCAAAAGCAAAAAACACACCACACAAAAAAACCCCACCCAAACCACAAAAAAGTGGGTGTGGCAGATGCACTGAAAAGTCTTCCATAGAAATTCTTACTTTGTGGTTGATGAGAAAATTCAGAACAAAAGGACCATGAAGCACATAGCATGGCGATAAAAAGGCACGATGCCATGGAGCTTCAAGCGGCAGCATACTTGAGGCTTACAGCAGACTGCAGAAAAAGAGCAGTGGTGAGCTGGATTAGAGGTACCAAGACAAAATGGCCACAGCCTGCCAGTGACTAAAAGAGTAATTTTTAAATTATCTGTGGATTGATGCTGCCTGATGATGTAGGCAGAATTTGAAATGATGCTTCCCGTCTGGGCACGGGCAACCTGGCAAACAGCAAGAGTTAAAAATTAACAATCTGAAGACAAGTCAAAATACACTCCCTGTCTGCAAAACAAAAAGTACTGCTTCAAACACAGCCAAATCTGGCTGCTCCCTTATCCCCCACAACCACCATCATAATTACAGCAGCTGATTTTCCTCACACCCACCTCAGAGATTTCTGGGGGTTTTGGCCAGGTTTGCATCCCCATATGATTCAGCCTACTTTTACTTATGTTTAGCGCATTGTGTAATAAGCAAAGCTTACATAAGCTAGGGACTGTGGCTCCAGCTTCAAAAACGTTCATCAAAAATAGGAGATCAGAAGCAGGATAGCAACTCATGTAGTTTTTTTCTTAAGTGTGGATACAGAATTAACTGTCTTTGGGCTAAACGCTCAGCTGTTTCAAATCTGTGTAGAATCATTAATTCCTACTCAACTAAGCTAATTTACACCTTGCTGAAAGTCTGGTTCTCACCAGTAGTGTCCCAGTGTTGAAACCTTGACAGTAACTAGTCAAAAAGATGTGGGATGAAATTTGGACACATTGAATTCGGGGTGAATTTTCTCATTGCCACCAGATAAGCCCTTACCTTACCCCAGAATAACCAGCTATTCCAGGAAAAAAACCAGACTCTGCTGTGTATCTCCGTTCCTGTCCTGAAACTGCTCCCACTAGAACAGCCAGCAGTTCCTGCTCCAACTCATTTAATCTGGAAAAGGTAAATAGAAACTGCTAGTTCCTCACAAGAAGATTTTTGATTGTCTTATTGAACTGATACAAATCGGAATCAGTGAGCTACAGATGCATGGAACACTTTCACATGGTCCAGACCATAATAAGATTAACAGTATTTCTCTAGCACCTTAACAGCCAAGGATGTGGGTTTCCTTGCAGTAGGTGTTGCAAAAATATGAAGTAGGAAAGCTTATGGAGAAATTAATATTATTTACATGATATCTAGTAGCCTGAATGATGTGATGTTTTCAAAAGGTTAAATTAATTCCACTGGCATCTTTGGGGGTGAAATTGCTTCTAAAGAAAATGTATTTTCAGTTGTTGGGTCAGTCTGTGATCATTGTTACATCGAGGTAGATCCAGAATTGTGCTGCTGAAATTAATAGAGCTATTGGAGACTTACGCTGTGGTGGAGATCAGTCTCGTCTTGTATTTTAAAACATCTGAGTTCTTATAAATCACATGTTTTCCCTTTATGCAAAATAAATTGATAGAGGTATCATTGGTAGTGAAGGAGTTAAAAAATACAGCCCCAAAGAGGGCTGAGCTACAACCCAGACAGTTTTTGTGTTTAAGGATTTATTTTTTCAGTGTCTCTTCACCTTCAAGTTTTTTGTTGGTTTGGGTTTCTTGGTTTTGTTTTGGTTTTTTTTTACTTTTTTTTTTCTTTTACAATTTAATCTTTCACATAATGGGACAGACACAAAGCCTTGGTTGGAAATCTCCCCCTAGCCTGTTGCAATATTTATAAAGCTGTGCTTTTAAAATATGCTGCAAGATGGGTTTAGTAAAACAAAAGACATTATAATTTATTGTTCTAAGATTATTGATTCAATAAATTAACAATAATTTCCATGGAGGGTAGGAGCCCTGGCACTATAAAAGTTTATTTATCTGCACTTTAACTAGCATTGATTAGCGTATTCAAATTGTCCCAGTGCTATATAATTGCTCTTTATAGGTGGAATGCCCTCTGCTGTGCAGGAGACAGTAAAATAAACATTCAACCAGAAGTGACAATGGCTCTTTTAAAAGCCAGGATTTTTTTTATTTTTTTTTTTTTTTTTTAAGAAGGAAGAAAGAGTTTGTGTAATGCTTTGAAAACACAGCGATCTTTGGCCAAACTACTTTGTAACACTGCAAGGACAGACAAGCAAAAGGTTGCTGTTTTTATTGTTGTGAGAGGCACAGACTTAAATATAGTAGTTATATCTTTATATTTGACTATATCCAAATGAGAAAGCCTTTTCTGTTGTTGTTTTAGAATGCTATTCTGTGTTGCGCTAAAGTGCCAGGTGGAAATTGCTGTTGCACATGCTTTTCCCTTTCTCCCTTTTGTTTCTGAAGTGCCCACTGAACCTGTTCAAGGTAACTATGAAGCTCCTGTAGATATGTTAATAATTGAAGCAAAAGAAGCCATAGTTCCACATTCACATCCACCATGCAGGGTTGCTCAAAAGGGAACATTTTGCCACCATGGAGAACAATAGTTGATTTAGTTCATAAGCAACTCTATTCCCCTTATGTAGAATACTTAGGACAGTTACATTTTTTAGACATAGAGTTATGATAGGTCTATCTTCTGATACGTATGATAACGTTGCTTTTATTTTACAACTCTGTTGATGTAAAAGATTAACAGTACCTTTTCCCTCTTTTTTGTTTTAATAAAATATCTAACTGTTAGAAATGTCACTTAGAACCACGAGTTTGCCATAATTAAAACAAATTATGCATCTTAGTAACCTAAGGTGGATGATTAATGCAGGCTTTAAATGATTGTTTGTGTTAAATTGTTTCTCCAAATGCAATTCAGGAATTTGAAGTTGTCAGATTAACTGCTGTATTTACTGGTCTGTTTGATTAGGTGAGCATAGTTTTATATTCCCTCTTGGAGACCTAAATAGCAACCATTTCCTACCAAAACAGCACACAAAACAAAGGCCCCATTCAGAAGACTATTCAAAGTGGGCAATGTTCTATAGCCCTTTGTATCCTGAAACAACACGGTTACTGAAATGCCTCTAAAAGGTACAACAAATTTTTAAAAGAAAATAATAATGGCGATTATAATCATACTTGGAATATTATATTTTTTTTCTAAAGATAAATACATTCCATCATCAATTAATGGATTAATTTCATTATTGAACTTAAAGACATCTCTCAGAGACCTTTATGATTAATACTGTAAAATAGGGTTTAATGAATGCTGTTAAAAAGATGGCTAATATTCATTTGAAATTGTAATCCACACTGCCAGAGACTGACCACTCTGTACTGTTTTCATGAACAGCCATGGAGTTAAATTTTAATAAGCATTCTTAGGAAATGAATTCTCAGCTTGGACATGTGAATTTTTAAACAAAGTGAATTTTAATTTCTTCTCCTTTGGGCCTTTTGCACCAAAAACTTGGTCATCGGAACCAATCAGGGAATGTAAATAATGTCATGGGTTGTCTTTCTCTTTTTCCAGTCAACAAGTGCATAATCAGCACAGCTTGAACTTTGATCATCACAGTTCAAATATCAAAACAAATGAGGTGTTTACAGTAGATTTTGATGAAAATTGTATTGTGCCTTTCTATGTCCAGCAGGTACTAAGCATTTTTCTCTTAGTTTGATGATAAGGTCTTTTCATATATGCAGTTTTCGAGAGCAACCAGCTAGCAGCTTTGCTAGGACAGTGGAAAAATACTGAGGAATAATAAATATTAATAATAACTTCTTGGTATTTCTGGGCAAAGCCAACCTGATTGCCACATCATTCCTGAGAAGAGAGGGAAATTGGAGGCCACAACATCCCTCACCTTCCCTTGATGCAATTTTTCTTCCTTTTGAAGGATGACTTATGGTCGGAACACCTACAAACAGCAGTGGAGGTGGGAGGGCTCTGCCTTTCAGCATCTCATGCTAATGGTCAGCAGTGAGGCTGGAGGAAAGCCAGCTATGTATCGAAAGACTTTGGTAGGGACACACTTAGATGTAGTCCCACTTAATTGCTTAAGAACTGGAAGGGCCAAAGAGTTAGGCTCAGTGTTGGCTTTACACTGTGCAGAGAGGACAGAGAGACTGGGGTTTTTTGGAAGAGGGAACATGGTTTCACCAGAGCAGGAAGTTTCTGAGTATGAAATTGTTGGAAGCTGAGAGTGTATTTTTGAGAAATATCCCTTTCTTGTTCTATTTTTGTACTCTTTCCCAGGCATCCACTTATGGCCACAGTTGGAGACAGGACAGTGAGCCAGACGATCTGACCCACTGCAGGATTTTTGCTCGTATTTTCTTGGGATTATCCTTCCTAGAGGAATGTGGTCCTTTTGTCCTTCATGTGGACGTAGGTGGAATAGAGCGACATGGGATTTAGAGAGATCAGAGAATATCTACCTTTGCAATTATTCGTTTTGCTGGTTTGAGGGAGTCAAACATTATACAGGATGAATGCCAGTGAAATTCAAAGCAGTTGTTATGGTTTTACAGCTCAGGAAGCTATAAAGTCTTCAGCAGCCCTGAATCCGAAGCATTGTTGGTGAGAAGACTTGGCTATTGCTTTTTCCTCATCCTCATGGAGAGATACATGATGTTTTGCCTGGTTAGCAGGAAAAATGTACCTCTGGGAAGTTTTTGTGGCTCTGTTCTCTGGATTGCTAAAACCAAATTAAAGCAGCAGACTACTGGAAAAAATCTAATGAACCTGTTCCCAGCTATGAGGACACATGCTCCTTCTCCGTAGATATTTGAGTTATAGGGTTAGAGATCTCTCAGACAATGCCTCTGCAGTTTCCCTTCTGGGATGCCAGGTGAACTATGATGGATGGTTGTCAAAAATGGGCATACTACTACCAAACCTGCCTCCTAGCCGTTAGCAGTAAAGGGGACATAGCTGGGATGCTGGTTGCATCATTACGTCAGGAGTGAGATGAGGATGGTATAACCAGGGGTAGCTGTAAGAGTCGGTAAACTGCTTGTTGGAGAGCATCCACAGGGTTCTCAAAGATATTCTGGACCCTGGAGGAAATGAGGCACTCAAAGAGAAACTTTTACACTGAAATCAGTAATGTGATTTGACACAGTGCTGCTCTAACAGTCTCGAGGACTAGATGGCTAATTGCAAAGGTATAAGCAAAGGGAGGAGCCTTCTTCATCAAGAATGTTAGAGCTCTGGGGGAAAAACAGGAAATCTATTCATTAAATTTATTAAATTTCAGTTAGGAATTTACACCTCATAAGGGTTCATATTCCTAATGAAGAGATGAGTATATCTCAGCTAGTGGTGAACTATTTCTCCTTCTTCTCTGCAGTGCTCAGGGGAAGCCACTTGTACCAGCCACATACAGAAAAGCAGCCTGGGAAGCTGGACTGTGATTTTAGTTTGAAGGAAATATTGATCATAGGAAACTGCTCTGGTGATACTTTCTCCTATTCACATTTAAATTTCAAGTAAAGTTCTTCAGCTCAGGTGTGTTGTTGGAAGTGCTTCAAGCTGAGAAGCTGGACATCAGTCTCTAGGAAAGCCTGGTTTGGTCCCTGGAGTTGGACTGTTGGGTGCTCTGGGGGTCAGATTCTTGCAGTGCACCCACTCACTCTCTGATTGGGCTTGCAAAGTCTGCCTGAGCTTGCCTTTAAAGATGACCCTCACCCACTTTGTTTTACTTAGCAGTTTACTGATTGGTACATTTGTTTCCCCTGTCTTCTGACTGCCAGTGAAAATGTCTTTCTCGTTGACTATTACATGTAAAACATGGTCCCTGAGTGGGGACCAGATCCTAACTCTCCTCTTTGTTAAGGAACTGCCCAGTCGCAAAGCTTCAACTTACTGAAAATGCTTTTCTCGACCAAAGCAAAACAAATCCAGTCACACTGAAGGCACTCAAACAGTTTAAGGCTGTTCCACAAGAGCAGCCGCCTCAGAATAAAGCACTCAAAGACAGCGTTCAAAGACTAGTAGAATGACTCTGCAAATATGAAGCAGAAGTTGCACAGCCAACATGTATTATGTTATTTTAACTTTATTAGCTGATTTTTATTTTATATTGAAGGAACCAAATATGACATAAGGACTTCTGATTGAAAAAAACCTACAGAGACATGTGTTACATATCTCAGTTTTCCACCAGACAGTTGTTTCTTTCACACTACCACATATCTCTGACAGGACTAAATGCCACAAAAGATGTCAGTCTCTAGGTCACAGATGACACATATCTTTTCAGTATTAGAGCTTGAGCCTGAATGCTCAGTGAGACCCACTGAAGTTAGGCACTCAGCTTCTGCTGCTCAGTGTCGTCATATTTTGGAAGCTAATTTCCTTTGAAAATCCCAGCACAAAGAAACATCAAAGAGCAATGACTGAACATCATATTATTGTCAAATGAAAGAAGGAGGGAATATATAGTGAAGGGTTTTTTTTTTTGGTTTTTTTTTTTCTGAAAGACTCCATTAGCAGTGGAAAATGTAGGGAAAAGTGGAGACTAGTAGAGGTAACCTCGAAATATTTGTGGTTAAAATACTCAAAACCTTTTTGTTTCAACGGAGTCTGGATTCTTTCTAAGGAAGGAGCATGCTATTAAAAATGGTGGCCAGCAAAGATCCATCTTCTAGCACAAGAATATCAACAGAAATCTTTCAGCTAAAGATGTACAATTGTACTGAGGCAGGGACAGGGGGCGGAGTTGTTTCTAGCTAATGTTAGAGGTGTTATCCTTCTCTGAAGGTGTTATCTGTGCCATCAGCTAGAAGAGAAGATGCTACAACTGGATATTGTGCCCCTTGCAAAAGATCCTAAGTTATGGGAGTTTATTTGTCCCTTTCACCGTGTTGGTGACAGGGCCTTGAGTGGGGCTGCCCAGACTGCCCCTCCCTCCCGTCTGCAGCCCAGGACCCCATTTGCACCCCCAGGGGCCATCAGGTGCTGCTCCAGTGGTGCTGCCGCAGGGTGGGTCTCCAGCTCCCCACAGCCCTGCCCTACCTGGCCCTGGGTCCACAGCACACTGGAAAACGCTATTGCTGGTAGCCACATACAGAGCAGCAATAACTCAGCTACCAATATGCAGCTGCTCTTTGCAGGGCTTTTTTTTTTGTTGTTTTTTTTGATCTATTATTGAGATTTAAAAACAGAAATATCTCCGTGGTCTTTAGTCTGCTTCCACTGCCTGCGGTGAAAGATTTTTTTTCCCCTCAATTTTCATGGGATCAAAAGCAGGTCAATATTGAACATTTCGAGATCTTGTCCAGTATTGTTGTAAGTTGAAAGCATTTGATACAGCAATCACTACGGGTCTGTTTTCACTGAAGTATTAACAAGAGAATTGCCCCTAACATGAATCTTACTGACACAAAAAACTCCTTAACCATTGACATGCGTTGTCTGGCTTGTTGTGGAAAAGAGGGGGATTTTGTTGTAGTTCACGCATCTCATCTGTTGCTAACCCCGCAGCAACTCTCAAGTACTATTTTTGTCATGGCTATTCTCACTTAAGCTTCCCTAGCTCTAGAGGTGAGTATGCAAGTTGAGCTAATTCTGGGGCAAATGCCTTACAGGAGATGGTTAACCGTACTGAATTATTTTGCAGCACAACGTGCAGAATTATAGCTCATGTTGTGTGAACCCAGTTTTATACACATTTACTTAAAATTCTAGAGCAAGAAGGCCCCTCTGCACAGAACTGTATTAGAGTTGACAAGGGACACAGAAATACCTTGAATAAAGAAACGGTAACTGTAATTGGTGACCTTATGCTAAGAGAGGCAGAGTTTGCATGGCTACTGGAATTTTTGTAGATAACTATAAGCAATGACTGTTGACTGGATTAACATGCTGCCTTGCCTTCTGCTGATCTGTTTACTCATGACCAAAAATGGTTTGCAGTTGTAGAGTGCTTGCACTATATACCGTCCTGGAGCTCAAAAGCATTAGACTCATGGTAACGATTGAATCAGTTGGTTAATGAGTCTGTGAGATCTGGCATTGGCATCCCTTAGTTCACAGCAGTCAGTAATATATAGACTCTGTGTGTATACATGCCGAAGCTTAATTTGCAATCCTATTTAGAGTGGAAAAAAATGCCACACTTTAAAAAAAAAAAAAAAGTGCAAACAGGGTTCTTTTCACAGTGGACAGAGAATACTGTTAAACAGAGGAAGCACAATATCCCTTTTCATAGCAGGAGATCAAATGTCTGCAGAAGAGTTTAATTTATACTTCTTCATGTGCCAGAGCTGTGTCTGAGACATTGCAGCATTTCAGTACTTTCAATCGGGTCATAGTTTCCAGCAAAGATTACTTCATCCCTTTTAAAATAGAACAAATAGAATAAATGGAATTCCACATAATCATGGTAGGAGCTGGGATTATAGGAAATTAAAACACATATTTAAAAGCAGAGGTCTGTGTGGTAAATAATCATGACACAGAGCTTGGAAAGTAGTGCTTGGGCTCTTCTAGGTAGTTAATGGGCAACGAGGGTCTTTGGCTCTGCAGCTTTCTGTAGCGTGGGGGTGTGGGTGTATCCTAGAGGACGATGATGAGAGTGATGGTGGATGATGTGCAGTGTCACATTTAATGAAGTTGCTACCATTCCAGAAGAAATATTAAAATAACGCCACTTAACACACACTCAAATGCAACCTAGACGATGATGTGAATTGGGCATGGACTGTATAGTCTGTGCACCGCCACGCAGTTTTGATTGCTTTCCCCAGTTAGGTTCTCTGTTCCCTAGCTGCACGGAATATTTCACATCTCCCAGCCACGGCTCTGCGTTGGCAGTCGGAGAAAAGGTGTTGATGAATTCTGTCTCAAATTTCTGCATGTCTGAAGAAAGCCCTTATAAAATACCAGCATATATTATACTGATATCCCCCAAACAGAAAAGTAGCTCACTGCAACCTGGAACGCTTTGAACTAGTACTGTAAGACAAGTCTTTGCAGTATTTATTACTACAGGAGAAAATGAAACTAGAAATGTGTTATTCCTTAATTATAGTATTTGCCCAACACTGCACTCATGGTGATCCATTTTTGACAATAGAAAAAAGCCCTATCAATAACTTTCTTCTGGCATGACAAAATTCCAACTCACATCCTATTTCATTAGGAAGCATATAAGCATGCAGTGAAGGCAGCCCTTGCCCCCAAAGGACTATTTTGTCTGCATAAATGAATGAGAGACTAAGATATTACATGCAATACCTCAAGTCACAGAAGAATTCAGTAGCAAGGCTGGGAATCAAATTGTTTTCCTAAGTCACAATCCTGTGTTGTTAAAGATAAGCTCACTCAGATCATGTGTGTTTTATGTATGTGTCTGTATGTGTGCATACAATCACATTTGTCTAGTTTGGCATGCAGGCTGCACTGTGGGTCTGTAACTTGCATATTTGTATCCTTTTTTTGCATCATGTCTAACTATGGTAAAGATTACACTGACAGACTAATTCCGTTTGGGAAGGTTTCTGTTTAAAAGCAAGTAAAACTCTTCCAGAGAAGGCAAATTCATCACTGGTGAGTTGGCTGAATCCAGTCACATGCTGTGTAATATAACTTATCCTTAGGAATTCATGCCTCCGTTGGGTCTGCCTACCAGATAAGCTACACCGAGATGAAAGTGAGTTGCATCAGATTCTGGTGCCCAGAGGACAGAGTTCAGGCTCTGTTTCTCCTTTGTTCAACTGGATGCTATATAAGAAACAGCATTCTCTCTCTCAGAAAAAGAAGTTAATCGAGGGGGAGAGATACAGGTAAAAGTTTTGTGCATGGCACTCTGTTAATATTTCTGAACATTTCAAAAGTGTACTTTAAAGTTACTTGTGTTGACTCGGCTTCTTTAAAGGTTTAACCTGGATTGCTTTAATCACAGAAAACAACTCTCTTGCTTGATTTTGGTAAATGCAGTATCCTACTGACATCAAAGATTACAGCAACTGCAAGGCACTAGTTTGCCTTTGTAGTTAGTTCCAAGTTGCTCAAAAACTTTTAATGTATTCTTGTAGGTGTAACCATGTGTCATAAATATACCCGCCAACAAGAGATAAACCCTAACTTGAAAGCAACTGTTAATCGATTACTGCAGCAAAACTGAAAAACTTAGAGTGAATAATGCTAAAAGGTGTTAATTTGTGGATTTCTGTGGGCTTTGAAAAGCAAAATTAAGTCTGTATGGGATTTTGGATGTGTAGCGTAAACTGTGGGCCATGTGTCTCACTTGTATAAATGAGCATCATCGCACTGAGCGCCAGGAGAGCTCAGCAGCGCTCCAGCTGAAAAAGTGGCCCATGACTCTGAACACATGGCGATCAGCATCAGTTTCTCTTTGGATTCATTTATTTGGGGAGGGAGGGAAAAGAATCTAATGGGGATTTGCTAGACTATTACTCAAGTCTGTAAACATTTTTCCTTTTGTGCATGAAGGTAGCTGCTACTGACTGGTGCAAACTGAGTGTGAACCACGGTTCATGGTTGCACTGACCTCTAGAGCCCCAAGCCTTGGGGACCCTGGAAATGATGCTAGGAGATTATATGATCCACAGCAAAATGATTCTGGGCAGGCAGCAGGCAGTACCCAAGACTGGCAATAAAGGGGGACAGCGCTGGATGTTCTAAGCATTGTCCTAGCTTGCTAAACGGCCTTTCTGTGCAAAGATGCAGGCACGCAATAAAACACCTCTCTTCAGAGCTAGGCAGATTTTTTGCAGTGAAACTTCTTACCAGCTTTGTATATTTAGCTCTAGAAGAAACAAATTCAAAAATCTGTCAAAAAGTTTTGAAATTTTGAATTTAAAAAAAGAAATGTTTTTACTTTTTTATTTGAAGTGTTTTGCTTTGTTATCTTAAATTTAACTTACACTCATCACTTAAAAAATAGTTATCTCAACAAAATAAAGGAAGGGTTCATTCAGGTAGAATAAAATTAGAGGGGAAAAATTGAATATAAAATTAGAGGAAAATATTGCATTTGGTTTGGTCAGCAAAGTAAAAGACCACTTTAGTCATAAAATTCACTGCTTGTTTTCCTTTGCTCCATCCTTCTCTGCATGATTTTGCAATGTGTACAGGAACATTTAAAGAGGAACAGATTCACGCAAAAGGCCATCAGAATATTTGTTGAGAAGGATACGAGACGACGTTTGACTCTAGTATACTGGCAATCTCATGGGAATGTGGAAAATCAGGTGAACCGTACCTTTGCCTTTGTGGTAGAATTGATGTAGGGAAAGGCAAAGGAGGGAACAAATAAGGGGAAGTCAGAACCAAGTTGTATGTATGTGCATATGTATATACATGTATGTGTATTTTTTTAGTACTTCCTTTAGCCTGCTTTTGGATTATACTTGCAAAGCTTTATGTAACTTTTTGCCCTGAGTTGGTAGAGAAGAAAAGAAGGTAGAGTTACCATCACGGATCACAGTAGCCATTGAAGTTAATGCTGGGTATGTAATTTAGCATGCTATAAATGTCAACTAACTGAAGCTCCCCCACTCACTTCTTGGTGCTGTGAAGTGATAATGAAACCAAACAAGCTTAAATATCCTTAACCAACCTTTTGTTCTACAGCATCGTGAGTGAACCAAACCTTGGCAGCTCTGGGACTCCAGAGCTCTTGTGGATGGTGGGGTGAGGCTGATGGCAGGCTGTGCTGGAAAAGGGTGGCTTTACTGGCAGGCGCTGGGCTTGGTCCTGTGGCTGCTCAGCCTCACAGGAGGGCTGTGGCACTGTTCTGCCGCAGGGCTGTAGGCAACCTAGCACTGCCACTGCGGTGGGCTCCTGTTAAACTGAGGGGGAAGCTGCCCCAGGTGGGGAGGAACATGCTCGGCCTTGCTGACTTTCTGCTGGCATGGAGTGGGACTTGGAGCTGGCAAGGAAACATTTTGAGAAATTGATGTATTTTGAAACTTGGTCAGGTTCTTCTGGGTGCAAATAGTTGTACTGCTTTAATTTTAGCCCTGGTACTGGTTTAAGGTGGTTGGCATCTAGATTAGTGATGTAAAGAATAGTGGAGGGCAGGCATGAAAAACCCGTGCCTCGAGCACTTCCGACACTATCTATGCTGCTTTAGTCTGCTCTGTGTAGGTGGGGGCACAGCCTAGAGCAGTATAAAGCACCTCCATACCAAAGCACTTGTGCCTTCTGAAAGGGTTGTGGTCATTTCTGGGGTGGGAGAAAACTACTTTTTTTGCAGCTGAAATTACTCCACAGTTACACAAACTACTCAGGTAGCTATCGAGGTATGCAGGCAGTGCCTGGCGCTTGTCTAATTAGTTGGTTTCTCAGAACAACAACAAACAAAGCAGCCCAGCCCCACTCACCCTGCACTTTTAATTTTGATATTATTTGCCTAGTGTTCAACCTCACTGGCTATGGGCGTTTTCTTCCCAGCAGGTCATGAAGTTGTCATATGAGGGGAAAAAAGCTCCTACTGCAACTGTTAGCTGATGTCAAGGTGCATCGCAAATTAAACTTTTGTAACCCAGGGTCTGTTTGGGCCTATTGTACTGAGTATCTCTTTGGCTGTGCTGACATCAGGGAGACTTTTTTCACCATCCTGCATGATCAGTACTCAGTGTTGCAAACAGTAAATTTACTTTTTGCAAATTGATATAAAAGTCAAGGTATGCGCAATGTGCTAATTGTGCAGGAGAAACATGGGGCCAGATGCACAGCAATTATCGATTGAACTGAAGCCAGAGACTCGGCCCCTTAACTTTTCAAATTTTTGACTCCCTGATGTTGCCTCTCCCTCTATCGCACTGCATTAACTCACAGCGTAGCTGGAACGTTCCACAGTTACTTACAAAAAAAGGATCTGTGTGGGAAGGTGAAGGAGGATGGTGGGGGCGACAGGCAATTCATGGGGAGGAAAAAAAAACAGAGCTGGAAAAATCAAGAAATAGAAAGAACATAAGGGGGAATTGCATCTTTCCCTATATTTGAGTGGGACACTTGGCATTTCTGCCACTATGAAGTGCTGCGTGAGGTTATATATTGGCTCAACTCTTATTCAAATATTTTAAGATGGCGTTTCAGAGCAGTCGAGCATTTCGTTATCCTGTCCCTAATTATGCATTGCTCCATCAAAAAGCAGTGGTGAGAGGAGTCCATTTAACTCCCTTGCAGTGTTGTCTGGGAGTCCTGAAATATTCTGGAATGTGGATGGCAGAGTTTTTTTATAATCAGCATCTGCCAATGTGGTAATTCAAAAACCCCTTGGTCAATTTGCCTCAGACTTTGTTTTGTTGATAGGGGCTGTAAAAACTGCATCTGAAGTTTCTAATTTTGGCCATTTTTCTTTTTTTAAATGACATTTGAAACTTACAGCAAAAGTTTTTTCCATCCTACTCTCGCAACACCAAATGTCTAAACAGACTTTTGCTCAAACTTCCTATAATATGTTACCTTCCATTGAGACCACACATGGAAAATTACAGTGCAGAATTTATTTCATAAAACTCACAATAACAAGAGATTAGAGTGGAATTTCAAGGTATGTAACTAAAGTGCCTGCTCTTCTCCAAAGCCTTTTTTCCTGTGACACACACGTGCGCGCGCGCACACGCACACACACACAAAGAGAACTATCACAACAATGCAAAAATCACCATTTGCCAACAGACAGGGCAAGTCATTGCATTTATTTCCTGTTCAAAGCAATTTAGAGGAAACAGTGGTCTATCAGACCCCACTGTGCAATAAATAATGGCTGGCAAACAGAGATCTAGTTTTTAAAATTGTGAGCGTATGTGCATGTACCCACAGAGGTGGTGTGCAGTTGCATCTGCAGTATGAATTTGGAAGCTGTTGGTGTGTCCAGACAATGTACCCATAGGTACAGCCAGGAAGGTGGCTAGTTCCCAGAGTGTGTGTGTTAGGCGGGAATGGCTTCAGAGAGAACAGCTCTGACATCCGCTGTGGATTTGCATAATAGGTGGCCACTGAGAGTGGAAGTATGGCAAGGACTGTGAGCCCAGATTTCTTGTCATAATCTCCTGAGCAACACACCCCAAAAGATCTGCCTTAGCATGTATTCCTCTACAAAATGGCTGCTTTTCTTCCTCACCAGAAACCTGTGGGTCTTAACTGATGCCTGTAAAACATCACATGCTGGGATGGCATATGCCGCAGAAATGTAAAAAATATAATCAGCGTTGCTGTCCAGTGGTAGAGTTTGATCCAAAGCCCATTGACTTCCCTAGATCTTGGCTCAGGCCAAATGATTTGTGAGTACTACAATTGCACTGCAATACTACCCTGTCTCTCTGATGTTTTGATCTTCAGTTGCACAGGTGAGATAAGGAGCAGAGGGGAGAAGAAATGCTTCAGTTTTGCTGCTGAACATCTCATAGGAAAAAATGGTATTTGGATGGGGGCAGCCTGCTATGCAGATCTCCACTGAGACACTTCTGACTAGGAACAAAATCTAAGCCGTATCACAAGGAACCTGCGTACCAAAACAGATTTGAACATAACTGTTTTGAAAGAGAGTCTTGCAAGTGAGGGAGCCAGTGTAGCACAACACATGGGACAAGGTATTTTTTAAAGAAGTAATTCAACTAAGAGTATTTTCCTGAAGCAAAGAGTGGGGGGGCTACTGCTGCATCAAACCTGCAAAAGCACCGGTCAGCAGAGCACAGGCCCTTGGCTTTCTTTTAACATTTCCCATCTTGTTCTCCACTTAACGCGGGCTCTAATGCTCCATGACAGCACCTGAGAACAAGGGCCAGCCACAAGCCGTTCTGCCGAGCTCCTCGGAGCTGCTCGCAGCCAAGGCAGCCATCGCTCCAGCAGAGCTTGCCAACCACAGGCAGCACCGGCTGGCTGCGGGGCGCCCGTGCCTGCCAGGGGCAACCTCTTTGAAGTGCAGCCACTCTTCCCGGCCCCGTTCCCTCCCTTCTGCTAGGTGTTAACACAAACATCTCCCCGTCCAAAAGAGTTTCATTATTTATTGGAGGCTACTTTTCTGCCAGCTGAGTCCCAGACTTCAGTAGCTTTGCAGGAGCCAAACAACTGGATATACGTCTCCAAAGATATTATAAAAACCTGGGTAAAATGGCTATTGAATGTGCATACGAAGCACCTTATGAAAGTAATCTCCTGTGAGTGTCAGAGCACCATGTGCCAAGAGAAACAGCAAGCGAGCCCTCGCTGGAAAGAGGTGCTTGACAGTGACAGGTATTAGCACGCTGATTACAATGGAAACATTTGTAAATTAATTGCAAACCACTCAGACTTACCCCACTGCCTGGTTTGCATTTTTTTTTTTTTTTAAAGAAAAAAGGTGGAGGAGGGAGTTTTTTATTATTGCTGATCAGGGAGTATTGCTTGCATCTCTCTCATGGCATATGTTCATACGCCTGTGGGCTCACACACACAGCGTTCTCATTTCAAAGCTGAACAGCTCTCTTAGCTATTTTTCTTTTCCCTTCTTCAGGACTTCAAGGAGTGAGTAGGATGTAATCTCAGAGTGAGGAGGCTTGGTTCTGTGCCAGGCACTACTGACTTACCACATTGTCCCTGAGTAAGTCACCTCACCTCTCTTCTCCTTCATCTTGCCACCTGTAAAAAAAAGGGAATGTGATATTTTCCTTCCTTTGTTTAATTAACTAGCGGCGCTTTAAAAATTCATAGACTGAAAGCCTTCATGTGTTTTTTTTTTTTTAATTAAAACCTAATTGACTTCAGGGCATTGTAGAAACCTCCAGAAACACGCAGTTTGAGTCTTATCCTACATGATTACTGTAGCCTTGTTGCTTTAAATAACTTCCTTCTTTTTAAATGCTAGTCTGCCTGTTGCAGGGGATGTAATAAGAAGGGAGTCCTGATCCAGCAAGACTCATCAGTGGGACAATACTTATACAGGCCTCTGCTGAGCACGAGGGAGGAAATTCTGCTTCACTGAGGGCTATGGGAAACAGATTTCGCCCTAAGTAACAAGAAATGGACATCTTCCCAAAGCAGGGATTGAATTTGTACCGTATTGTATAAGAATACAAGTTGCAGGGAATAGGTGGATACGGATACTGCTGTCACCTGCCCCAGCTCTCTGCCTGTTGCTTCTCTTACACTTTTTAATTTGTCTGTATTTATATCATTGAATATAGAGGTATCATTGAAATTAGAGGTGGAAAAGGGCACCTAAATTGTGTTTGTGAGCTGCGAAGTTGCCTCCTACAATGCATCTCCTGGTTTATGTATTGGCATGTAGGGCAGAAGGGAGCAGAGAGGTGATCAAAATAAGGGCAGTTGCCCACCCCAGAGACCCCCATTCACACTTTCCTGTAAGCCCTTCTTTCAGGTAGCAGCTGGGATCTGATTCCGTGATTCCTGCTAATTTGAATATAAGCCATTTTTGTATGCAAAGGATTGCTGACACTAGCAAGTTTCACTGTAATGATTACTATGGAAACGTTTATCTATAAATATAAAATTCTTTAAAGCTTAGCCTTTTATCTTTATAGAAAAAGGCCTGTTTATGTCACTTCTAAGCTTCCAGCTTTAATGTAGACATGAGCTGTTCTCATGCCAAACAAGATAACCTCAGTGTTAGAGCTGTGTGAGCTTTGAAACATGGGAATTTGAGCTAAAACTATTATTTTTTTAATACAATATTAATAGCTGAATGGAAAATGCCTTTCTAAGCCCAAAGCTTTAGTTACCCTGCAGTCTTCTTTTCTATAGGTTTTATTTTAATGTTGCTTGTATGGCTGCTTTCAGCTGCCAGTCAGTCCTTAAACTCTGTGTGTGTGTGTGCACGCACACGTGTGTGTGCATTTGTGTGTATGCATGGCAGTGAGGCTTGTGGAAGCAGAGCAAAAATGGAGAAGTTACTTATTCATTAACCTTTTTCCTTTAGAATGTTTTAAGATGTTGCTTTTCAAAGCCTGTGTAAAAATATGGTTTCCAAACTTAGGCCCCCAAAAGACGTTTTGGGTATTTTTTTGCTAAATGACAAAAAAGATACATGCCTTTCAGTTAATAAGTTAAAGGGTTTTGTTACTCGAAACCTACAGCAGAAAGGATGCATTAAGAAAGATGAGGACTTGTATTTTTTATTTGCATTTCTTTCTAAGAATTTTTTAAAAATATTTTTCCTTAACTTCAACATTTACAATTGAGAAATATCTATATTAACATGATATTTTTTTCAAACATACACACTAATACCACAAACACCCACATTTGCAGATACTCTAAAGCTGCTCCATTAGAGTTATTCTCAAACAAGATGGAATCATGGCGGTTAAGTAATATATATTTAGGGTCAAAACTCAAAGTGTTCCAAAATGTTTGCAGGATCAGGTCCCCACTGACTTTGGGAACAGAATTCATGACATACACAGAGTAAAGTCATAGCTGATGACGATCAGAAGGTTAATTTGTTATTCATTGCCAGGGAGCAATTGATAGCAGCAACCTTGTCTACAAGGGCACAATTCATATATATGTATTAAACTTTCTCTTTGTGTAGGTTTTGATTATTAATACTGATGATTTTTCTCCTTCTACTTTTGGGTGGAATGAGAAAATGGACAATTAAATGTTTCATTTAAAATTCAGCGCTAGCCTGATGAGCTAAAACTGAGAAGTTCAGTTCAAGGATAGAGGGGGCTTTAAGTTGCCCTTTGTTCTTCCGATTTCATAGGAGGAATAGAGAGATCGTTGGCATAATTTAGACCCTGGGGAGAGTCAGTTTTATGCTAAAATATCTTTCCTGGATTGTTCTAGGGACTGCAGTCCCATCCATAGTGCTTCCTGTGTGGGTGTTTGAGAGGGAATCCCGTGTTACAGGACTGAAGAGGCTGCTGGCGGTGAGACATGGTCTCACCTTCCTATTTGATTCTCCCTTTGTTCATTTCCCTTCGTTTTTTCTCACCAATGGACTGTTATTAAAGTTCTCTGAAATATTAAATGGAAGTGCAGCTGAAGTACAGACAAACTATCCCAGACTTCACTGGGCTGCACGTACCCCTGCCTGCCCTCACTCTGCTCTTCCAAGTTCACTTACAGTTTCATGCTCTGAGAACAGTGGCAGTCAGAGGAGTCAATTGGACACTGTTAGTAATTGAACAGATTGCCTGGAAATAAAAGATCTAAGAGCCAGCATTAAACCCTTAAATAGGACATGCAATAAAAGCACAACAATATACTGTGGCTCCCATAGGGTTGAGGGAAATTCAAATAGTAAAGATCTCATATTGGATTCAGAGAGACACTCCCAAATTTAGAAGCTTATTTGAATCCTATCCCAATAATTCAAACTTGTTAGATCTGTAAAATTAGTCTGTAAATCTCACAGGAAAGGCTGTGGGGTATTTCAGCACTTTCATTTGTGCTCCTGGCAGGAGCATGAGTATTAGTATAAAAACATAAAAATGACCATGAAAGTAACTTTTAAAGCAGTAGCAGCTTTTTATTCTCTTTCAAATCCTACAGAAAGGATTAGAGTTGTGGGAAAAGATTTAGCTTACTTTCTATTCAGTCCTAATTGGCTTGCCCAGCCTTGATATATTAAACCATACATTGTTAATGTCTTTATCGTGTCTTTATTTCTTGTCCCATTTCAAGGTTCAGATCATGGTCATCAATCCTCACCAGAAAACACTCTCCTTTCCTAGAGAGTTGTGCTGTAAACGTAGAAGTGATTAAACTGGGAGGATTGCGGGTTACCATCATGGCTGCTACGTGGAAGGAAGGGTCTGGATGAAGTTCCCTGAAGTAAAGACAGGAATGTAACTGAGAGGGACTTGCATCTATGGCATTCTTCTCAGCCTAACACTGTGGGATATTCCTCTATTCTCCTTCTCATAAGCTGTGCTCACTGTGGTGCTCCAGTAGCACCATAACCAGGACTAATGTGGCAGAGTCTTTGTGATGTGAAGTGTTTTCTACCGGATGTCTCTGTGGTATCTCACAGTACGGGACAGAGCTCCAGCAGGCATTTCTGCTATACACCTATGCATTTCCCTACTGTAGCAGTAAAATCACCATCTTCTTTCCTTTAGTAAATTGGAACCAGGCTCTTTCCAGCTATGCCCAGTGACAGGACAAGAGGCATTGGGCACAAAATGCAACACAGGAAATTCCACTTAAACATAAGAAAGCACTTTTTAACTGTGAAGGTGATTGAATACTAGGTGGGGTTGCCCAGAGAGGCTCTCACATCTCCATCCTTGGAGATATTCAAAACCCAGCAAGACATGGTACTGGACACTATGCTGTAGGTGACACTGCTTGAGCAAGGGGCTCAGGCGAGATGATCTTCAGAGGTCCCTTCCAACCTCAACCCTCCTGTGAGTCTGTTACTGTGGTGTGGCTAACTGTTGAATGTATGACTGAGACACTGCATAGGAGGGACAGTTGTGTGGGGACTACACAGAGCAATTTGCATAGCTTTGCCTGTAATAAAGCCTGCCAGACCTGATTTGAGATTGCAAGCATTCACTGCGACCCACAGAAATACCTCTAATATGTTTGGCCTGAGGACTGGCTAGCATTTTGGAAGGATAAGTAAAAGACAGTAACCCCTACTAGCAGATACACTGGTGCAAGTGGGATGCCTTCTCCCTCCTCCGGAAGATGAAGAGAAGCCTGTGAGACAGGGAAGCAAGATCCAACACATTTTGTCTTCACTGGCATAAATATGTAATTGCAAGGCAGTAGTATTGCAAGAGGTAAAATTGCAAGGCAGGTCTGCCCTGTTCAGCCATGTGGGCATATTCTAGCTTTGCATTCTGAGAAGGTTCATGTGTTTTCTGTGCACCCTGGAGACGTTCACCCCATCTTTCCAGCGCAACTGTAAATTTTATGCAGAACAAGGCATACATGTATTACATGTATTTAAATATTAGGGCTGAGGGTTTGGTGGAGAAACAGGTCAGTCACTCAGTTTAGTCAACACCTTTGTTGGGAGATATTGTTGTTACGTCATAACAAGTATCAACCTTTGTGATGTGTATGAACCTGGGGGTTTTTAGCCTTCTTAATCAGGTACACCATAGAAGTGATGATTTATCTGAGGAACTAACTCATCAGGGTAGCCAGTTTTAATAGCCAAGGGCTAGAAAGTGTTCTTTCCAAATTAAACACATTGTTGTGTTTCTTTGGGTTCTGTTTCCGTATATTTTGTGGTGGAAGTACCTGTTTCTATTCACAAATGGATAAACACAAGTATACATTTACTCTTCTGACTCTGGGAAAAAGATTGCTAGCAGGCTGACGTGGAGGGGGCCCAATGTACCTGGAATAATATGAAACACCTTTTTTGTGTGTATTAGTTTACATACTGTGTTCAGGAAACAGGGTACAGAAACTTCCTTAAAACTCCAGGAACAATAGCTATTGTTGGTTGTTGATATGGCATGAGCTCATATCCAGGATACCGAGAAAGGAACTCCTGACTCCAATAAATAATATACTTCTTAACTCCTGGTGTGAAAGAATGTATTTATTGTTTTTGCAAAGAGAGATGGAGAAATAGTGATTTAAAAGGATGGTGTTTGCATGGCAGGACAATGGTTCTGATTTTTTTTTCTCTTAAAAATTCAATTAAAGTATTTCTTATGGAAGAAAAAAGTTTTATAGTTGGGTTCCCAACAGTCTGCATTGAAATCTATTTCAAACTTGACTGCATTATATGAAAATGATAAGATTAGTGTGACAGGTCTATAAAGCTATTCTTTCTGTTTTTTTCTTGCCTACATCTATAGCGGGGTGGGAGACTATTCATCACACAGCTCGAAGCTCTTGGTCAAAGTCATACGGGAATATGTTTCTCTGGATTTTTACAAACTTGGTTAGGGTAGAGGAGACTCTTTAATGCTGCAGTCTGTCAGTCCTTTAGGAGTACAGCCTTAAGTTGTTTGGAAAAGAAATCTGCAGAACCCCGGCTGTTCTATCTCAAACTGACACTTACACTAGATTTAGTGGATACCCGTGACTAAATTGTGCACTACAAAAGGAAGGGCCTTGAAGAGAGCCTAATCTTTAAATGGTATGCGCCAGTTAAAACACAGGAGTGGGAGTTAGGGGGCTCTGCAGCATTTCTGATACTGTGGCACCAGTCACGTCACTTAGTAGAGAAAAAGGGAAAAGGCTCCTATCTGTCCTGTGGATCCTCCACGTCCTAGGAGCGTTACCTTTTTTCATCGCTTTAATGCTTCCCAAGAGAGCCATCTGGAGTACTTTGGTGAAGCAAAACTTTGTCACGTTCATCATTTTATTGAAACGTTAGCCTCTGCAGAGCTTTGCTCGGACGGCTTTTGGGTTCAGAGGGAGTGTTTTCTTGGCTTGCTGGAGGTCTGGACTGTGTAACACTGAAGCCAAATCCCCACTCCCTACTCAGTCACTTGGAGCGGACACTCATACCTGTGTACTCCCAGTATTACCATAAGCACCCAGCTAATGCCTGTGAGGTAGACTCCCCTAGAAAATTGAATTATCTTTCCTTGTTTCTAAAACAAAAGCAATGGACACTCAAAACTATTATCACTTTTTAAAAATGTCTCCTGCCCCAAAGACTAATTTTTACCTATCCAAATGGCTATTTCAGATGTTCTCTGTGTTAATGTTGCTACACAGGTGTCTTGTAAGGCCAAGTATTAAACCTTGCAGTGACACTTCTTAAATGAAATGCTAAATTTTTAAAAGATAAGCTCAATTGTTATTAAAACCTCAGTAAATTCTAAGCACCAGTGTCCAGCAGTGGGGTGTTTTTTTAATGCTATATATGGCTTGATGCACCACTTTCCTGTAGAATTATGTATTATTGGCTACTGCACTATATATATGCCACAAAAATAAAAAACCCCACATCATTATAAGCTCCAGCCTAGAGGTGAAAAAATGGAGAGTGATCTTTGACGGGTTATATTTTCTTCATTTCTTTTAGTCATTTTCCCCTACTAAACTGAACAATTCTTGGAATATCAGTGTGTGTGTGTTAACTTTTGCAGTAAATAATTCTTGGTTAGAAACAACTCAGAATATTTTTTTTAATATGTGCATTTTACATGTCCTTTGAAAAGAACATGGCATTCTTTTGGTTTCTTGGTTGCAAGTCTTTAAAAAGAAACTCAGTGCAACGCTGCATATGAGATCAGATGTATACTTTGACATTTACTTTTGTTTCTCCAAATTTTAATAAGAAATTTAAATAACTTCCTATGAAACATGCCTAGGAAGTGGTAAAGCTGTGCAGTGTGTGGCTTCAGGGCAAAAAGGGTCCAGTTCAAGCTGGTCTCCACAAACAGGCCAATATTTGCTCAGCCTGGAGTTGCTTACACACTTAGGCCAAACCCTCGATTTTCCCAGGTAAAAAGCAAGGAGTCTTGGATGAGGCTTGTTCTGTGTTTTTAGACTTTCTCATTTCAAGTACACATAGGAAAAGAGTGAAAAGCAAACCTAAATCCCTCCAGGATAAAGCTGTGAAACTGCTTCATAGCTGTTAGGTCCCAAAGCTGTGACCATGAAGGGACATTGGCAGATGCACTGTACCCATTCAAAGCCCTCTGCACACACAGAGTGGCCGAGCACTACTCTGTCAGTAGCAAAGTCAAATCCCACTCTTACAAGTCACATTAAATGTGTTCCCAAATAAACCCCAGCCAGCATTCCTCCTGTAAAAATTAATCCTTATGTGGTTAAAATAATTTACCAAAGGAACAACATCCCCTTCAAACACCCCCGATCGTGCTGGCAGAGGTGCATAAGACCCGTAATCTATCAGAAATGGGACCATGTTCTGATATCTGAACGACAGGCACTTTTAAAATTATCTTGGGTTTAAAGTGAGTGCTACCATATTTAAAGAATAAGAATATTTTTCTTCTATTGGCTAATCAATAGCCAATTCCCTATGTGATTTTCTCCTAGAAAATTAGGACCAGTTTGTCTTTTGGTGGTTGAAAATCACCCCACTCAGTGCTAAAATGATGAAGACTCTGTATCCAGTCTTATAACATTCTTCAACATTATTGTTGTTTCCTTTTATCAATTTCTGTAACTCATGTAAGATGGTGAGAGGAGTTGTTTAGTTTGAAAAAAAAAAAAAGCGCATCTTACTTGACAGAAAGAATTAAATTAAATAATCTTTAAGTATGCAGAGACGTTGCTTATATTTGAGCACCCTTTTCTCAATGTTCATATTCCAAGGCAGCCAACTGGACAGCTCAGCTAGTACAAGTCTGAGCAAGGAGCAAAGCAGGTTTAGAACTAATTTTGTAGGACTATTTTTGTTACCTTGGAAAACTACAAGGATGTTAGTTTAGGAAGTTGCAGCTTTGACTAGAAGGTTATATACTCAACACTTTCTACTGTATAATCCAGCTACAAAAGCTGCTATAAAGGCTGCCTTTTAAATGTCCAAGTGCAACCTTACCAAATTAGAATGACAAAACATTGCTTGCTGATGGGGATAAGCCTTGCTCTCACACCTTCTGATGTGTCTGTATCTCCTCGGATTATTTTACAAAAATAACAGAAGTTGCTGCACCAAAAGTACTGAAAATACTTAATCCTCCCATGCCAGCTTTTGTTGATCCTATTTGTTGATCCTGCTGCCAGTTCTGTATCAAAGTTTATAGACATTCTTCCTCTACCCCCTCTCCTGCTTAGATTCCCATTAAAGAATCACAGGGAGTGTAGTTGTTCAAGTACTCAAAAGCTGGCTGTTCTGGGATGGAAGTGAGACAAATAGCTTACAGATTTTATCTGAGTTTTTAAACAATAGATTAAGCACTTCTGTTAGTACAAACAGCATCACAGTAACTTGGACTAAAAGAGAAAGACTCCAGTCACTATACTTCTTTGCAGGGGACACTTGACACCTGGGCTGTGACTCAGTCTCTTCAGTATTAGGATGAAGGTGCTATGAAGCGCATCATGAGAAGCTTTTTTCTTCTCTTGACATACCAGACTAACTTTTTTTTACAAGCACAACACTAGAGATATATGATACTTACCCATTCTGTGTTTGCAAGTCTTACAATAGTACTCACAATCTGTCAAAATTATTTTCCTTACCTTTGCCCTCACCCTTTATCTGTGTTTGTAAATTTAAATGAGAAAGTTGAAAATTATTTCACGCTGATTCTGCAGAAGAAGCAGCAACCCGGCCTCTGGTATAGTTTTGTAAGGTTCAGAGGAAAAAGAAAGGTAGGGGAGAAATGCATAAAAAGCTAAGTAATGTTTTGTCTTCTGGGTTCTGGTCCAAAGAGAAGAGTCCAAACTTAAGGAGTTCTCCCAAAATAAATTAAAGCAGTCATGAAGGGTGCTGTGATATTAAAACACACTCGTACAGGTTGCCCAGAGTTCCCAGTCCCCCTCCACCACGCCATCTACACCAGTACCTGCAGAATAATGGCCACATAGAGCCCTTTATGTTTGTTCTAGTCTGTCTTGTATGATTAGTGGCTGTATACCACAGTTGTCATGTGAAGAAACTAGAGGCAGTCCCTCTGAATCTAGTTAAAGTAACTGCCTTTTTAGGTACATGCTAAGGATGTGTGTTACAGGAACAGAATTGTTTTTTTCAGAGGTCATTTTGAAAAGTATTCTAAGTGTCCTGGAGTAGTTAAAAGATCCCCCTTTACCCACAAGGGGACAGATCTTTTTAAATTCATTTTCCCTTTCGGTCCTCTGGTGGCTTCATTCTTGTGACTACCAAGATTCTTTTAGTAGACCTTGGATCTCTACTTGGATGAGCAATTTTTTATGCTAGCATAATTCAGCTTTTCAGACTATCTGAAGGCAAATCTATCTGTGCTACATTGCAGAATTCGGAGGAGGTAAAAACCTTTCTTTGCTTTTTAAACAAAGGCAATAGTTCAGGTCAGGAAGAATTCCTCTGGTCAACCTGCTGTACTCCAGAATAATTCAGTTGCTATGGTTATGAGCTTCAGCCTATGTAAAGGCAGAAAACATATAGTAAAAAGATAAGCATCAACATAAGATATCTCTGTTATGTGGTTTTACAAGAGCATCACCATTATGATGGCATAATGATGGAATTGCAGGACACTGCAGATAATAAGACAACATATAATCCAAAACTTCTTTGTCACAGTCAGTATAGATAAGGAAATGGAATATTGATACTAGAGGGGAGGCCTCTTCCAGCTTGCCCTGCTTTTTTTTAGTGTCTAACATTCAGAGTCATCACCAAAAGCAATTTAATGGCTTCGCTTTCATCAAAGCATTGCAATTCCTCCACAAAGTTGATGTAGACAATCCATCAAGGGGAGATGGATCCACAGAGCTCTTAAAGGGCACTGAAACCAGATCCATTTGTGGCAGCTGCCCTTCTCAAAGCCATCCCACAAAAAAAGGCATGATCTTGCTAGGACTGACCTATCCAGTTTCCTCCGGTACTCTAAGCCTTTAGCTTCATATTTGCAGCTTTGAAAAAAAATTGTATTTCTGACCTACAGAAAGGAGGCTTTATACTGCTGTGCTGTGTGGCTTATTTATTTATTTATTTATTTAATTAATGCCAAGCATTTGGAAGCTCTCCAATATTTCCAATATTTGTACTCCCTGTATTCTGCAGCCCTCTCTACTGCTGCTATTTAGAGCGGCTGCATTTCAATCCATTAAATTATAACTCCTTTCCTTAGTAACTGACTACATTCAGGTGCACTTCAGACATGTGAGACCAATTCTCCAGTATTACAAATAACTTTTTAATTATGGGAAAAAAGTGCAACAATTTCAAAAGGAAAACAAAGTATCCCTTTCCTCAGCTTTGCTCCTGCCTGTAGTTCTGCATCCATATGCCATAACAGACATGACAACACTCTATCAGGAGGTAGCTTTTTAAAATACCCCTCCAGAATGGGAGAGATCCAAATTCAAATGCCTGGATTTAATCATACAGAGGAAGGATAAAAATCCAGAACTCTTCAAATCCCAGTACGCCACTCAAATTCAGAAGCTACTGTCTGTTTTGTACGGCTGGGTTTATTTCTGGTTTTCAAAAGGAAGTTGACATTGGGAATTAGTTGAAAACTTTCAAGTTTGTCTTGGTGAAGAGGCAAATCCTGTATTCCCTGTGACTTTACTGTGAGATTTACTGAGGAATCTGCTTCAGTGCTCTTGGTGAGCTGATAATCTCCAGTCTTCGTTTCCATTTTATATGGTAGATACCTCTCACAAACAAGTGACTAGACAAGAGCAAGATGGGCAATAAGGTGTTAGTGAGGTGAAAGGGAGCTCCCTGAGTTCTGGCGGTAGTTTCTGGCATGCCCAAATGGAAAAGGGCAACTTCTCTTCATACCTGTGGGTCATGGGTTAGCTATATTGTTGGGCACCCAGGAGGAAGCTATGGCCAGGGCTTTTTTCATTAGCACTTGTCAACACCCTTCTTACCTCAAAGGCAACTTGTCCAAATGGAAGCAAAGATATTCAGCAGAGAAATAGAGTCCCGTTAGTATCAAAGGCAGAAACCACTCCAAAAATTCTCCCTTCACAGTGCCTTGCACTAGAAGCATATAAGAGCAATGATCTCAAGTCTGGTGAATAGTCATGCCCATGTGAGTGGCTGTGTGTGCTGGGTGTGGGGCAAAGCCAGTTACTAGAGATGCAGAAAGATGTTTAAAAAAAGTGTAGCATAAAGGCTTAATGGGCAATATCTGGCTTTTTTTTTGCATCCAGCTGGTATTGTTATCTGTTAAGCTAAAAGTGGCTCAGGTGGGGCTGTTCCTTTAGGGTGAACAGCTGAGCGTGGGAGGGGTGGGGAGGGAAGTTTCCAGCCCAGAGTGATCAGGTGGAGGTAAGATGAGTGTAATGAGCAGGAGCTTGGGACTGATGCTCACAGGGCAAAGAGGTTGCTGTAGAGAACAGGGTGTAAAACTCATAGCCATGTCTCTGGTGATGGGAATGAGGGGTTCCTAGGCACCAGAGGGCATTGTAGTACCTGTGCATTTGCTGCAAAGCAGAGCCATTAATTTGTTTGAATCCATGCTTGGAAGCAATGACCTACTTGCAAGACTATAGCTAACAGGGGAAGACTTGGGTATAAACCTTTTTATTTCTGTTCTGCTTTACCTCCCCTCTTTTGAGTTTTCTCCATTTAGAATCAGCTAATTAGTTTATAATCTAATTAAATTTGGCTCTTTTTTTTTAGTTTGGTCATCTTTAGGGAGCTCACTAAAAGAGAAAGCTCTGACTGATGAGGAGTCCCATCAGGCTTTCTCATGCAGGAAGGACCCAGCCTGTGTGGTTTGCTGCCAATTAACATTTGGGTGATGGTGCAGCCCCCTCCCTACCCCAATTAAGGTAAGGGAAAGGATGCAGCTGATAGAGGGTAGAAGCTCCAAGTCTGCTGAGCCAAGCCATGCTCTTGTTTCTACCTGGAGTATGAACAGTGGCCCCTGCAGTAAGGTGTGTATCTTACTTTGGTTGTTCTCATGGGTAGAAGACTTTTGTAGCAAAACTCAAGAATCATAGTCTGACCTTTTCTGGTATGTGATTATTGTGTGTGATGCTGTTATAGAACTAACTGTAACCTTCAGATGAATTGATAATTATGAAAGAATAACCAAACTATCTGCAGTACAGCTGGGCATAGGAGTGCCTGGCTGACATCTTAGAAAATGAAAAGGGAATTTTGGAGAAACACTTCCTATTAATTTGTGCTGCCAGTTGGTTCTGAAATTCCTGTGGATATTACTGGGAGTCAGTTATCTAATTATGAAGGGTCTTCAGTGACCCATCTGATTCTCTTATACAACAATGGTTAGAGTCATAAGTTTCAAGAGCATTATTTCTTAGTTCTGTCTCCCTGAAAACTTACTGCTGTCCACCAACCTCTTAGAAGGGACCATTTTTATATTAAACAAAGATGTTCATGCAAGTCTTATTGTTGGGCTTGCTGTTGTCTATTTCTGAAGTAAACTCAAGGTCAGAACTGACTGCATGTATTAAAATGGTGATTTTTTACAATAACTAGTATCCATGCAAAAAAAATCTCATTTCTACCTGCTTTTGAAAAATCTTGGCCTTCAGATTTTATTGTGAAGTTCTTACTAGGTCATCCAATTAATAGATTGACCTATATTTATTTTATTTCTCTTGCTACAGGTTAATTTTGACCTCTGGAATTCAGCAGAGAAATAAAGCACAAATAATGCTGCATCAGATAAAAGAAACTATTGCAATATAAGTTGAAAAGCCAAAACTGAAGGGCAAAGGTGGCAGGAAAGAAGGCACAGTACATAATTTCTGATGGCGATGTTCATGGCATCTCACAGTAAGTGCATTCAAATCCATTTCTAGCAGCTAACAGTTGCTTCTTCTGGATTGGGGGGATTAGCAGTAACAGGAGGTAGGACTTTAAAGTGAAAACATATTAAAATATTCTACTTACGAAAAAGCATGGTCCCTATGACCTTCTTTTCAAGGCTTGTGTCTTCGTTGATATGTACTGTATTTGCATCATTATAGTAATCTGTATTTGCAGCTTGTAGAAGTTTAACTTAGTAACTGCTACCACCTTATTTAGAAGGCTGTTATGTTTTGCTGTTGCTTGTTTGTCTTTAAAAAAAGTAGATGCAGTTCTTTAGCATGTTTTCTGTCTAGTCTCCAGAAATAATACTCCAGGTTTTAGGCTAATACCTTTCTGAGAGGAATCACCTCCTTTACTTAGCCCACAAACAGGACTAGTTAGGTATGCGGACTAGCCTGCATTGAAGCCCATTTGGGCACCACAGGATTTAGAGTTGTAGCCATTCAGAGAGCATTAGCATTTTGAAAGGTTTAACCAACAAAAGCACACTTGTGGCTTGGGGAATAAGGATGCTGAGAAAATGTTTAAATTCATGTAATGATTTGGATCTTCAGGACTGCTTGATTCACCCTTGCAACCTTGTCTCCAGACAGTGCCATAGGCTTAACTCACCTGCCAAGAAGTGTGAACATTCCTTCGAGTCTCTGTAAAATGCATCTGTGTGCAGCTTTGATAGTTTTTACAAGGCATAAAATTACTGTTCAGAGTAACTCCCTTCAGCTACTTTTAAGTCAAGTGAAGTAAGAGTAAATATTTCGCAGCAGGTTGGAATTCCAAATGCCACATCTCTCTCTGTCTTTGGAGTCTCTTTTTATTTTTGTATGCATATATTTCAGGTAGGTTCAAGCTGAGACATTCAGGGGTCAAGAGAAAGAGTCTGGAAAAATCACAGAACATTCCTGATAAATATTCACCAATATGATAAATTCCATGAAAGTGTGTTGGTTTTTTTTAAAGAAATATGAATACGTGAAGTGCTAAATCCATATGTAAAACTTTTTGTGTGATGATAAAATGAGAAAAATTTACATTTACCTTGAGATTTTGTTGGTAGTCTTAGTATATAAAATTTCAATTAAACATATCTAGTATTATTTTTCCGTATTAATGAATATGGACTTTTCTGAAAAGGAAATTGTATAATGATGTGATGGGCATTACAATAATGTGGAGTCTGATTGCTACTGTGATGAGGGGTAGGGAAACTACATATGATGAAATCAGCCTTATAAAGAGTTGTGTCTCTGGAGTAGGGCTCCTGTGTCATTGCTCAGTAGCAAGGGTTGGCTCACAAAATCATGCCAGTGGGTACTAGAGAGGGCTCCCACTGTGTTGTGCTGCTCCAAATCTTCAACAGCGAACCCAGGGCACTGTGAATGAATTCCTGCTCTGACCAGGAGTAAACACAGCCTGGATCTAAATGGTGCATAGTTTTTTGCCACGTTGCATGGAACTCTGTGCTATGTTGACTAGTGCTAGAGCTTCAGTGCCTCTGTGATGGGTACACACCTCAAGCACCTGGGTATGGCTATATATGTCTACTTTGACAAAAACTTGGGTTTAAGCCTTCTTTACCTTCTGAGGCCAAGCTGTTTGATGTGTAAAAATTTACACTTTCCTTGCTCCTTCTTTCTCATGTTAACAGGTTCCACACTTCTGATAAATAATGGTTAGTTTTGTGTTTTCTTCTTTTGTGGAACAGATTTTAACAGTGGCTATGCCCATTTATGTCAGTTCTGCATGTGTGCTTGTGCACAGGGGAGTACTGCTCTGGTCTGGGTCTGTTCTGCTCCCACAGTAAGTAAGCAAGATTTGATCTTTCTTTCGTCCAGTGGTGTTGGTTCACAGCCCTGAAAGACTATGATTAGCTCAAAGTATAATTCTTACTTTTTCAGTGCAAATCTACCTTCCAGTAAAGCAGATAGGACATTCTGCTCTGAACCAATTAGTCAGTCCCAGGTCTGAATCCTTCTTCCAAGGGGCAGGATGAAAGGGTTGAGCCTGGGCTGTCCAGACTCTAAACAGGCTCTTTTGCAGCGGCTGTCAGCATGGTGCAGGTAAGATAATGTGAAGGACAACTTCGCATGGCTTAGGTTTCTTGTATGTCCCCAGAAAAGGCCGCCTTGTTCGGAATTGACATGATCAAGGTCATGAAAGATGGATTTGTTGTTCTTTGTTCAGAAGGTGTACTGGCTTTGCCTCTTCATCCCTGTCTTAAAAGGAATCTTCGTTATCTCATTATGCTTGTTCTATTCTGGTTCACATTTCAGATTCTGCTTACTTCCTTACAGCTCCTTAGGTTTTGTTTTCATTTTTTTAAAGTCATGTTATCACCTTGTGTTAACTGATTAACGCAGAAAAGGGATGGATGAATAATTCATTATGTATGATTTAATCAAAGAATTTATGTTTCCTTTTGTTTCATAAAACGTCTGCAAATATATCAAAGCTTTCTTTCAGCTATTTGTTTTTGAAAAGTTATTTTGCCAAATAATTGCAATAAATATTCCATTGTGCTGAAAGTGAAGCATTCTTTGTGCAAGAATTTGACATACGTATCTAACACCGTTACAATAAAGTAGAGACAAAGGGGAAAGTTGTTATGGGTTGGTTGGGTTTGGTTTTTTGAGTTATGGGAGTGGAACTTTTGCCTACACCTTGCTTGAACCAGAAGAGGATAGATCTGCATTGGAAGTAGGTAGGGAGCCAGATTGCTTCCTCTCTAATTCTGTGTCTGAAGACTTAGGCAGGTGACCCTGTATTAATTACACTTTGATTTTTTTCTTTAGAGGTAAAAGGACTAGAAATTAGATGTTGTACACATCTTCAGAGTTTAGGAAGGTGAATATTGATGCTCATCTGTCTGAGAGTCAGGTTATTAGGCATGCACTTAATGTGTATGGAGCAGCACAGGTAGCCTCTCCCCAAGGAGATAGTCCCGTTATCTGTTTTGTCCTGTCATAGGTCTCCTGCATTTTGTCTAACAAAGTTAGAGAAGGAAATGGTATTTGTTATTTGCAATGTCTCAACTGCTTTTTTTGAAATCCACAGAAAAGTACTGCAGCTGGTAGAAGTAGATTTAAAATGGCAGAAGCATATTTGGTGGAGGAAAGATTTACTAGCAGTGCAGAAAAGGCATGGAATCTGGGGGCAGTGGATGGGCTCTGAGCACTTCTTTCTCTGTAAATGGCTAAACTGATAAGAAAGTATTGGTATCTGGCAGTGCCTGTTAGCTGGAGACCAAAGTGTCTTTACCAACAAATTACCACTGCAGATTTTGGGACTTACAGACACTTTTTTAAAAAAAATAAATATATAAGTTGTTGTTAATTTTTCTGGTGTTGCACGTGTGTGTTTATTTTCATAACCATTCCTAAGGAGACAGAAGGAAGATTTGCCCTCTTAAAATAAAGGCAAAGATAGCAAATCAGATGGTATTGCGGGGAGGAACAGCCTTGAGGAGACTGTTTATGAAGGCTTTCATTCCATCATGTACCTTGGACATAGCTCAAGTAAGGGAGAATCTGCTGTGCCAAATCTAAACTTGGCCCTGGTAGAGGCAGATAAGGACCTGTGCCTAGTGCAAGCCATGGGAAGAATCATATTTGGAGACAGGCACAGCTGATTGAATCAAAGATAGCGATAACCTGTGGATCAGACTATGCATCTTTTTGACAAACATCAGCTGTTCGTTCATAGCCTCTGGGTGACTCCTTTATACCAGATGCAGTATTTCAAAAAACAATTGCTAGTGATGTGGATTGGGGGGATGGGGGGGAATGTAAATTGGAAGCGACCCAAGTTCCGACTATGCATGGGTGTCCCATGGGTCAGATGAGAGAGATTGTTTCCCAGGAATCACAGGCCAGATGACATTTGCAGAAAATGTGGAGGCAAAGGCTATTAGAAATGGAACTGTCTGAATAGGGGGAGGTCACAGAAGAGGAATTAAAATTTGCTAATGCAATAAGGTCACCATTAGCAACAATTAGTATCCCCAGTGTGGGCAGCTACCCTTAAACTGATGCTATTATGTGTCTGGAGACATCAACAGATAAAAGGTTACTGTGGACAAAGGATCCAAATTTGGTGATCCCCGGAAAACGACAAGTGTGGAGGACAAGTACGCTTTTGACTGCAGGAGTTAAATAGGTGGCCGCTGCTCATCAGCTACTGCATACAGCAGGAGAAATCCAACTACTTATCTGATCAAGGCTGCTGCATAGCTACATGCTGTTTCAAGCTGGACGAAACAGAAGTAAAATCAAATGATATTATTTACTGTAAGGTGCAGTGAGTGGGAAATCAGATGTCTAGAAAAGAGTTTCAAAGCCTTTTACAAGAGAAAGAAGACATCAATAGCTTTGGGCAGAACTTGCCAGAAGTTTCTACTCAAGGCAGCTAACAGAAACATACAAGCAGTTCCTTCAATTTTTTTTTTTTTTTCCTTCCCCAGGAGCAAGGTCTTTGTAAGACTGCTCAAATAATGGAGTGCTCAGACAGCTTTCATGTCCTGTTCATCAGGAACAGCAGGTACCAGGGAGAGCCCCCAGGTGTCTAACCTGATTCTCAGGTGGGTTTTACCACTGCAGATGTGCTCTGTTCTTCTGCATCCATACTTCCAGCAACATCTGTTTAGTGAGTTCAGAGAAAACCTGAGTATATTTCACAAAACATGTTTACTGAAGTCCAGCAACATTTGTTCTTTCTCATGCTCAAATTGATCATACAATAATTAAGGTTGGAAAAGACCTCTAGGATCATCTAGGCCAACTGTCAACCCAACACCAGCATGCCTTCTAAACCATGCCCTGAATTGCCATGTCTACGTGTTTTTTAAACACCTCCAGGGATGGTGACTCCACCACCTCTCTGGGGAGCCTGTTCCAATGCTTGACCGCTCTTGCAGTAAAGAAATTTTTCCTAATATCCAATCTAAATGTCCCCTGATGCAGCTTGAAGCCATTTCCTCTTGTCCTATTGCTAGTAACTTGGGAGAACAGACCAACACGTACCTCACTACAACCTCCTTTCAGGTAGTTGTGGAGAGCAATAAGGTCCCCCCTCATCCTCTTCTCCAGACTAAACAATCCCAGCTCCTTCAACCTCCCTTCATAAGACCTGCTCTCCACACCCTACACCAGCTTCGTTGCCCTTCTCTGGACATGATCCAGCAACTCTATGTCCATCTTTTGATATTAATCTACCTGTGACTTTCCCTCCAATACAACTTCTGAGAAGTGTGAATTCCACACAGCTTAGTGCAGGGGCGGTGGCAAAAGCCTCCTATGGCCAGACATAAACATATATGATTGAGCTGAGTGTTAGACTTGAGACCCAAGGACTCTTCTCTAGAAGGCTGAGGAAAAACTATGACATGAAAAGCAGGGAAAAAGATGGGCAATGATGTGTCATGCAAGAAGAAGAGAAAGCATAGCAATGATCCGGAGAAAAAGATTTAGAATATTTGTTCCTTTCTTGTGGGACATCATAACCGGTCACTTAAAAGCAAGACTTCCTCACATGATAACGTTTCAAAAAGTGAGGAGAGCAAACACTGAGAATAGCTGAGAAGGGATCCCAAAGGTCTGCAGGCAAGGAGTTGAACGGCCCTAGCAGGTTCCTCCAGCTTGTAGTGTGAGCTCAGCTGTAGAAAAGTAATTGCTAATAAGTCCTCAGGACATGAACCTTTCATGAATTTACTGGTGCTAAAGCACATGAATGTCCCCCTACTAATCTAGAGCCAACTTTGAATGGTGCCCTATACAAGACTCATACAGTCAAGAGCATCAGAGAAACCGGTGGCAGACAATGATTACCTGGGTTTGGAGGAGCCACAGTAGCATCTGATCTTCTTTTGCTGTTTCACACTGGAAACTTGTAATTTGTACTGTTTTTTTTTTTTTTTTTTTTTTTAAAGGAGATGGGGGAAAGAAGAAAATTAAGGCCCATATGAACCAGAACAGAACTGGTAAAACAATTCAAAGCAACTAGTCATTTTTTTAATGAAAAAAAGTGGAGTTTACACTTTAATCTGCCCCAAAGTGTGCATGGTCGGATTTTGCTTTTGGCATTGTGCTGTTTATAATAAGTCCTTATGGAGAGTTTGACCATGGCCTAGCACAACTCCTACAGTAATGCAATAGGCATAAGACTTCTGTCGCCAGACCCACTCGAGTCACAAATCCTTTCCCTTAGTGTTCAATTTGGAAGAACAATAAGCAAGCCGCAAGATGACAAAGAGTTGAAATTATATGGGACAATTAACAGATTACTTTCTTGTTCTCCCTAATATTCTGTGCAAATCTACTACTTCTTTTTAAATATATTAAAAAGGAGAAAAGGAAAGGCTAATTTTAACATAACATAGCCAACTTATTGGGAGCCATTGCTGTGGGATAAGCGTAAGCCCTGAATTTTAATGGATTTTGAAAAAGAGAAGTGGGCATATTTAAAGGGATGGGAAGATTAAAAGATTTAAAACGGAACCACGGAGAGTTGCACTCAGTGTTGTGAAGATGAAGTCTAAGCTCAAATTGACAGAAACAGGCAGATGTTTCTTTTTTGGGTGAATCTTTCTGTAATTGTCCACAAGGGTTTCCTTGCCCTTTCCTCTGAAGCTTTAAAGCATGACTGCTGTCAAAGACAGCAGAAGTAGTAAAGTTGCAAGCTCTGTTATGAAGCTAAAAACCCAGCAGAATGGCTTAATACTTGAAAATAGCAGCTTGTAATGTGAGCATCAGAAAACAAAAGTTCCCAGCCATGAAGGATAAATAGGGGTAGATGTTTAAAGTGTAAAGTAAACTGGTTTTATCTGAAGGGTCTACTTAAGGCTTCTATTAGAAAGATTAGGTCTTTTCTTCTCCATCAGAGCTTATTCTCAGTTTGTACATCAGTCTGCCAGCAACATAAGACTAAAACTGTCAGTCTGAGGCAACTGAATCCACTTTGTCATGGGAGGTGAGGGCTTGTTGTTTGGAGTTTCTAAACTCCGGCACCTTGACCCAGAATTCTTCAAGGTAATAAGAAATGCACTGCTTTTAAAGAAGAGAGACTAGTAAGAACCAGGTAAAGACACTTCCCAGAGTGTCAGAACTATGACAAGGCAAATGAATGCAGTTACCCACACACAATGGAAGTTTATAAGTGTGTGTATACATGTATATGTACATATACGCATATGTATGAGTGAACCAAACTGTAGATGAGTTCTGAAGATGCCAGGCCATATAACTGAACATGAAGTGCCAGGTTCAAAGCAAAATGATACAAATTCTTTTCTTTCATTTTGTTTTCTTAGCATAGGAATAGCTGGTTTGAAACCCGCAAGCAGTTTTATGTCCATAAGAGTATTAAGTGAGAAGTTTCGATATGACATCATTATCTTCTCTCTTCTAAATCCAAATACTAATTGCAACCTTGCTGTGAGCCTACAATATTAAGGCTATCATAGCCATGGCAACCGAAAGCAACATTAAATGGAGTACATATCTGCTGCACAAGATTGGGATTTTTTTGTTTGTTTGGGAAGTAGGCATGCATTTCTTTCTAGCAGCCATGATATATAGGTCAAAAGAACTTCCAGTTCTTCAAACCTCTGAGCTATTTCGCCACATAAGCTCTGCTATCACTTTTAATATTTTGTGTATCTGTATAATTAATTTCAATGCGGAATGGTTTGTTAATCCACAGACACAAATAAAAACACAAATTAAAATTTCATCATGGATTTTACAATGGCCTATTTACATTTCAGGATGAAACCCATAAAAAAACCTTTTGTGTAGTTATAATCGGGCTGATTTTTCTTAAAACCAGGAGATAAACATCTATGTAAATAGCCTCAAAAAGATATTGTCTTTAAGAAAAGAGCACTTCAAATGAGCTGCTTAAAGTCACCTTCTATGCTTTGCATGATAATTGTAATGCAAAATAATAAACAGCACAGGGCACCAAGCACAGCACTTCAAGGATGATATTGTGCCATTTATATGAAGATAATTAGGCATTTAAAAACAACCGATATCACTTTAAAACCTTTCCAATTAAAATAAAAAGAAAGGGGGGGGAAGATACTGTAATGTAAGATTATTGAAATAAGTTTCCATTTGCTTGATTTTCCTGAGGGTATGTGTCCATAATGATCTGTCTGGCTCCAAAGCATTGGAATACACACTGAAATTAATTTCTGGGGACTTTGCAGTGCACCATAGTTCTGTAAGGCCACAGGTGGTATTTCAGATATGGATACGCTTTACGTCTTTACGGGCATATATGAATGTTACTTTTACCTGGAAAAGATGCTGCTTTGCTTAGATTGTCATGTAGCATAGAGGAAAACTTATATTAGCTAAAGAAGTTATTGCTTGGATTGCTTATTCCAGTTTTCAGAGAGGAAGCTGTATCAACACAAGCGTCTTTATGCAGGTATAATTGTGTCCATGCTAATGAGATCTCTCTACCAGAAAAAGCTCTAAAACATTGCACCCTAATTCAACACCACTCTGTCAGCAAAAATTTCAATTCTTTAATGTAATATTTATGTATGTTTATAAATGGTTAAGAAAGGGCTAATATAGTCAGACATCATTAGCATGGGCAGAAACTACTGGGAGGTGTTACAGATTAGCTGCTTACGCCCATGATTTACAGCAATTGTCCTGCTGGAACCAGTAATTATCTAGCAAATGATTATTAAAACACCCTTTAGCAAATTATTTATAAGGATGCTTTTCATGTAAATTATGCCAAAAGTTGTTCAAAGGAGAGCTTTACATTGATAAACAAATATTTTAATACAGACTATTGAAAAAGAACTTTCAAAAGTCTTGGCATGTTGCTTTTAATGGTAGAAATATGTTCAGGTAGTTTGTCTATGCAACAAGAAAAATAATGCAAGTCCATTTCATCTGAAGGAATCTCTCTGCTTTGTGGTTGTAGTTGCAGAGGGCAGCAGTGGAGGAGGCACCAGCCAGCTGTGGCTGCTCAGCTCTGCACCTTGTGCACAGTGCCATGCTCTGAACCCAGTGTCCTCCAGGTGCACGTAGGTCTTGTCTGAGAAACTCCCGCAGAGCACCTGAAATTGTAACCCTTTCCCCAGAACAGGATAAATCATAAATTGCTCTAGATTCTGTCCCCCATGCAACTCGTGTGGTTGTTGGGTGTAAACCACAATGTCATTTCAGGCCTCCATCTCCCACTTATAGAGAGAAGAAATATTCCTCTGTCCTTTAGTGGACATTATGGGGATGAAGGCACTGAGGATGCTCCTCCAGCTACATGGCACGAAAACCAGAAACCTTTGCAGCGCTCAGTGTACCCATAGCCATTAGGAAGGAGCTTAGATAGAAGTGAAATAGTATCTCTGAGCTGTGATTCTATGATTCTTTGCATGGGAGGGAATATTCATCTTTTCAGCTCTACATGGTTGTGTGGCTGCTTTTTTGTGAAAAACTCAAAAAAGGATTCTCGCGATGAGTCTGAACTGTGACGTTCACTTAGTTGAACAAAAGCTTGTAAACTTGACAGTGATATTAGTTGATCTAAAAAGACATATTATATCATCCTACAAACAGTATCTGGACTACCGCGGCTACAACTACACCATAGTTAATACTTGGAGATCAGTTTGTTTAGGGAGAAGGTGTAGCATTTTCATTAACTCTACAAGGGCTCAGTGCAGTGCTCAACTAAGTTACTACAGGTATTTTATTTACCCTTGGCATGCTCAGAACCTTAACACAAGTTTCTTTTTAGCTACTCATTGCTCTTTTCATGCTGGCTCAGTCGGTTTTTCCCCATGGTAATAGTGTGACACCTGACTTTGCATCATTGTTGTAGGAGGAAGAGTAAAGGTATCCCTCATAAATTCAAATATGCTTAAACCATTTTGACATAACTTGTAAAAATTAAAAAGCTGATTGCACTTTTAATAGCAATCTTGTCAGTAATATTCAAAGTGATAAGTCTCTAGTACTCTAAAGGCACAGATTACCCTAAGTGACTTCAAAGAATCTATAATTAAAATCAGTAATATGTACCATACATTTCAAAATCCTGAACTTTATTTGAGACATTTTCTTTATATAGTATCTAAGAACATATTCAGATATATTGATACCACTCTTGTCTTATTTAATGACTATTCCTGCTGTAGACTAGCCTCTGTGTCTGTAGGCTGAGGCCTGCATGTGGGCCGATATGCCATTGTACTGTCCCAGGAGGCATGCTGACAAAGAAACGTGTCTCAGTCACAATACCATCCCATGCTCCTCTCTCAATCCAGAGAAAACATAAAAAAGGTGCAGTTTACTTCCCCCTGCCTGTCTATGGTTCCCCTGGCAAGCATGGTATGAGCAAATTCCTCTTAGTCTCCATTCATGTGCAAAGGCACAAAAGGCGAGAACAATATCTGCATTTTCCACTGTAACCCATACAATATCTGGGTAGGCAGTGCAGCTAGACAGGGATTTGGGGAATTGTTCTCCTCCTTGGGCCTGAATGACAAACTGTTCTTGCAAGAGCAGAGTCTGCTGATGTCATTGTACTGAACTATCACTGACACACCTGGAGCCTCCTGTGGATGAAAGGCACTTTATAACCAAAATTTGTGTCCTTCAGAAGGATTTACAAACCATTTGTACAACAGTGTAAATTTAACAGTGCTGCTAACAAGCTTTTGGTGATTTCACCGTGAGTTATATATGCAGAAGAACTGAGAATTAAGCTCTTCTTAAAGGTTTTGAGATTTAGAGAATGGAAAGAGGCAAGAGGGTGGCCTTTTTCAACCAGTTGGGACCCCCTTCTTTCTTTCCTCCACAAGCTCTCTAACATAGACACTACTGTAGTAAGATCCTTAGACATGTCACCGCAAACTTCACCTGGAAAACTGGCCTCAATACTCCTAACTTACCTAAATGTTCTTTAACTCTTTCTTCCCTAGTCTGATCTTTACCCTTATTCTATTCTTAATGTTAATTTTGTGGGCACATGTTGTCATAACTAACACTTTGCATGAAGATGGGAGCAAGAAAAGTCATGAGAATGCTTCAGCCTTTTGTCACCCACCGCTTGTTGTCCTCATTAAATAATGGAATTATTCTTTTCTTTCTTTTCCCCTTATATTGTTGCACATAGCAGTAGTTGTGAGAAACATATGACTTCCTTCTTGGGAAGATGACTTTTTAAAATTAGAATGATAGTGTTCATTGTAGAGAGGCTTTTGATATTAATTTTTAAGAAAATATTTTATTTGAATAAAAAAATTTTCAGGCCTCATCGTCATCTGTTCTCACTGAGCTTTTAGAAGCCCCCCATTAGTATGGCTTTGAATATGAAAGGTCTGAAAGCAGAACGGGTTATCTCTTGAACTCTTATTACTGGGTTGTTTGAAATACAGATGTGACTAGAGAAAAAATAGGTTTTTTGGCCTGCTAGCCATTTATTTAGAGAATGAATTCTTCCTTTCTCCTGAGTATTAAAGTCCAGAGCTGGAACCAGCAGGTCTGTTAGAAATAAGGAGTAAAGGAGTAAAGCTGAATCCTCTCTTTTTTTCTTTCATTATGAGCAACGGAAGATAATTCCTTATTGCTAGAATTGTTAGCTGGAGGTAGAAGGGAAGACTATGTAAAGAGAGTGGTAAGAAAGAAGATTTGGATTTAAATATTCATGTTTTGGGGGCTATTCAATGATATCAGGAATAAATTACCAGCTAAGGACACACTTGATTGATTCTGTCTGAATTTGTTTTATAATATTTTCACATAATTTCATTTATTCTTTCTGTTAACATCCATTAGAGGAAAAGAGAAAAAATATACAGCATATGAAAAGAACATGGGGAAGTTTTTAATATAATGTTAATAATAGTTGATATTTAATTGAGATCATATCTTTAATCTTTTCTTCTTTTCCCCTGCCAGTGTTTCATCTCTATTCTTATTATCTTGTTTTCAGTACAGAATTATCACCCACTGGTTTTCAATTACAGCGATGCCCATATTGATTCTCCCCTTGATTTTAACTCGAAGCTGAAAAATTACTCACTTAAGCCAATAAAAGTAGATGATGTGGTTAGTTTTGGGTTCCTTTTTTTAGAATAATAAACGAATAAAGAAGAAAAATGATAAGCTTATAATGATTCTGAGTTACAACAGACTGGTATGGAAACACATTTAAATCATTAGAACTCAGAATGGTGTTATAAATTTATATTTATCTCTTCACGTTAAGGTAAGTGGTCCCTAAGGACACAAAACCTATGCCAGTAATTCTAAGTTGCAATTGTCTGCTAGCACTTGGACACTGAGACCACCTGGCAGATAATGGATTCTGTCTATGCTTCTCTTAGCTTCCAAAAACAGGGTGTCTGTATGCAAAGTGCCTTTTGGGAATGGTCCATGGTCCATGCTAGCTCCCAGACCATGGAATTGTCTGAGGGTGTGCCAGCTGGCGTAGGCCAAAATCACTGCTGTTTTGGTTTAATAGCAGGGATGATCACATTCCTGGGTTTGGGAAAGTTCCCAGGCACTGCTAAATTTACTAACACGGATGTAGCCAGAGAATATTGTTCCATCCAGAATAAGTTACATCATTTCTCCGAACACTTCTGTGCGTACTTATCTTCTTAACACACAGATGGTCCCAAGATGCAATGATAACAAATTACAAGCTTAAAACCGAGACTAGGTGTGAGGTTTGACTTACACAGAGGCAAATGTCAAGAGTTGTCATGGTATGGTTTCGGTGGCCATGTGCAATTAAGAACTGGTCTTTATCAATGCTTAGAAAGTACGATCCAAATGAATTCAGGAGCACAAGCTGAACAGAAGCTTTCTTGTGTGGTACGCTAAAGGATTTGATTCTGATGTTAACAGAAAACCCTCTTACTAGCCTCAGTTAGAGGAGAATGAGAGCTAGCTATAGGGAAAAATCAGTTAAAAGCCATTGATTTCACACACACATTAAAAAATACAGATAGCAGAGGGTCAAGGTTATCTAACTACGAAAAAGATGATCTTTCAGAACCTTAATCTTAAATACCACAAGTAAGTAATCTTGAATACTTTTGACAGAATGAGTGGTTTGTAAGAGAATCCACACAGATGCACACATTAAAATATTAGTTGGTATGTGTGTAGGTGGGATTTCTCCACAGAAGAAGGAAGGAAAGGCGTTATGTCTCAACTTCAGGAAGATGCTGAATATCTGTAGAAGACAATTTCCATAACTAACTGCAGCCATAGTGATCTGGGTTTCTCATACCCAGCTGCATCCAACATCTCCTATGCAACATAGTATAAAATCAATACTTATTAGCCTGACCAGGAAAGACTGAGAAGCCAAATCACATATGCTTTTGCGCTGTTGCTTAGATTGCTACATGTAATCTCTCCCTTTCCTTAAGCGTGTTCAGTATTCTTGCCCATGTTTCATTGTGAATCTAGCCTTTAAACCAAAGACTATTAATCCACAATGACGCTTACAAATATTTGAGTCAAGATTTTCAGACATGTTCTTGTAGTCCTGAAAACTCCAGAGGACCCTTGCCCAAGAGCCCTTTTTTGAAGAGCAGAGCCACCATGAAACTTTGGTGCCATGCAGCTGCTAGGCATCCATCCGGCCTTAGTCTCTGGTTGTCCTCTCCTTGTTTCAGACAGACAGTCCTACTTTCTCAGGGGCCCAGGTGTATTTGCCCCATTTCAACATCCATCTCTCATGCTTAAAATCAAATATTTGCTTTAACAAAGGCAAAGTGTTTCCTAGACTTGGCAGTGCACAGGATTCTTTTTACGTGTCTAATTTCTCTACTTTTTATGCATTGTAGCAGCATTCGTCTCTTTGGAAATGTTCCTGAAAGCACCTGTACATACTTGCTCGCTTGTGAAATGTCAGTGTGGTAGATTGCAATTTGCCAGTCCATTTCTTCTCCGAGAGTAAATTAATTGAGTTGATAGCAGCAGAGTTTATAGTTTTATACAGGCTACATATACATGCTAGGGTAATATTTTAGCATTAGGATGGGGTAAATGAGTTGTAACTGATTATGGAGCAATTCCTGTCTAGGTGATGATAGGAAACAAAAGCTTCTCTTTCCATTCTTTCTGGGATGCCTGCCCTGTGAGTAAGGTACCTTAAACAGTTACCTACCTCTCTTCCCTTTTCTTTGCACATAGTGTTACATAGTCTTAGGGCTGGGACCTTTAAAGGGTTTGCAGAACTGCAGAAGCCATACGTTTTCTGACATGGTTCACCATTAAGTGACATTGTTTTACTGCTTTTTTTCATTTGGGGCAGGCATGCTGATGAGGGCTTCAGACTTACTGGGTATTCCTGCACATCATACTTACTCTAACTTTTATCTCTCATCTGCCAATTCTCTACATGGAATTTATTTTTTTTCTTTAGGGTTAGGCCAGCAGGTCTGTGGTTCTTTCTGAACCTGCATAGAAGCTCTTCTACCACAGCCACTCCTCCCCACCCCTACCCCCCCAATCATACTAAAACATTTATTTAGACTATAGTACCCTCTATACCATCAAAAACTTGTTGTCGTTTCCTGTGAAACACCTCAGGTGCCAAACACAACCCCAGTGCGGCCTGCGGAAATGGAGTCTCCCAAAGGGGGTGCTGAGTGTGCATAAAAGTGGGCTCTGTTTTTCCAAGGCACCTGCCAGAACCTTGCTGACATTTTCAGCATAGGAAAATATTTGGCACTGGACAGCTGTTCAGAAACTTTTCCTCTTGTAGGTAGCAGAAAATGTTCCCTTTTTAAAAACATATTTATATAATTCTTTTTGGGCCTATATGTATGTGAAAGGCTTCATTTTTCTCCCTACCGTGATCTTCAGGGAATTTACCTTCTCAGTTCTTCCTATTTGCTCTATCATTCCTCACAGTGAACACATCCAGCTCTTCATTTTAGTCTCTGTCTTTCCCAGCAACCTGAGCTGAGTATGGTTGATTGCTTTTACTCTGTCTTCCAACAAGTCACCTTAGACGTCTGATTCTAGCATCTATTTATTAGTTTTAGGTTCCTCTAATAAGTGCGCCTTGTTGAATGCTTACTGTGTTTGAACACCTCCTCCCCCAGTAGTACTGAAAATTGTTTCTCCTCCAGCTTATTCACTCATGAAATTCATGGGCATAAGATTGTACCTGCAAGCTCCAAAGTTTACCACTTTCTACTTTTCTGTCAGTTGGCTTTTCCAGGTCATGATGTGCAATTGGCTTTTGTTCCTGTGTTCAGTGTGAAATGACTGAGCATCCCATTTGCTTGTAAGTTGAAACTTTAGCAAGGGGTAAGTTGATGTTTTAACTATTGTTTATACAAAGAATTCATAAGAGCTAGTGGACCTGTGTTTGTCACTTTTGCGTCCTGCACGGTTTGCTGGCTTTGGCAAAGAGAAAAGTCCAGTGCAGTTGCAAATGCCAGGCAGTATCTTGATTTGTGGTGGTAGCTTCAAAGTGTTTAGATGTATGTTGCGTTGTCCTTCCCCACCCCTCACCTTGATTTCCTTTTTCTTTTAAATCCCACTTAAGAGCTTTGCATACTTTTCCACCCAGGTCTCTTTTCTTTCAGTTGTCTGGATTTTCCATAAAGTCTACTGAATATATCGTATAAATGTCATCTGCAAGACTGTGTTGGTAGTGGCTAGATCTTCTTCTGTAAACCTTTCTATTAACCTTGTTCTACATGGTCTAATTGTTTTGTTAGAATTTTCTTTACCTCGAGGGTTTCTGACTGTCTCTCTGAAGTCAGTTGAATTTTTACAGCTTAGACCTGGTCACAGTAGGCTGTCTTCTTCCCTTCTTGACATCACCCCACTGCAGATGGGGGGGTGGGGAGTGGGGGGTGGGGTGGAACCACCCAAAGAGCAAACTGTAAGTCTACTTTTCAGCCTTGGATCATTTACAGACTTGTCTGTTACTTCTCCTCTTTTATACCTTGTTCTAAGACTTTTGTAGGTAGAAGTAGAATGCAACATTCAAATGTCTCTAATGCACTGTTTTTCAGAATGAGAAATTGTCAGATTTAAGGTAGTCTTGGAAGTTAATTATTTTCTTTTTTTTTTAAATGTGCTTGCTTTGTGAATACAACATACTGTGCAGGGAGAAACTCTGATATAGACCTTCATCACCCTTCACTTTTCTGGACACTTTTAACAAATTAGTTTTTCATCTTGTTATTAAGCAATTGATCAGAGCCCAAGATTTGCTTTCCTTCATTGCTGAATTCTCACTGACTAGCATTATGGAATCTGAGCCTTTTTACAGCACAAAAGGTGGCCTATTTTAACAAATTCATTGTGTTGGGTTGCAAATGGGAAGGCGATACTAGCAAAGTCGTGAACTGCATGGTCAGGAAACGCTCCTTCATTTTATTCTATAAAAATATAGATAGAATATGACTAGCTGCTTCTGAGGGAAAATATAGGCTGCGTTCCAGACACTGTGAGGGTGACAGATCAGTGGGACAGGCTGCCCAGAGAGGTTGTGGGGTCTCTCCTCCTCTGGAAATATTCAAAACCCACCTAGACGCGTTCCTGTGCCTCCTGCTCTAGGTGTCTCTGCTCAAGCAGGGGGGTTGGACAAGATGATCTCCAGAGGTCCCTTCCAACTCCTACCATTCTGTGAATCTGTGACAAGTATATGTAAAGTGTTAGGCCATGGGTAAGCTAATATGCAATTACTTTAGTGCGTCACAATTGAAGAATAAAGTCAGTCACATTGAGAAAATTTCCTGAAATGCCTCTCCAAAATAATTCAGGATAGTGTGTTCTTAAATGTGTGCATGGGAACAGTGTCAAATAAATGAATAAATGCCCTCCCATTGCCAACTCTAAAGATTTTGTTGTCTATTCTCAAGTCCTATGGACTGAAAGAACAACAAACAAGTAAGCTTCAGATGTAACTGTTTCTTCTGCACTCATGTTCACTAATTCTGCAACCTGACTTACGCTTTCTGCGGTCAGGAAATAACTGTACCTCTAGTTTTATAAAACTGTACAAGATAATGTACAATTGAACTACACAGTTTCCCTACTATTCCTCAAAATAGGACTCAAAACACCTGCAAGTGGTAAGCAGATCAATGCACGTTGGCAGTACCAGTTTCAACCTACTGTCCTTAGGAAAGGAAGAAATAACTACATTGTGATAGATCATTTTTAAAGGGTTTCAGGCATTTGTCTAGAAAACACAAGCTAGAAATCAAACCTGAAGTGAAATTGATACAACCATCAGACAACATGAAAGTTCCTTTTAAAGAGGGAGCTGGAAAACGGTCACACAAAGGGGTTATTTATAAAGTCCCTTCCCATAGACCAGATTAGTAGCAGACTGTGGTTAAGTAAGTGAGATGAACTAGTTGTAAATATTAATCCCTTGGTCTTCAAAGTTTTAAATCATTAGTACTCTCTTTTACAAGCTGGCCTTTTGTTTTGGGGAAAAAAAACCCTAAAGCTGTTCCTTTATAAACAGGGGAGGGAAGAGTTTGGGAGAGCAAGAATTACAGAATAAAGGTTTCTCTTAAATTATTCATTAAGGCTTCCTGGCAGGTAAAACTTGTTTAAAGGAAACACATTTTTTTCATGATCTTCTAAATTTCCATCTGTACTCAGACAGTTGTATTTACACTGTTAGATTCTTCATGAGCAAAAATTCTCTGATGTGAAACACTGAAGGAGTTGCGCGTGAATGTTGCTGAAAAATGTCTGTGCAGAGTATTTCTTGAGAATGACAGTGGTGTTCACCATGATAGCCTCATGTAATCAAACTCCCAGGGTACCATATGTACTGATCTAGTAAGTTGTTGCAGCCCTAGCTAAGGAGACAGGGCTCCTTTCATTAAGTTGTAACAGCTCTTGCTTTTAATTCAGAAGGTCCTCAGTTTCTTCCCTGATCTGTCAAGATCATGGTAGCTAAGATAACTGTGCTAAAGATATTTTATGTCTGGGATACTTAAATATAAGTATACCAAAAATAAAGCAAGCAAGGAGGAGAACTGACAGCAAGAGAGATGTCCAGGAAGTGCAATCAACAGAAACTATTTCAGATTGCTTAAGTGCTTTTAAAAAAACAAACAAAACAAACAAAAAAAAACAAACCCCAAAGCAAAACCAAACCCAAACCCTACCTCCTACCCTTCTATTTGCTGCCCCTTTGATGCTTTAAATGCCTCATTGATGTCTTGTCCCTATCCTGGGAAAGTTCAAACAGTTTTGGATTTGTCAGGTTTAAACCTGTATTGACTGTTCATTTGTCTCAGAACTAGCAAACCTTTTCTGTCCATGATCTTTGCCATGGTCTGGATTTTTCAGCATATTTAGGTATTGACTTCAATGCTGCAGTAGAGTTGCTCTCTTCAAAGAGTCCAGTCACCTTCACAGGCCAACAAATATAGGTGGTATCCAAAGTCCAAAGGAACAAGTTATTTTGAAATATCAATAAAAGAGCGGTAAACTTTCATTATGACGTTAACAGCAGTAGCAATGCAACAAAGCAATCCACTTACAGCAGTTAATTTTGTGATGTTTTCTACAAGGCAGTAAAATTGTGCTGGAGTAGAAAGCCTATTTCACAGCTTACCAGGCATGTACTTTGACTTCTTGGATGATACTGAATGCAGGTTGTCAAGATTTCAAACTCCGTGATCATCAGTATCTTTGGGTTGTAATTTTTGAAATATCAGAAAGTAAGAAGTTGTCGTTGTTTGTAGTAACCAGAGTGCGTAAGACAGTGACTTAGCCATTCCTTTGTCAGCATATGCTGAGATGTGTTCTTCCAGGATCCTTAGCAGATTAAGAAATCAGGTATTCTTTGTGGGAGATTTATACCAGTGTGTGGAATAGCTGGACTTCAAACACATAAAATAGGGTATCTACAAATGAATGAAAGGTTAAAATATGTGCATGGTAATTTGCTAGTGGAAAGCAGATAGCACAACTGCTCTGTAGGAAGCATCAAAATACGTGAGGATATGAAGCCTGATGCATTTCAAAGAAAACACAGGAACCACACTGGTGATGGACGTATATGCAAAGCTTTCTGTGTAGACATACAGAAGCAATGTAGTATAAGGGTTCACAATCACAAGCCTAGGAAATTTCTGCATAAATTCCCAGCCAGGCAACAAAGGACAGCACAGACTGCCTTGCTGTCCTTGAGTCAAGTTAGGTATTTGCTTGTTTACAAGCACTGACAAGAAACCGCGTGGTGTCTGACTCCTGTTTGGGTGACTGGGAAACAGATCCCTCACATGCAACAGCAGCCGCTCTCATTGAGAGCTCATTTGCCTGGCATGGAATTCCAGAGACTGTAATTACAGATAATATAACTCAATTTTCCTGTCAGGAATCTGCTATTTGTAGTACCAGCAGAACCAGAGTGTGTCACATCCCTGCCACACTCCAGCCAAAGCAGAAGCAGCTGTCAGGCTTGCCAAGCATACTGGGGTAAGAGGGATGCAGAAGAAGTATTTTCATATGCTATTTGGTGATCAGCAAGCCTACTAGCTCATCCTGTGCCACACCATGTGTTGATACTGTGGCGCATAAATGCTGCAACTCAGTCGAGGGAGAAAAGCCCTTCATCTGCTGTGGTCCAATCTGTAAAATAAGACTGTTAAACCAAAAGCAAATAGCCCTCTTTGAGTGAAGAGCTCTGCTCTGCTCAGTATGGTATGTCCCATACAGCAGCATCCCTCTTTCTTCCTGTACAGAATAAGAGGACTTATCTGAATAAGGATGGATGTAATTTATAGTCAATCAGGGTCTCAGGGTCAAAGATACGCACAAACTGAAAACCAAGGCTGTTACATGTAAGGCTGTTGTATTTGTTCTAATTCATGCCTTTAGCAAACTAGGCCTCTGGCTTTTTCCTCTGTTTGCGGTAAAATATTGCCTTGTTACCATTAGGGCCCACAAGAAAAGCCACAGTATGAAATTCTGGGAAGGTACAGAACTTTCATTGCCTGGGACTAAACGCTGAAGCTCAGAAGTAAAACGTCATCATCAAAGCAAGTGGAAATGACAATAGGATTTTTGTTTTAAAAGCTAGCACCGAGACACCTGCTGTTAGTGAATAACAAGTATTGAAGATTTTTTCACCAAAGGTCATCCTTTCTCTTCAGCTGACTCTTTGTTTTTGTAAAAGTAAAATCGACTTGACTCAATCAAGACTGGCTTTTCCCCGACTATGCGTAAAGGAATTTAACTTACATGAGAAAATGAAGGACATTTCCTCAAGTTCCAGAAATCCGATGGCTATTTGTGACTCTGTTTTAGTTTGATTCAGGTTAAAATAACTGGTCACTGAATCTGCTTCTGACTACCCCCTCATGCTTATACACTTTGACTATCCATCCTGCAGTTATTTAAAGCAGAGGCTTCTTCACCTGCAGTCATCTGGAAAGAGAATCTCTACTCTCCTATTCCTGTCTTCCATCTTACCTGGCAATTTTATTCTGAATGAATATTAAAATCAACTTAGAGGAACATGGGAGTTATGTTTCGATGCACGCAGATGCAGTGGCTCTGAAATAGCACTAATAATGCTGTGACAAGTACCTTGTAATTTCTAGAGATGTCACAGTTCATTTGATGTCATTCCTATGCCACGTACCAGTACAAGAGAAAGAAGCAGTGCCTAGGATCTAGAAGCTGTTGCATGCTGCTGGGGTGGAAATTGGGACAGATTTTCTTGGGGCAGATTAGAATTGGAGAATCTGAACAATTCAGGTCATAAGGGCCTTTGGAGGTCACTTAGTCTAACCTCTTGCTCAATGCAAGGCCAGCTTGATCAGGATTTCAGGGCTGTATTTAAGTTTTGAAAAATCTCCAAGGATTTCCAAGGATAAAGCTCCTTCAGCTCCTCTGCACTTTTCCCCGTTCTGCACCACCCTCAGAAAAGATTTTTCTTTTTCATTTAGTCCAGTCAGAGTTTCCTTTGCTGCAACTTGTTATCCATTGATTCTAGTTCTTTTTCTGTGCCTCTGGCTCAGTTGTCTTTGTAACCTCTCTGTAGGACCAGGCAGGCTGCTATTAAGACCCCCAGAGCCATCACTCCCCTAGGCTGAACCAACCCAGCTCCCTCAGCCTCTACTCGCAGGACAGGTGCTCCAGCCCCTGACCATCTTGGTGGCCCTCTGCTGATTCTTTCTGGTTTGTTAGTATCCAAAACCAGACCCTACACTCCAGCTGTCTCATAAATACCAAGCAGAAGGGAATAGCCACTTCCTTTGACCTGCTGGCTGCAGTCTTGCTGATGTGGCTCATGATGCAGTTAACCTGTGTTGTCAACTGATTCATTTTGCCCTCCTATTGGGCTGTGAAGCATGTGAGGGCAATATGGATAGATACCAGGTTTACGGAGGCAAGGAGGCAAAAAGAACTGTTCTTGTAGACAACTATGAGAAGCATATTTCTTCCAGTAAATTGACCATTACGCAACACTTTGAGGATAAGAGACAGGAAGTGATATAAACTGAAAAAATGACTGAAGACCAAAGACAGCTCTTAGGGCAAGCACACAAAAAGGCTTACAAACAACAGGCTCTTGTTCCCAAATGTATCCATACAGGGATCTGAATGTTTCTAGAGATGTTTAAGAGCTGTGTATTGTTGGCTTGCAAAAATACCTGTGTGTTCTGGTTGGTTTTGGTTTATAAGTTGGTTTTGGTTTTGTTTTTTTAAATTCTTGCCTCAAACCCACATATGACCTGTCTGTAATGGCAGGTTTATGTTCCTAACTGGTTAGTACCAACAATTCATTTTCAGAAACTATGTATCCAGTGTACAGTAGGTCAGACATGTTTTGGCCACTGGCCGTGCGCATTAATTGTCTAGGAGAACTAATTGCCCACAATCCTAGCAGCCCAGTGTCTGGGAAACCGGTACATCACTGCTCAAAGTTGCAGTCTCCTCCTTAAATCAGGAGAATGGGGATTTCATAGTTTACGTGCAAGATAGACAAAAGCTAGTCCTCCAGCTAAGAGAACACTCCAAAAATATATAAATGTGTTTTTAAAGGCGGCAAACAGCAGCATCTGAAAAGTTTTCATCTTTCCAAGATGTCATAAGAGTTACATAGACTCCATTTCGTAACTTCTTAAAACGGGCGTAACATTGCATGTGAAATGCACTGTTTGTGTCTAAGATTTATAGCCTGAACTAGCAGGGCAAGACAGGAAAAGACAGAAGGATACTTCTCTCTGTTTTGTCACAACATATATTTACATGAGGAAAATGTTAACGTTCTTTATCTTCTTGGGGTACCCATCAGTGTCCCAGTTCCAGCATTTGCTGTATCACTCCTCAGGGAATCCCTTGAAGCCATATGGTTCACTTGCTGTTCCTGCATTTCTCTGTCCCTAAGGAGTTGGTGGTGGTGGTGGTCCCTATTCTTTCTGCTACTTTGCTCCATGTCTCATTTACTGTTTATGCTTTTCCAAATGAAAAGTGTCTGTTGCACTCTGGCTTTCTTCTCGCTCAACCCTAGCAGCATATTGGACAGGAGTGTTGATCTGCTCAAGGGTAGGAAGGCTCTGCAGAGGGATTTGGACAGGCTGGATCAATGGGCCAAGGCCAGTTGTATGAGGTTTAACAAGGCCAAGTGAAGGGTCCTGCACTTTGGTCACAGCAACCCCATGCAACGCTACAGGATTGGGGAGGAGTGGCTGGAGAGCTGCCTGGAGGAAAAGGACCTGGGGGTGTTGGTTGACAGCTGGCTGGCTGAACATGAGGCAGCAGTGTGACCAGGTGGCCAAGAAGGCCAACAGCATCCTGGCTTGTATCAGGAATAGTGTGGCCAGCAGGAGCAGGGCAGTGATTGTGCCCCTGTACTCGGCACTGGTGAGGCCGTATCTCGAATCCTGTGTTCAGTTTTTGGCCCTTCCAAACAAGAAGGGCATTGAGTTGCTGGATTGTGTCAAGCGAAGGGCAACGAAGCTGGTGAAGGGTCTAGAGAACAAGTCTTCTGAGGAGCAGCTGAGGGAGCTGGGGTTGTTTAGCCTGGAGAAGAGAAGGCTGACGGGAGACCTTATTGCTCTCCACAACTACCTGAAAGGAGGTTGTAGTGAGGTACTTGTTGGTCTGTTCTCCCAAGTTACTAGCGATAGGACAAGAGGAAATGGCTTCAAGCTGCATCAGGGGAGGTTTAGATTGGATTTTTGGAAAAATTTCTCTACTGCAAGAGAGGTCAGGCGTTGGAACCGGCTGCCCAGAGAGGTGGTGGAGTCACCATCCCTGGAGGTGTTTAAAAGATGTGTAGGCGGTGCACTATAGGACATGGTTTAGGAGACATGGTGGTGTTGCGTTGACGGTTGGCCTAGATGATCCTAGAGGTCTTTTCCAACCTTAGTGATTCTATGATTCGTACAAATACGATCTGCCAGCACATGTATTCCTTCTCCCATATTAGAGCAGCCAGGAAGATATAACTTTTCTGTGTATGAGGGTATTAGGAAAATAAAGCTCGTTCATCTTTTAGGTATAGTTGATCCTCTCTTAGGTAAGTCAATGGACTAGATTTTGCTTCCAGTATATTCATACGTATCTCTCTGGGCCTTTTTCTCTGGGACCCTAACTCCACAGGGAGAGAAATCTGTTGTGCTTTACAAAGGCCAAAACCAAAGAAGTTGCTTTAGGAGTGTGCGTGCATGCATGTGTGCAGCATGACATAGCTGGCAAATGAATTCTGAAGTGAATGCACAGAGACTGTTACAGGAAAGGCCTTTTGATGGTTATACGGCAAAAGAGACTACACCATGATATATGAAAGCACTGTGTGTTTTCACCAGATATGGATCCCCAGAGTGTGCAAGGGATGTGTTAGTCTCAAGTAACAAAGATTTAAAGGGTGCATAATGGGCAGCTAAATTTTATCCTCTTTCAGAGCTTGCTGGGGCTCATGCTTAGACACAATGAATGAAGAAATTCCACTTATGTGTCTGTGAACTACCAGTATGCTTATTTCAAAATACATAACATTTGGTACAAAGGCTGCATGACATGTAGTCACTGCAGGCAAGGTCAGTGAAAAAATAACATGAAATGCACTATTAACAACAATTTTCCCTATCTACATGTAGAAGAATTACATACAAATGCCACAGTAAGTACTACATGATGAGAAGGTCAGTGTCATGTGCTAGAACTGAGGCTCTGTCCTCCAGGATGCAATTGCATTTATTCAGAGTGCTACACGTTCAGCAGAAGACCAGGAATGCATGGCATTATTGCAGGACAGAATATTGTCCAAACTGTTTGTCAAAAGCTCTCAAAACTGGAGCTTGCAAACATAACTGGCAGAGTACTCACAGGAGTCTACTTTAGCCTGAACCAGTGAACCAGTACACATTTTTCCAAGCAATTCAGTCCATGACAAGAGCTTAAAAAAGTGTTCTGAAGGCTAACAATTACACTGAACCTGAAGAATTAGCACTTTTAGAGGCATTAAAAAGGATAAACTGATTCACCCATTCAGAGATTTGACCATCTATCTCTCAAGGAGAAGGTATTCGTATCAGTATGGTGTCTTTGCAGCCAAGAACAGAATGGTGATTCAGACTATAAAAGAAAAAAGTTGCATTCTTCTTCTGTAATGCATTATCTTGGACATTTACATCTGAAATCTGCTTTTCTAGGAATATACTTTTCTTGAAGTTCAGGCTTGTACTTTAAAGTTTTACTGCTCTTTATCAGTAAAACAATTTAACACTTCCCCCTCCCCCCAATTTAATTTTCCCCAATTTAATTTTATTTAAATTATTTGGAGATAAAGATGCAGAGGTAAACAAGAGATTCTGCAAAGAGAACAGAGTAGTGCATCTATTCGTAAACATACTCAGCAGTAATCCCTATCCTAGTAGAGGTGGTGGGTGCATACTAAGGCACCATATCCAGTATTTCAAGGATTTGGGCACATTATACAGCATATTGGAAAAAATGTCTGTGTCATTATTTACATTGGACAGAACAAAGGAGTGTTTCAGAAAATGTTATGGATGATTAAAGTGGGAAAAAATGGGTTCCATTCCTCATACTGCTGCTAATTTTCTCAGTGTCCTCATACAAGTTCCATCATGCAAGCTGTTAAGCACATGCTTTCTGGATGACCCAACTCACTTCAGTGACAGCAGTCTAATACGTGCGAGTGTTACATATTCAATACATGCAAGTGCTTTCAGAAAGAAAGGCGGCCTTCAATTTTGCGTGCCTCATTTCCCATACCCTTAATATTGGGAGGATATATTTATTAATTTTGTGAGACTGTGAGGGACAAATTATTGTTTAAGATGTCAAAGGGAAGGTTTTAGCAAGTAAGGTGAAGAGAGATAGCAAAAATTGCTAGTGCGCATGGTACATGTGCAGCTGAAATTAAAGTCTACCCTTTTCAAGAGGGTAATATATCCACTGTCCTAGAATTCTATCTAAATGTTTCACTATCAAATGATTTTAAGGTCTGAAACAAGAGAGTGTTTTAAACAAGACTGCCTGCTAGAAGGAAAAGGACATCAGAAGAAAAATAGTTATACAACTTGAGATTACAGGCTTTTAAGGTACTTAGTTCAGCATTTACTTAAAAGGTAGCCCATCCCTAAGCATATCTGCAGATAAAAACGATTTAGTGTGACACGTTGGTATCATCCTGAATTCTTGTTTGATTTGATTCTCAGTGTATGTTGGATGGATACACAACTATGATGATTATAGCTAACTCTGTAAGGGGCATCCTTTGTCACATAAAACAGGTACAAGCTGAATGTAAAGCAAATAGCAGGTTCGCTCCACCTTGTTCATTAAAAGGAAATTTAGTCTTTTGAATGTTACGGTGTTTGGGTTTTTTCCTTTTTTAGTGGCTTATCGTTTCTGTGAGGTGTCAGCCTAACAATCCTCCAGATAGCGATCATGGTATTGGTAACAGTACAGCATGATGGCAGCAAAGAGAGTAGAAGTTTTAGTTGGAGATGGACACTACTGAAAATTGTGTTTTGTTGGTTTAAAGGACTGGAATTTTGCTTATTACTTTGCTTACCTTACCTTGTAGTTCTGTACGTTAGCAATTGCACAACAAAAAACCCCAAAACTCCCTCAAGACATTTTTAGAGGCAATAACCTACTGCAGTACCTTTGTTGTTTTACTGCAAAAAAAGAAAACAAAATTTTCAAGCAATGGCGATAAAGCCTACACATATACTGAAAAATAGAATATCTGTCTGTTTATAAATGTGAAAAAGAATTTTCCTTCTATCTGTAGGATTTCTTTTCACTGTAGCAGCATTTGTGATAAGTCTTGAGACCCAGAATTAAATCCTTGCATTTACTTCACGTTGCCCAGAAGAGGACTGTTGGACAGGTACAACATGGTCACTTGGGCCCATGGCTAACTTATAATTGAAATTGGTGTAAGTTTTAAGGATGTTGGCCATATTATCTAGCCTAGATGACTAACACAAATGCAAGAAACTCTGTATCTGGCTACTGGTTTAACTGTGTTGCTCTCAGAAAGTGTTCTATTTAGACCTCTTCTGCTGTGAAAAGCAATGTCCACCAATCACCTTGCAGTCAGGTGTGTACTGGCACACAGTAGGTACTCCCTGATGTCCTTCTCAGTTATTAAACTGCTGAAATATGGAATGCCATCAGTATTTTGGGATTCTAAAAAAATTTCAAAATAATTTTGCCTCTGAAATATTAGGATATTCTTATCCATCTGGGCCTTAATTCCAAGAAAATAGGAAGAAGATACTAGTAGATACCTGCTGAAGGTTATTTTATTCATCACTAGGTGTACTCTACTAGATGCATCTCCTTTTCTGGCCACAAAGTTGTATTCATTTTAGATCAGATTTCACCAAACAGAAGCAGGCATGAGGTGAGAGGTGTACCAGCTTTGGTTAATAGGTCAGAGCCCTGTTGCCTGAGCACCCCACCTGCTTCATAAAGAAGAGCCATCAGTCTGGTGCCAGTTGGTGGAAGGAAAACAAAGGCTTGAGCAACCTCCTTTCTGTCTTTCTGGAGGCACTAAAACTTCTCCCTTGAGGGTGTGATATTTTTTTTCCTTCCACGTGGTCCCTTTTATTTTTATAATGAAGTAGAATGAGAATAGTAAAAAAACCTTCAACCTACATACTACTTACTGTACTATGGCAACATTATTCACTATGAATGGACCCTTTGAAGGTCTCTGAAATGAGTGCTGCATTAGGATGAACTCCATCCTCTACCTGAAGGCTTTGGGAAGTTTCTTCCTTCTCCCGTCCCCCATGACAGTTTTCAAAATAATCTGTTTTGTGTAACCCTTAGCTATACTGTTAAAATGCACCTGAAAATCATAGGGCTTTTGAAAAAATTATTCTTTATTTTTAGGATTGATTTTCTTTAACTTATCAACCCCAAATGGGTACTTCATACATGTTTATTTCTCCTGGCCTTGCATAAAATCTACAATAATAAATTGGAAAAGGCAGAATCCCTAACATTTTTGTGTATGCAGACTTGGAGTCTGGCACTTGCTCTTTTGCACAGTTACCTGGCTGAAGCCAGTCAGATTTTTGAACAGGATAAACTGAATAGCCTGGCGCTTGTACTACTGTGTCATGCAGCAGGCGCAGCAGCTCCAAATTGTGCTGTTTGCGGGCTAGGCCCTCCTTCTAGATAGACTAATCAGTCCTGACTGCAGAGCTGTGGGTTGGGGGGTAAGTAGGTTAGTTCTGTGGAGGTGGACTCTGTTTTGGGGAAAAGGAGAAGTAGAATTCATCACCGATACCTCTTCTTCAACATACAGTTCATAGAGATTAAATGTTCTGTGTTATAGCTATAGATAGGGTGGGATTTGAGGCATGTCACAGCAGAGAGCCAGGAGCAGCTGCTGTTATTTTTAGTGGCAATTCCAGAGCAAACTAAATTTGAAAACCCTTATGGTAAGGGTATCTTTATGAATTTCATCCTTATGAAATCAGGGGCTACATAGATAAAACAACAGGTGAGGAATGTGTATGAACATATATATGAAATGCATGAACTGAATAAAAACCCTCTATTTTAATATAGAAAAGTAATATATTATAGATTATATAATTATATATGGAATGTATGAAAAAAATTGTGCTTTGCCTAAAATGTGGAAATTGGTGGTAGAACTAGAAATTGTACAACACCTCATGTGCTAGGCAGAAGACCATTCTTCTGTAACTGCAGCAAAATGCTGAAGATAGGTTTATATCTATATTAGCTTTCATTTTTCAGGCAGCATTGCCCTTCTAAAGATATCCCTTCAAAAGATGGACCTTTTAAGAATGTCTGCAGATCTGGACTCCTTCAGATTAACTGGGGGCACGTATTTCAAAGGGAAGTGGTGTTCATGGGGAATTCTCTGCCAGCTGCCCAGATCTCAGCTGCAGAAGTAAAGGATAAGTCGTAAAGGAGTTTAAATTTCCTCAAGCTGCCTTCTGTTGTGCTTCAGCTTTGATCTGCCAGGATTACCTCAAGAGGTGGGAAAAGTAGTTAATTTTCCACTTTTAGTTGACACTTCCCCTTTCTCTCGGGGCTGCTGAGTTAGTGCCCGCTACCTACTAGGTGAGTTGAATGCAGTACCACAACTCGCACTTTCTGGGCACTGACTGACTTCACAGGCTGTCAGACAAGGGAGGTATTTGATGTTTTTCATTGATTTCAGTGTATCTGCCAGCCAACTATAACCAACGAGGAGGACTTTCTAGTCTGGTCAGCCCATGATGTCACCATCTTCACCTTGTTTTTTCCCACATTCCCCCGGGGTCCCACAGAGCCTTAGTCCTCATGGAACACCCTTTAAATATCCTTACAATTTCTTTATCTTTCTCCAGCACCAGATTGAAACAATTTTTGTGGTGATGTCTACAAAAAGACTTGCCTGTGCTTAGGTGAATTCTGCTATGCTTTTAAAGTTAAATATGTTGTCTTACTGGGTTCTTTTACTCCCTCATCTTTTGTCTTTGGAGTTATATTTAGGCTTTTTGTTTTATTATTTATTAGACACAACCCTTTTGTTCCACTCTTGTAGCACCCCAAACAATGGATTTTCAGCCATGGCCAAGGCTCCTGACTTCTTCAGTAATACAAATATTTGGCAACGGACTACAGTGTATGTTTGTTTTTAAACAACCACCATGTTGGAAGCTCTCATGTCCTTGCACTGTTGTCAGCTGTTGAAAGGACAAAATAGCAGATGGACTAGAAAAAATGACTAACTGTGACTCGAGCTCTACTTCTGCACTAGGGGGATCAGAAATAACACTGTCCTTGCCTCCAGGCTCTATCTTTTTGCACTGGTTGGATATACCCGATATACTGGTTGGGTGCATACTCGGCACCGGATGAGGCTGGTCCTCGTGCTGTGGCTGGCTAACCAGCCAGCCTGGTGGAGCCTGTCCTGGAAGGAGACAGGTGGTGGTGGAGCATAGTGACCAGGGCGCATGTCAGCTGGTGGCACCTCACTCTCAGAGGTGCCTTGCTCTAGGGGATGCTCCTTAACTGTAGTGTACTGTGACAGCCTTTCAGGTACCGTGTGCTAGTACCATGTACCACTTATCTGTAGCCTGACATATAGCTCAGGTGTACATTGCAGACTCTGCCCCACACAGCGAAAAACAATAAAACCTGAGATTTTTTTCTTTCCTCTGTGGCAGGAAGCAGAGGAGGCCTCTGTCTGTAAACACTCTGAGCCAAGCGACTTGGATGGTCACGACTATCTTTGAGCAGATATAGGTACTGGTGGTAACCTCCAGAACTTTCAATATGCCTTAGGTCTCATGGTAATATGTTTTCAGATCACGGACAATTTTAAATCAGGTATGTAAAAAGCCAAATAACAGCTGCTTTACTGTGACCACATCACATTATAAGGGACCAGCCAGGCCTGCCACCACGGTCTGTGCTTGGGGTAAGCCTCTTCTGGCCTTCTCAGCTCTGCTCCCAAGACACAAAGGGCAGATAAAATAGCATCATGGCAATTTTTTACAAATTCAGTGAGTCAGTTCCTGTTAATGATGAGACCCCTGTGAGTCAGATCATTAGTGCTGATTTCCATTTTCATTGCTCTCGCTGTTGTTTTGTTGTTTGTGGTTTTTTTGTGTGTGTGTGTGCTTTTTTCTTTTAAAGAAAGGGGGATATTTTAATTTTCAAACTGTTTTTTAAGCTGCTTTCCTAAGGAAATAGGTCTTATAAGGTGATGATCTCTGTTTGCCCATCCTTCTTTCCTTTCTGAGGAACTTCTGTGCCCACCAACAAGAATTGGCAGAAGCGTAGCAATTTCAAAGTTGCTAAGTCCCTGCAATCTTCATGAAAACAGCTGGCCAGATAGAAGAAAAAGACCCTGTTAGTGCTGTGGTGAGAGAGGTGCCACAAAGGCAACTCACTCTATTAGTCACCAGAGAATCCACACCTCTAGATGGCAGGAAAGGCTTCAGAGTTTGCATGTTATTAGACCTCAAACAGAGACACATCTATTAGAAACTAGAAATGATCTTCACTGCTGCTCCCAGGAAAACTGATTTTTAATTGTATAAAATCCATCCTGTAAAAGAAGTGTCAGTATCTTGCTCTGTAGATTCATATGCTCCCCTCTCTCTATACGCATTAAGATTTAAGGTACTCATCAGTTGGAAATATGTATAATCTCCCACAGGACTGCAGTCTCTTCTTCAGTACTAACATATTAAAACTAGACTTCTTAAACATTCATATTAATTAGTCTGTAAGGAACCATTATCAAAATATGGTGTGAATACATAATTATGAGGGTGTGTTGTCTGGCAGGAAAATGAGGGTCTGATCCTGCCTCCTCCAAAGTAAATGGCAGCTTCACCACTAATTTTTGTATGAGCAATAGTGAGCCCTAAGGCAGCAGAAACAGGAGACAATTTTCCCCTTCCTGCCTCACTGGAAGCACCGTCCCACCCTTGCTGAGAAAGCACTTCACCCCTCCTGGGAGGGGAGGTAGAAAGAAGAGCGTTTGGCAGCTATTATCAATATTCATGTACAGCTGCAATTCACAGGCCTTATTCCCTGCTGAAATGCGCCATTAGCTTCAGCAGAGAGTGGGACGGACCCCTGCTAGCCTAGCGGCAGTCATGCAGGCCTGGCCATGCCCTAGGTGCGTCTACTGTCCTGTTCCAGGAGAGGACAGCCTGATTATTCTCCAGTGTCAGGGCTGGCTTTGTCTCCTGGTCCTGGGGCTTGTGAGATGGGGCAGCAAACTGCCCTCCCTGTGTGTAATAATGTTTCAGCATAGACTGGAGGCTTCAGATAGTGGCAGAAGTTCAGATTCTGCCATTTCACTGGCCTTAGGAGTAGGTAAAATGTTTGTTTGCCCCAGACAAATGCAGTGCCAGAGCCTACAAGATACAGCAAGCTCTGTGTTAATTTTTAAATGTCGAGCCTGAAGTTAATCTCAGATTAGGATCTTCTTTTTTTCTTTGTTTTGTTTTTTTTTTTCCCTTAAATAAAAGATAGCGTAGTCTTGGAAATGCAGAATGGAACTGGAAATCTTGAAAGAGAACTTGGATCTTGTTTTTATGCCACTGATTTGTTTGCAGCCTTGGGAGAACATGAGGATATTATTTCTTCAGCCCCAATTACTGTTGTGTTTATAATTTGGTGGAAGACCTTTCCCTGCTGTTTCCTGTCTCCAAGTTTCTCCTCTTCTTGGCTTAGCCATACGAAAGAGCAGTGGTTTTCTTGCTAGCACTAGAACATTTCCCCCCTCTCTGCCAGCATTTCCTTCTCTCCTGCAGTTCCTGTGTCTCCCGTTCACTGTATTGGGAAGAGCAAGGGTAGAATATAGGTTTGTTCCCAGCTGCCACCTCGCTGCCCTCCCCACTTGAGTGCTGTGGGGAGCAGCTGTCCTGACAGAGACCTCAACATGTTCAAAAGTCTGGGTGCTGCCCCCCCCCCCCCCCCCCCCCAACATAGCTGCCCTGCTGTTTTAGGGAATGATGCTCTGTCAAGATGTCTGCATAGGCATTGCATTTCACTTACACTCTGTGCTGTTATGACTGGATAGGTGCGCTTAAAAACACCATCAGGAGATTTTCAGTCTTGAGGCTTTACTGATTCTTACTGCAGGAGAGGCAGCCTTAGAGATGGAAACTGAATTATGCACATAACCTTGACAGTGGCAGTACGGACCTCCCTTTAGTGTCTTACTGTAACAAGTTCCCCCCCCAGTCAACATCAATGATCCTGCTGGTGGTTGGACACTAAAGGCTGGATTGAAATCCCTACTTTATTTTTACCAAATGACCGTTGTATATCAGTAATGGTGAAGGTCAGTTATTGTTGCGAGAAAACCGGATATATAACAGGGTTTTCAAAAGGGCAGGCATTCAATGGGACTTTCTCCATATATGCAACAGAGAATTTCAGAAGTCCCTTCTAGGTGCATAACTATTATCTTTTTTGCATCCAGTTACCTCTAAAAATCTGGCCTTTGGTCACTGATCACTTGAACTGAGCTGTTTTTTGTGGGCAAGTGGAGAGGAAGAGAGAACCTATATCAAGTCAGCAGCCTCTCAACACTTGAATATCACCCTTTTTTATTAGAATGTCCCCCACTTGAGCATTCTGTTGGCTTTTAGGAGAACAAGAATTTGAAATATGTCGGGAGCTGAGAGAAAAGCTTATTCTCACCCTCTGTCTAAATGTTATATATCCTTGGGATTTCAGAAGCATCCTGAGACTCCCAGTGCCAAAAGCTTGAGTTTGGTTGAGATATACTTAGCCAGAAACAAATTCCCAAATCTGGGTTATTTTCATGAAATTTCACCTCCTCCTAAGGAAAATTTTTTTCTGTAAAATTAAACAGCTAATAATCCCAGCAAAATGAACATTTGTTAATTGGTTTTAGTGAAGTCAGGACTTCACATCGATGACATGCTCAATAAAGTGCTTTAACGTGGGAACTTTAGCACAGAATTTGACCATGGCAGTAATTGTTTAACTAGAAAATGCCATCAAAACTGCAAGCAAAGCAGGCTGCTATACTGACTACCTAGCCACTAGAGAGAGACATTATCCCATGTAGTAAACTGAAATGTTTCACTTTCGAACGTCCAGGGACCTCTCCTCAGAGCAAAGTATCCTGTTCTCCTGGAGCGGATGATGGAATCCACTCACTGACTAAACCTTGGAGAGCTGTGGCCACGAGCACGTCACGTGCTGCGTGTACAAGGAGGCCATTCTAAAATGCTGTTAACGATGACATGGGGAAGGTGTTACATTTACATTTATATGTTTTCAATCAAATAAGTGCATCTGCGGTTAGACAAGGGAAGAAGCAAGTTAACTGCTGCTCTTTGATGGAGCAGGGCAGATGTTAATCAAGCGCATGCAGCTAGCTTCTTGCAGCGTGACACTCAGGCATACACTGACTTCGAGTTTTACAGACAGATCAAGAGCCAGATCTTCTAAAACGTGCGCTGAGCTGCACAAACCTATATATTTTTGTCCACACTGTTGCAGAACCTTTAGCGCCCGGGGTCCTCCATGGTGTTTGCTGAAAATAAGTCATGCCGGCCTTGTTTTGACCAGGTATGTTATAATCCCTGCTTGCTCTGAAGTGCTCCTTTACAGACTGTTACCTGCCCCCGTTCAGACGTAAGCGGGGTGGTTGGTGGCTAGCTGAGCACAGTGCCTGTTGCATCTGCAGACCTGCTTTTTCAGCTTTTCAGTGCTAACACAAGCCTTGTATGATTACCAGATTTGTAACGGGAACATGAGAGTGCTAAGGTGCACTGTGCAGTCAGTGGCTATCTTGGAGGCTGCACTGGTGTGTGAAAGGTTAATGTGGGCTGCCCAGTCCTGAGACTAACAGGTGCTCATCTGATCAGAAAGGAGAACTGGGCAGACTAGAAACTTTTGTGAATTGACAGCGGAAACGTCCATAAAACTAACAGTACACTCAGGCTGATAAATGTGTGGTGTGGACCTGGATAATGCCTGGAGGTCAAAAGCTGCCCTTCTATTTGTAAAGCCTGCCAAAACATTCCAGCTTCCAAGCACAGGAAAATCTAGTTAAAGTAACAGTGGTGGGAAACGTAGGAAGTCTGATCGTGCTAAAAATGCATCTGGATACAAAACCGGCTTGTCCTGTGAATAAGCGGGATAGGGCCCGATGTGTAAGTGGGCCTGGGTATTTAACCTTGGTGATTTTCTGCAGTCAGGTGCCAGCTTTGAGTCCCACAAGGAATTCCTTGAGAGGGGAGTAAGCACTGCCTGGCTGTCTTGATCTTTCACAGAGTACTGAGCAGGGATCTGCTATTAGGATCAAGTGGTCATTTCCTACATTAGTTTTCTTTTAATGAAGGCAGCAAATGATGCTAACATAGCATGAGTTCTTGTGTGTGCTGTTTAAGCTATTTAGGAAGTCAGGCAGTTCTCCTTTTTGCGAACACATAAACACTAGATAACAAGTATTTGATTTATGACTTCTAATTAATTATTTGATATGGGTTCTTTAACTTCAAGTTAGAATTTATATTAGTGTCTTTATTCACACCTGCACTTACTCTCAATTTCTCAAAATAGAGTACAGACTTGCATGTGAAAATCCCACTGAATTTCACAGGCTGCTTTGAAAATCTCAGTAGTAGCACTTTAATGCTCTGAAGGTACAGGTTCAGCTGTATGCAAACATGCAAAGAGAAGTCAGCCCTGGGTTTCCACTAGGACTTCACTAGGTGCATGTTGAAAGTGAGTATTCTTTTTTTTTTGTCTTGCAAATTAGCCAAGTACTCAGCTGAGGGGACTCCTCAATCATTATGCAAATAATAAACGGGTAAAATCCCCTTTTCTTTTCTTTTTATATAACAGCACACCCTTTAGCGCATCCTCGGAATTAATCAGTTTTAAGGATTGATTACTGTAAGGCATCGCAACCTGCTGTGACATTAAAACATTAAAATGAAACCTCTTAAAACCCCCTTTTTGAAAAGCTAACCAAATGTGGGTTGCAGGCAGGGGTGTTTCCTGACCAGCTGTGTTGATTCCGAGAAGCTTTTCTAGAATCTGGCATGACACTTTCTAGCATCTTACGACTGTTTCACACTTCTACTTTTACCATGTTTTCTGAATACTGGAAAATTACCTGTAAACATGAACATTTAAATGAAAAAACCTGTGTAGTACATACTCGTGCATCAGAGGATGGTGCGAAAAACACTGGAAAAGTTTGTAAATCAATAAAGAGTTTTGAGGTTATACACTGACTGAAGAATATAGAATTATATGCAGACAACTACCATCTTGATGGCTGATATTAATCTTCTAAGATAAGAAAACAGTTATAAAAGGTAAAGGAAAATGTTACCCTCAGTTTCCATGAGAAGAAAAACAAAAAATTAAAGTGCAAGAGAGAGTCACAGAATGGACAATTGCTTTCTGCTTCTCCACAGCTTTCCAAAAATGGGCAAGGACAGGGCTTTCTGCTCCTCCCGTCTAACGATTTGCCTGGCTCCAGGCCACCGTGGTATATTGCCATTGGCATTTGGAGTACGGATCCATCACCCCACCCCAAAACTCAGTAGGTCCATATTGCTGTGCAGAGGGGATAGGAAGAGGTTCAGGAACTTCATGGAGGCTTGGGCTTGGCTGTGAGGGGGCTTCGCTTTTCTCTTTCTGAAAGAAACCTGCTGTGACAAGTTTGTGGCCTTCCCTCTCTACCAGGAAATCTATATCCACCATCCAAGCCTAACTTCATTAGAGCTGTGCATAGGCACAACATGATTAACCTAACTTTGCAGTGAATGTTTTATTAAAGCTTTTCTTTCATAATTATCTTTTTCCCTAATTAAAAAAAATAAAAATTTCGTACTCTCACCCAAGTACCGATGACGTCCTTTGGAGGTTCAGAGACCCTTCTGTAATGTATCTAAAAAGTTATTGCCTGTTTTCATTTGGATATGGAGGAGACACAGTGTTGAAAGAGTGGCTGTCTTTGCAATACAAGAATTCCTGACCAGGACAAGGAGCACAGAACTAAGATGCCGTTGCTTGCTGTACCCAGGCCAGTTTTTGTCTGCCTGTAAAGGTGGGGACTCTGGGAACCCAGGAGGCCAGTGCTGTGTGCTTACACACTCGTGCTGTGTATATATACTCAATAACTTTCCTTTGCTGCTAAGTGTACACTTCAACTTTAAAGAACTCTGAAGGTAAGTATTTTCGCTGGTTTGAAGATGGGGAAACTGAGATGGGAGCAAGCCAATGGCTTGTATAAGGACAGAAGTCCTGGCTAGCTCAGGTCTTTGAGGCTTATAGTTCTGTGTTCACACCGTTGCAACCACAGCACTGTGCAACAATAACATGTTTTGGTTCATTCCCATTTAGGGAGGAAAATGGGAGCATTCGAATAACTAAATAGGCCCCTTCCCTGGAATGGGAATGCATCCCATTAAAACGCATCGTAAGAAATAAAGGTAGGCCAGGTTCACACCAGTCATCATTTTTTTTCTCTTTTTCTCTGTTAATTGCATTGTTTCACCATCCACTTTCTAAAGGACTTTGTAGTTGAAGTGGCTGTTTATTAAAAAGGAACTTCTTAGGGTGGCTCAGCTGAACTGTGTTCTCGTTGGAGTGAAACAGGATGCTTGGCCCAAACCTTATTTCCTTCATTTCACTCTGTTCTATTAGAAGCACTTTCCTGCATCCTGCAGCAAAATATCAGCAACGCTGTGTCGTTTCGAGGCCGGGGCATTTGAAGGGATGGGTGATCACGGAAATCTTCATTTGTCAATCGCAGAGGCAATGAGGGTGCCGTGTCTTACCGTGGGTCATTCTTTAGAGCCAGTTTTCCACTTTCCACTTTTCCCACTAGAGGGGGTTACATGTTCTAGTTCAAAGCGCTACAACAGCCCAAGATAAGATGGCGCTGCCTCTTGTCCACCTATATTTTTAACTGATACAGTTAATTCATAAATACAATAATGAGCTGACAGTACTAGGACTTGAGGTCTTAATAACCATTACAAAAATCATTAATTACCAGGAAATTAGAGAGGTGTCTGTTAAGTGCTTAAATATGCAACCTTCTGTCCACAAACAAGAAATCCAAACGCTTGCCTGAATCATAGCGAACTTCCCACACACTGGTTATAAGCTATATCTTGTTTATTTCTGCATATATTACTCTCGGTAAATGATTAGATTTGTCACCCATGACCCAGTATGCTGTTTGCAATTATTTCTTATATTAAATTAATCACTACATATTTACTTTGAGAAATTATTTATGATATATCGATGCACGCATGCGTATAAGTGTATGTGAGCACATGAACTTTCCCGATTGCCTTTCCTCTTGTATGGCAAATTAGAAATAACAGCATTCAAGCCAGTGGAGTCATGCTGATGGGGAAACTAGCACAGGGGGTGGGGGTGGGGGTGGGGAGGGGAATTGTTATACGAACTTATCTTTCTTTGTTATTTTAAATATTTCTCCTTATTTACTGAAGTCTAAGGATACAGACAGTCCAATCTCCGTTAGCATATACGTGAACACTTGTGGCTCTTAGTTGCAAGGCTGCTGGTGTGGACTGCACTCAGTCTCGTTTTTTCCACCTCCCACGTCTTGTGGTTGCGCCTGGGTGGGGTGATCTGCATACATATGGACTCTCACCATATCTTTGGCACTTTGTGTAGCAGTAATACTACCCAGATAACTACTTTGCAGAATCAGATCTTTTGTGAATTACTGACTGGGTGAAAGTAATTCACATGGCTCGTGACTTTTTCCTGAGTAACGTAAAGCCTCTCCTTTATAGAATGATACTTAAATTGTAGCAGCTCGTTCTCAAGCTTATGCTATGCATAGAAACAGGTCTTCCAACAGTTTGAGCTCCTGTAATGTTATGGAGGCTTTTTTTTATAAAAAGCTTTCTATCTCTGTTTAGTTTCCAGCTAAACTTTTAGATTTTTCATTCTCGCAGATTTCTGTTCTGTGTTGTTTTGTTCTTCGTTGCAATGCCTTCTCTGTCTTCTCGGAACATAATTTCTTCTCAGCAGAACTCACCCCCATCGACTTCCAAGTCTGAGCTGAATTTACAGATCCATTGTGATTGAGAGGGTTCAAAATGAGACAAATATTCCCTTTTAATCTGTTATATTTCTGAGGTGCTAATTACTTTGCCACCTCTTATTTGCCGCCCAGTTCAAACTGGCAACCCAAATACTATGAGAAAGCCTTTTAATAATCTTTCAAGAAAATGATACAGAGTAATTTACTTCTGCAACAAGTAACTTGCTTCGGGAAGGGGATCACTGGGACCCAGACAGTTGTGATAATGTGGATTTCAAATCATAAACACTTCATCTTGAAAAGAAACCAGAGTTATACCTATTAAAAACAAAGGTTTAAACAGCCTTGTACGTTTCAATACTTTTGTCTGTAAACATATAGCATTCTTTATCCAGATACAAAAGGTGGACTGGAGCCTCCAGCATGTATACATACAAAGTCCTTTCTTGACTTTTTGACGCTGTTCCTTGCTTAACTAATGCTAATAATTAATTCAGGGACACTGGATTTTATGTAACCTCAGCGGATGATCTTCTCAGTTACACCTTGTTGCAAAGCACCAAGGCAGAGACAGGCGGGAAGCGATACTGCTTTGAAAGAAATGGCCTCGTACCTTGGTGGAATGAGTATGCGTGTGAACCCTTACTGACACACAAATGAACTGTGTTTTTTTTGAAGTATTACATTATTTTGTCTTCTGGGCTGCCTGGAGTTCTTCCAAGCGCAACTAACAAAGGCTGGAAGAAAGGATTCAAAACATCATGGAGGGAAAAAAAAAAATCTTTGCTAAAGACTAGAATGGCTTTTTGGTCTGTTGCCAGGTACGCAGGGGAGGGTGCACTGAGCTCGTGCAGCGGCAGCGAGTCCCGGGCAGGTACCCAGCTGCCCGCACAGATGCCAGGCAGCCGCCACTTCTCAAGCAACAGGGGGAGACCGAGTGGGGTGTGGGGAGGAGGAGGAGGAAAGGGGCATCCTTTCTGGGAAACACATGCCAGCTGAGACTTTCTTTTAGGCTTCTTCTTGGTTGCCTGCTTGCTTCCCTTCCCTCTGCTCCCAACCAAAAATACGGTTCATCACAAATGAAAGAACCATTGGTCCAGTTAGACATTAGCGAACTGTATGAATTATAGGCAAACAGATAGATGTACTGAGTAAAAAATATTTTCTCTCTTTATACAAGCAGAAGAACCTCTAGTAGTGAACCGGCTTGCCTTCAGAAATAAAACCAACAGAGGAACCCTGCTAGCCATAGAGTCGTAGCTGGGTTTGCTATTCAGTTCAAATATTTAGTTCAAATTCTGTATGACTTTGCTTTCTCCTTTGGACTTAACGGAGGCTGCTATGGGCAGTTCTGATAGCAGGTTTCATTGTACAAACTCAAATATCCAGTGTCTGCTCACGCATGGAAACTTATCGTTTCATGGAAAATTATTTTACCAGTACCTGAGCTTAAAAGCCCCGTGGCTTCATTTGCATATAGACATTTCAGTTGCTTCTGACACTTTGCATTACCGTGCCTAGGGTAAAGCAAAATATCACATGACTATGTGTAGACTGACTTATTTTGTAGCCCTGAAACTTATGACTCTCTCATTAAAAAAGAAATCCCAAACCAAATAGCTTAACTTTGCCCCTCAGTCTGCAGTACCAGGATTTGGCCTGTGGATTCAGTTTATAGCAGGTATGATTTATCTGTGTACTGTGTTGGAGGAAGACACTGTCCATCCTGCCCGGAAGACTCCCAGTTGCACAAAGCATGTGGGATGAGTTATTAGACACAGAAGTGCGTGGGAACTCCAGCTGTCACCCTGCCAGGTAGCCCCAGCACTAGCTGTGGAAATGTAGCTCTTAAAAATGCCCACAGCACCTTCCTGCAGGGGCATCTCTGGAAAACTCCTCCCCTTCTAGGATTAAAAATACCAGTGGCTAGCAGGACACCTGAGGAAGGCCCAGTTAGCAGCTTTTAGCTGTTTCGCCTGTGCGATCGCAGATCCCATTGAACACAGCTGCCAAGATGATAATCATTTTCAGCCAGTGACATTTTTCATGAATGCTACAGTTTGCGAGAAGCATATTTTTTGATCTGCTATCCTTCCCTCCCCTATCTGTCAGAAGTTGGTTATAATCAATTGGCACTCGTACAACACGTCTTCTAACCAGCCAAGGATCTTTAAAATAGCTTCACCTACTTCTGTTCGCATTTTTCAGAGAAGGGATTTTGAAGCCAGAGGAGCTGACACGCCTCACTCCAGGTCACACAGGAATCAGTGACAGAGATACAGCTGGAACTGGGCATGAATCCTGTTGGTTGTTTTCCTACACTGGGTTTTCCTCTGTGCTTACCTTAAGTGTTTTTTTAATCCTCCCATTTCTGTCTGACATCCTTTACTAGAAATTTGCTAATCTCAGGATTATGCAAGGGAGCATATTTTCAGTCATAGGATGCTCACATGCTTCACAGACCAGGGTGAACTTGGGCTCTCTGTTGCACGCTTGTCCGATATGCACGCACACAAGCACCAGCTGGACATCGATCATTAGGGAATTGATTACGCCAGAACGGGTGAAGATGGAAGCTTGTGAAGTACAGTAACAGGATTGTGCTTAGCACCTCTGTGGAATAAATCTGTCCAATAGAAGTCATTCCTTTTGCTACAAAAATAATGTTCATCTATGTGCATTCTTCTCTGATGACCTGTGTCTCCGCAGAAATGGTAATCCTGCCACTTATCAGTAAGTTGCTTTTTAGGAAAACAGCGGGTGAGGGGGGCGAACAGGTTGTAGAGGAAGGTAACATGAAAGTTGGATGGTGATTAGGTTTCAATGCCATTCCAACTATTCAGCAACTAAATAGGTTGTAACTCTGAACAAAGGAAGTTGAAATAGGAAAAGATGGCTTTTCCAGCTCCTGAGTGCTTCAAAAGATGTTAACCATTCCTGAGTAAGATGCTGTTACCTGCTATAAACTAAATACTAAATATTTCATTATCCTGAAAGTGGTGAGCCTTTCAAGGCCTCAAAAGGCTGGGAGCAGCCTAACTACCATAAGCAGTGTGAAAGCTCGCTACTTTGTGACTGATGCTCTTCAGGGCTCCTGTGAGTCTTCCTTGGTGCCTCTTCCTCTTGTCCCATGCCTGTTGTTGACCCTTCACACCTTAAAATTCAGTCTCTGCTTCCTTATGGCTACTTCTTATCTCACAATCACTTTTGCCTTTAAAATCTCCTTACCCAAAAAGGAAATTTAATTAATCAGCTGCATGAAGGCCTTTACTATTAAAGTATCAATATGAATCTAAGAAAGAGAAAAGAATATTCCAGATAGAAACAGCTGGTGTCTGCCTAAGGAGGGCTTCAGGAATACTATAGTTGGAGAATCCTTGCTGTGAACTCTTGGGTTTGCTCTTTGTCTGCAAGCCTGGCTTCTAATCCCTTTTCTGGGTTTACAAATACCAGCCCTGCTTCTGGCTTGGAGGATGAACACAATAGAGTTTTACTGTAGATTTTTTCTGAACAGAAGTCCACACTAGAGACCTTCTGTTTTTTCTAAACTTTTCAGTTTGTTTTGAAGTCATTTAAAAGATAAAAACCACATTAAAAGTATGCCAACTAATTTAGAGCCCCCTAATCGGTCTGACAAGAGTTGTGCGTGAGATTTTTTGATATGCCTAACATATCCATTTCTGCAGTTTCCAGAGAGCCACTTGACTTTTTGTTTCTATCTTGATTTCATCTTTATTGCCTGCCATCTTCTCTTCTGGCCTCCTTTCCTGCTTTGGCTCTTCTTCACAGTGCCCTGAAACTGGTGCCAGCAGGTGGCCAAACCTTGGGATTCCCTGCCCTGGAGCTCACCCTTTATTCCAGCAAATGCTGGGACAGTCCCATGCTCAGCCATACCACAGGCCCTGGGTCCTTCACCTACAGCAGATCACCACACACAATCAGGTCTTTTGATTACATGGTCAGAAGAGAAAATAAGCCCATTTAAACCAAGGCAAAACAAAAGCTATCTTTTGCTAGCGAAATTTCAAGTTTATCAGTAACAGTTCTTCACGTAAACATTTTCAGAAATAGATCGTTGGTTTACTCATCTCTTTACCTCATTTTGTCTGGAAGGAACTAGTTCTGCAGGAATCAGAAAAGATAAAAAAAGACTTTCCTGAATGACCTTCATTTTTTTGGCAAAAGATTTGCAATCAGATCTTACGTGTCAGAATGACTAAGAGTGGCTGGATGGTGGGACACACGTGCTCCTTGAAAGCTTTTTTGTGCTGCGATGTGAACTGGGGAAGCCGAATCACCAGTCATATGGCATATGTTTAAAAATGTTGTTGAAATGAAACTCTCTTAAAAAATAGTATACAACCGGTAGCGTAAGAGGCTTTTTGTGACTGTACGCACATACGTTTTCTTTGTATTTTCTTTTTTTTTTTTTTTTTTTCTTCTGGTGACTGAAACTGAGCTCCAGAGAAGCTATTTAGGGACACGTGTAAGTGCCATTGACTTTCAGTCAGATAGCAGGTATGTAATTGCTTTTGATAGTTGCATCAGTTATGTGACAATTAGGATCAATGTATTTAACGCGTGCACTAGAAGTTTTGCTTTTCTGCAGAGAGAGGGCTTTGGATTTCCTGGATGCTGAAATCAGCATGTTGAAATGCTTTAGGAATATCTGTGCCTTTGACGTGATGAGCTGCAATCTGATTCTCACCGAGAAACCTCTGAAAGATTTGGAGAGCTTTGTGTGTTTATATTTTTTTGCTACTTCACATTGCTGATATCTGGCACTTCCTATAGCTAGGTGATATTTGCATATTGTATATAATTATTGTTTATGGAATAGTAAGTTACATTTCTGACTGAAATGGATCATTGTATAAAGCTGTAAAGTTCCACGAAATAGCTCTGCAGTGTCAAATACTGTGATGTAAATTGCAGCGTATTTACTATGTGTTTCTTATATTGTGGACTATTTTTTTGTACCACAGAAGCATATGAAAATAGTAAGAAATTAATGTGTTTGGGTGTGTTGTTTTTTTTTTTTCCCCCCATGCTATTATTTGTAATTTCTAATGCCATTTCTTACATCCTGTTTCACACCAAGAGTCAGATGCTCTTGTTTTAACTGTTAAGGAAGTCTGAACAATTTGATCGCAAATGAGGACAGTTCTGATTAGACAGACTAAAGAAAATAAAAGACAAAACCCAGCCTCCTCTCCTGGATGCAACCTGACTGCCAGAGTACTTCCCACACCACCACACAGATAGCTAGGTTCATTTTGGAGCATCCAGCTGTGAGGTGACACACTTAATGCACCAGTGATCTGATCCAGTATAGAAAATCTTTGGGGCCTGATTCTCCAGTGCTTCTCACCTTGTGCAGTCATTTGTAGTGAACAGCCTGAATACCTACACACTGTAAAAGCAGAATATAAAATATTTTGTGCTGCTTATCCTTCACTGCATACCTGTAACCGCATGAGCAGGTGTATGAGGTGAAACAGGCTTTAAGCTCCTGAGAGAATTTTGTTTGTATGGAATTGTAAGGCTCTTTGTTTCCTTTAAACGTAAAATATAAAGATGTACGAGCCCTCTAGACAGTGATCTTATAAGCATTGCCATAGGATACTTGCAGAGCAATAGGACATGCACATGTTTAAAAATGTGTAGGTCTAACAGTCAAAACACAGACTAGGGCAAGTGCTAAACCTGAGCCTTTCTTCTGAAATTCAGACATTGCTTGTTGGTTTAAAGCGCTGCTTTCCTAACCTAGCAATCATTTCGGAGAAGGAGCTCCAATGCCAATTTTAAATCAGCGATTGCTCTGTTACAAATACAAACGACATCTCCTTGCATTGCAACCTTCTCTCCTCTTTGTTTTTATGATAGTAATTTAGTGAGATTAGGAGCTTGTGTTACTCCACAAAAGATGGTAGTGCAAGAAAACAGCTTGACGTGAAAAATTTTGTATTGAAAACTGTACCGGCTCTATGATTTTTCAAACAAATGTCACAAATTAAGAGAACAAACTTTCTCGTAAGGAACAGTATATTTCACTGGGGATCTGGCTGCTTCTTAATTTTTGTTTGATTTTGTAATATTTGCTTTTCTTGAGGGTATTATTTACTGCGTACACACTAGATGATAAACCTACAGAAACTGTGCTAAATTTTAAACGGGTCACACCATTTTTTTTCCACATCTATTTTAATATTAATTACTACATCTTAATATAAAAAAATTATCTTGCGGCACAAATGTTGATTATATTCACAATTAGAGGCTTTTGGCAATGATGGGAAATTGAGTCATTTTTTCTGTCCTTTTACAGCATTTTATTCTTTTGTTTTTATTTAAGGAGCACTGCAGAGATACTAATCTTAATAAAACAGTATATACAAATCCCTGTTCCTGTGCTACTGATAAGACACTAAGTGCTCAGTCCTGCTAAAACTTACTCACAGGAACTGGCCTCTATTTTCAGAGGTCACAGGTGATTTTGATTACCTCCCTTTTTCCGTCCATCACCAGTTTTAGAAAATGGGGCTAGATTTAAAAAATGAAAGACACCTGCTCTCGGAAAACTCTGTGCCACTTGAGGCACCACAATCTCTTCAACTCGTGGAGCACCCAAAACTCCTAATCGCTTTGTAAAACTTTATGTTGCAGTCCTTGCTTGAATTTAATGTGCACGCTGTGCACAATGCCGCGCCACGCTGACATACCTGGATTACTTGGGGGTCTGGAAGTACCACACTTGCGCTGGCCTGATGGTCTGCACTGACTAATTAGTCCTCAGCGACCCCCACTGAGCCATGCAAGACACATTCCTAGTGGTCTCCGTACATAAGTAAGCATCACCACATGGTTTCTCATCCTGCAAGTGCTTCCTCCACTTCCAGTGGTGGCTCAGTGGAAAACACTATTAATTAACCTAGTGGTGGGGTGAACAGCCGAGAAAGAAAGGGGACAGCCAGAATATACACGAGACCACCCACTGCGATCCTTGACTGGTTCTCTGGCCTTTTGGTAGGCATGTAAGTGAAGCTAGGCTTCGGGGGTCCCTGCCTGAGGCTACAGTATTTCCTCTCCCTCTGTGTCATGGCATATAAACTATGGTCTCGGGACACTGTCACCTGATTTGTTGTTTTAGTATCAAGAAAGGTATGTTCTTCTATTAGGGTATAGTCGGGGAAGGCATAGGAAGTTTTCATGGCCTTTGTAGTCAGGGGTAGGCTGAGAAGTTGGATTTGGAATGTACGAGAATATACGTATTTATTCATTTGCTGGAATTTATGGAAAACCTTCCAGAATGTTCAGTGTGGACAAGGGCTGAAATTAAGGAGAAAACTGGACCTTTGCAATCAGATTTGTGCCTAGGAAAGAAGCAAAGCTAAATGAAGTGTGTAGGGCTTTAGGTCCTCCTTTGTTTTCATGGGGAAGGGTTGAGGGGTGGGCTTCGGGCGTGAGCTCGTCGTGAGAGAGAGATTAGGGAGGATCTGCCCTAAATTGTAGCTTTGTAATCCCTGCACTGGGCCCACTTAACTGCTTGACATGTGAAAATATTGTGCTAATGAAGTTCCAGCCTGCTTCTTAAATCCATCCTTGTGACTGTCTTTATTCATCTGTGTGTCCTGAGAGATTATGCTTATTTTCATATATGTGGGTAATCTCATTGAAATCTAAGAGTTACTAACGGTAGCATGATAGATGAGTGTTTTGGGCCTTTAATCTATTACTGAAACTGAAAGCTGTTTACAGATTCTTGTAATATTTAACGTTTGCTCAGCGTGGACAACTAAAAGCAAGTATCTTAACTTTTTCAGCTGGCTTCCTTTTCTTTTTATCATTCCGTATGCCTGCAATAGTTTAAATTACAGAACACCTAATCAACATTTAGTTCAATCAACATTTCCTGTTTCTTTCAGATTTTGTATCCAGCTTCTACTAAAAATAAATATATCCCGTATTTAGTCGATAGGACCTAAATGTGGGATCCAAAACGCATTTAAAGACCATCAGTTACTCTCCTGAAACATGACTCTATCATTTAGTTTGAGGAACCAGCTAGCAAGACACTGGATAGAGACCCCTATACAGGGACACACCGGCAGCATGCCTGATGTTCCCTAGGAAGTTGTTTGGATGTCTTTCTGCAATATCATAGCTGGGATTCTCTATTGCCTCTGGGGGAGAGGAGACAGGACCTGCATAGAAGCAGATTGCTTCAATTTAAGTAACAGAGGCTTTTCCTGCTAACACAAATCAGTGCAAGTATTGCCCTGATTTTATTACGGAGAAGCAGATAAGCCATGCTGAATGTAAAAGACGAGAGCGATACTTTGACTGATTAGGATGGCATAAGGGTGTTCTTGTGCTGATGCACTCTGATACAAAAACAGATGTTTGTAAGTTCCTAAGTGGTTTCTTCATTTTGATATGGCTCTAAGGTTATCGCAGTACTTCAATAATTGGATTACTTTGGTACAAAGATAATGTTGTTTTACAGGACTAGGGCTTTGTTCTTCAATGCCGCCATTTATACCTCTGAAAGGTAGTAACAAACCATTTCCATATGAGAAAGGCAGCGTTTTACACCAGCTTTTGTGAATATGAGTGCACCAAGACTCAATGTCCTCAAAAACTGGAGGTGTCTGAATTTTCCAGGAGGATGAGGCAAGAAGGCGCACGCAGTAGCTCACGAAGAGTGGCAGCAAAGGGACAAAGACAGGGAGAACTGAAGATGGATCAGCACTGCGCAAGCAGAGATATCTCCCCGTACGTTTCTTCCTTATGGAGCTGTGCCTACAAATGTAATAGTTGAACGCAGAGGTACAGGGGAGGGGGCAATTTAGTGAAAGTGGACCCTGTGTATCAACCACCTTCACTAAGCATGGACAGACTGATTTCCAGATGCACACTGCTCACTCTAAAGCTGTGTGATACTTTTCATTTAAACACAGTCGTGTTCCATGAACTCAGCTAGAACAGAACCACACTTGAGCCACGCTTCCCTTCCCTGGCGCTGGGAAACTGAAAGCTAGCCAGAGCTTTGCAAATTTAAAATTTAAACTAGGTAGCCGTCTTTGCACAGTAGCCTACCTCTCATTGGGCAAGTTGCACCATTTTCTTTTGTGCTTTCTTTAGTTATTCAGGGTGGAAAAATGGCTTGAAGCTGTGCTCCCAGCTGTGTCCAGCCCATGTGTACTAACATTCAACATCCTGTGCTCTCAAATATGCAGAGCTAAATAAGGAGATGTCTTTAGGTTCTACTAAAAAGCATTTGGTTGACTGAAAAGTTTGAAATCAGTCAATGCAGAAATGGTAACATCCTTTAAATAATAAAAAAAAAGCAGAATGAATCCTCAGCAACAAATAGTAAAAATTAAATTATTACTGGCATTCACAATTATTGTTTTAAAAAGTGCTTGGTAACAGGATGATATAAAGTCCTTGAGGGATGAAATGTCCGTATTATTTAAGAAAAACTCAAATACAGCTAGTACCAGTCCAATGGGGCCTTTTTTTAAATTCTCTTTTCCACTGAACACCTTAATCCTATTGTAGAAGTAGAAAAATACAGCTCCTGTGGAGAGCATAATACAATCTCACACCATTGTGCTTTTGATCTTAAATAAAATGCACCCGCATTTGGCTTTTTTCTCTTTGCTCCAGATTAGTTTTGGACCCAACCACCCTAATTCCTTTCTTGTGTTGAACTGCAAGGAACTTCACGGTGATTGTAAGGAGGGTTTGGCACAGAGCAAGAAGTAAAGGGGGGGGGCGGTGCCTATGGGAAAAAAAATGTGTGGGAATCGTATCAACAGCAAAGCTCTGAAAGATGTGGGGAGGACAGACATACCCCTGTCAGCCTAACCCAGAGAAATCTGGCTGTAGGCCCCTAGGCTTGAGGTTACCTGAGCGGAGCTTTCCACAGCATATTTCATTACCTGTGCTGGTACCTGGGGCTGCCAGGTGTCAGAAGGGGGGTTTGCATGAGCGGGTGGGGTCTGAGGACTTGCCACTCTGATGACCAGTACGAGAACTTGTACAGAACTTGGTGGCTGGGGCAGGTGAAACTTTGTCATTCAGCATGTGGGCACCTTGCTCAAATGTCTGGGTTTGATCCAGATGAGGCAAGTTTGGGTGGGTTTTTGGGTGGCTTTTTTTTGGATACAACTGAGCCATGGGCCATTACCCATCTGGCCTGCTCAGCTCACCACAGCCAGCAGCAAGTGGGCCCTGCAAGTCACACTGGCACCCGGCACCTTGAGCCCGTGCTGTGTCAGAAATGCTGCTGCAGAGCTCAGGGGTCCCGTTCCTCTCCCGGTCTGGCTTTTTCTCTCTGGTAATAGGAGGTACCAGGCCAGCTGGGAGGGCTGATGCTTGCATCTGGGCAGTGCTGGCCAGCCTCGTGCCGGGCAGCGGTGTGCTAGATCTGCACTGCTCCCATCCCACCCAGAGGACTCCTGTGGGAGTTCCTGCTGGAGAGGTAGGGAGGAATCCAAGAAAGAAACATTCCTCCATCTCTCTTTTTTTTTTTTTTTTCTTTTTCTTTTCCCTTTTCCAGTCAGGGTTACAACCCTCTCTCCCCACTCCAAGGGGAAGTCTCACTGAATCAGCAGTTGTGAATATTATCTGTGCTGTTAATGTTTTGCATCAAAGGGTAAAATCACTTAGGGACACACACACACATACTGAAAAGATCATATACAATAATGCATCCAAGCAGGGGGAAAAAAAAAAAAAAGGTTGTAGCGCTCATGAATTCCAGATGATGACTTTTTAAATCCCCAAGAAGGCAGTGAAATTGTTTGATTGTTCTCGTTAATTATTGGACTTGTCCCAGTATCAAATATTTGTAGAAGATAAGACTTCCCTCGTGGAGATGAATAATAACTGAACTTGCTCTTCTTTGAAGAATTTGGCTCAGGGTGCGTAGCTCTGCGTTTCCCACTCCCGGGCTCCAGCCCCGTCCCGCCGGCTTCACGAGCGCACATGTACCAAACGCTCCATTAAAAAGACAAGACCCCGTAAGTAAATCAAGGGGGAGAGGAGGAGGGGGACTCTGTGAGGGGAGCGGGGGCGGGCTGCCCGCCCCGCCGCTTCTTCCCCCCGCGCCCGGGCCCCGCGGGCGCCCACCGGGAGCCGTTATTAAGTACAGGCAGGACAAGCGCTTGCCGAGAGGAAAAGGCAACCACCCCCTCCACACACACACCCACACGCGAAGCCCCGGGAGCGGCCGGCTGGGTCCCCGTGGGCGGGTGCTGGTCCCCGCGGGCTGGCGGTGGCCGGACCGGGCCGAACCGCGGGGCCGGCCCGGGACACGGCTGGGCTCGGCCGAGGAGCGGCGGGTGGGTGCTGGCGGAGTGGAAGAGGAGGTAACCGCGGGGTCCGGGGCAGAGGTGGCCAGCGGAGCCCGGCGCCACGCTCCCCGCCCGCCCACCCCAGGGAGCGGTGGCACAGCGGGGCGCTGCCCCGGCCCCTCCGCCCCAGGGAGCGGTGGCACGGCGGGGGCCTGCCGCGGCCCCTCTGCCCCGGGGACAGGTTTCGGGCCGCCGGGCGGAGAGCCGCAAGCCGCGGCCCTCCCGGCGGCCGCCCTGGGCGGGCGGCTCCCCGCCCAACCGCCCCCCTGCCGCTGAGGTAACCCCGCCGCTGCGCGCCCCACTGGCGGAACCCCACTCGTGGCGCGGCTGACAGCGGCGATCTTCAAACCCGCCGCGGCTTTTTGAGGAGCGGGGGGGAAGGGCGCGGGGGGACCCCAAACTTCGGCGTCCTCTTCGGATTCCTGCGCACGCGTGGGGGCTGCGCCCGGCCGGGGGTGCCGGGTAAGAAGAGGGGCTGCGGTGGGCGTCCCCGCGTGTGTGCGATCGCACCGGTGTGACAGGGGCTGTCGGTGCAGGAGGTGCCGGCGGACACGCACACGCCCACGGACACGCAACTCCCGGGTGTTTACTCTTAGTAAAGAGCGGGAGGGGGAAACCGCTCGTCGGGAAGGGACCCGGTAGCGACAACCCCGGGACCCGCGACAGCCCCGCTCGGTGAAGAAGTTCCCGGGCGGTGGCGGGGCGAGAGGCGGGAAGAGCTAGGTGCCCCCCCCCCCCACCGCTTTGAACCGCTCGTTGAACCGGCGGACGGTCTCTCCCCGCCCGGGGCCGGTGGCGGCGGCGGCGATGGCCGTTCGCGGGGGCGGCGGGCGCGTCACTTACCGTTGGCCGCCCCGCCGCCGCGCAGGGCCGCCCCGGTGGGTGCGCGGCGGGGCGGGCGACGGCGAGGAGGTCGGGGCTGGTCTGAGGCAGCCCCGGCGCGCCGGGGGGACTACCCGCGCAGCCCCCTCCCCGCTGCCGCCACCTCGCCTTCCTCCGCCTCCTCCTCCGCTTGCCTGCCGGGGTGCCGGCGGCGGCCAGGCGCGGCGCGGCGCGGCGAGCCTCGCCTCTCCTCCCCCATTGTTCCCGGTCTCCCTCTCCCTCTCCTGGTTTGGTTGCTTTGGGTTTTTTTTTTTCCTTTTGTTATTTGCACTCTCATTGTGTTGTTTGTCTCTGAAGCCGCCTCATGACCAGCAAAGGGATTTCACCTCGTCCTTGAGAGACAGAGGGAAGGGGGGGGGGAAGGGGGGGGGAAGAGAAGGGAAGAGATCACCAAACACCCATCTCCCGGTCCCTCCCCGCACCTCTGCCTCTCCCCACCCCGCCAGTGTCTCACTTAGCATCCCGCGCCCGGAGGAGACATTACAGACAGCGGGTAGGTGCGCGACCGCCGCCGTTTTAACTTTCTTGCTCGCCGCGGCCGTTCCCCGGCGGGCGCTCCCTCAGCGCCCCGCGGGGCTCCGCAGGGCTCCCCGGGCGGGCCGGGTCGGCCCCGCCGAGGGGGCTGCGCGGGGGGTGGGCGCCGCCTCCGGGGCCGGCTGTCAGCGCGGCCGGCTCCCTCACGGGCGCTCCACACCTCTCGAAGTTTGGCACAACTTGTCACGCCCCCCCCCCCCTTCCTCTTCCTCTTCCTCCTCCTCCTCCTGCCGCTGGGGCTGGGGGCGGGCCGGCCGCGGTGCCCGCGCCTGTGTGTATGTGTGTGTATGCGTGCGTGCGTGTGTGTGGCGGGGGAGCCGCTGCTCCTCGCCTTGCCCGGGTATGGCTCAGCCCTCGGGATCCCGGCGGAGCCGGCGGACAGGAAGCTTTAAATTATTGTAATTGCCTCTCCGTCCGTCTGTCCGTCCGTCGGTCCGTGCGTGCGTGCGTGAGTGCAAAGCGGCGGCGGCCGCCGCACCGCTGCCGGGGAGGCGCGCAGGGGCGAGCCGGGGCGCTGCGCTGCGCTGAGGCAGCGGGGCGAGGGGGGCACCGGGGGTCCGCGGGGGGCTCTGGGGAAGGGGGGCAGCGGGATGAGGCTGTGCACGCATTTCAGCGAGGTACGTCCCTCGCTTCGCCCGGAGCAGGAGGGTGGCTCCGTGGAAGGGGCTGAAGGCTCTCGGTTCACTCGTTTCGGCGGTTTTCCCCTCAAAAAGAAAGCGGGTCAGGGTGCGGAGGGCGGCCGCGCTCCTCCCCGCCGCCCCCCGGTCGGGCTGGCCCGGGCACTGGCGGTGGGAGAGCCAGCTCTGCCTTCGCAGAAAAAGTTAAGGGACTTGGTTCCAGCCCGACTGCGATCCGAGAATAACCGGAGCCGCTCGCCGGGAGGAACGTGATCGGCTTTTCCCTGGGGATGGCATGCTGCCTCAGCCCTGTACTTTGGTCAAGGGTAGAACCAATAGCGAGCTGTGGGATTTTGGGTAATAAGTGTGGGAATCTGCAAGAGGAGTAGGTCTAAGAGTGATTTGTTTTCTTACTGCTCATGAATAATGGCCTCTAGCTTTCTTTTTTTTTTTTTTTTTTTTTTTAAACCGGCAGGCCAACGAAATAGGCACGTGGGAGATTTGTAGGCGTTCAACATCGCGATCATCATCAACAACAACAATACAGTAGGGGCGTCCAGGAGGATGGTGGCTGATGAGAACTGTTTTCTTTGAGAGGCTAGTGTCGCACGCTGGTACAGGTAGTTTTTGTTATCGTTGCTACTGCTCAACTCTTGTAAAAGGAAAGCCAGCAATAGCCTACAATTAGAGAGGAAATGTTTGGGTTTTTCTTTTTTGAAGAGAGGTGCATTTTGTTCCATCTCTATCAAAGAATAGGGTATTAAATTCTGTTCAGATTCAAAAAGGCAGTTTGATTCCAGCTGTGGAACTGTAAGATAGTGTGGCTTGGCTTTTCTCCTCCCAGTTTAGCCTTGCTTAAGTGAACCAGAGATTAAAACGCAACTTCTTACAGATGAGGAGCTAGTACAAAGTTCTTTGTGAAAATATCTTACCTCCTGAAACTTACCTGAGAACAGCTACTTGTATCTGCTCCTATTTTTATATACTCTTGATCCTTCCCAGCACTGGGAAGTACATTACTACCTCAGAAACGAATTCGTCATCCTGCAAAATACACTATTTACAACTATTAAACTGGGATTGCAAGGGGAGATTTTTTTTTTTTTAATTTAGCTGTAAAATCTGGCAAGGTTACAGCCAGCTTTGTTTTACGAGGCTTCTCCAGCTGAAGAGGGAAAGGCTGGCATCGATGTGTTCCGTTTCGCGAATGGTAGCATGTCTGTTCTGACATGATTTGAGCATGAGAACCCAATAAACACATAGCCATTATGCCTGGAAATCTCGCAGCAGAGCTTTCTGGTTGAACTTAAACTGTTTTGGTTGAGAGTTACACTCTGAGGAGTACGAGACTTGAAAGCTGCAAGTGTCTTATGTAAACAGATGGACATTTGAGATGTATTGACTGTTACAAGTTAATTCAGTTAACATGTGGGTACACATGTATTTAATTTAGCCTAGTATAAGTTTTTGTAAGCGATGGAAGCTAATACATGCTTTTTAGAAGGAAAATAAAAGCATGTGAATTTTGTCTATACATGCTGGAGCTCCAGCTGTAGAGGTTCTTAGGGACTGTGATCGTCCTGTTGTTGTGATCTCGTAGTACCAGGTGAGAGTTAATGGAGAGCTTACTGTTTCTCACCTAAGTATGCAGGTAGCTTGCTAATGAATTTTGAAATGGTGAGGTACCCTTCTGAGGTCTCTGCTCTGAGAAAATATAAAAGTGCTTAAACATACATCTTGCTGCACCTTTATCTTACGTGCTGCTTGCCAAAACCAGTTAGGTTGAGCAATATCATTAAACTGTCAGATGTATTGTTTACAATGGGATAGTTCCTCAGCGTTCAGGATGAAGAAACAGCAGTTTTCTGTTACTTATCGTAAAAACGTACTGCTGCGTTCCAAGAAGGTTTGTGAGCGGCGTAGCTAACTATTGCTGCATAAAGCATAGGAGGAGATTGAGACTTGGCATCTCTGACAGCGCTGCTGTAACGCAACGTGTATACAGGAGCTTTGTTTCTGCCTGCACTTCATACTTACCCTGATATAAAACACTGTGATGTTGGCACGCGGATACCCCAAAAAACAGAGTGTTAGTTGAAAAATAAGAATTCCAGCATTTAGGAGAAAGTAAATGAACAGTCCTTCTAAAAATACAACAGTATGCTAAAATATTGCCAAAGCACTGCTGTGACGCTGTTGTAAGCTGTCATATTTTTTGACCATTATAAATAGATTAGTATTATTATAAGGATTTTTTTCCTATTAGCAAAGAATTTTTTTTTCCCGCTTTCTACATACGGATCCTCGCACGTCCCCTGAACAGCCAGAGCTGTGCTCGCACTGAAGGTGGCGGGAGCGTTGCTGGTGAGGAAGTGGGCAACTGGGCCCAACACCCCGGGAGTGGCCTTGAAGTCTCCTGTGCTGTAAACTCTTTTTTTTGTTATAATAACCTGTTTTGCTTATATTCTCTACTTCTTCAAGACATTAGAGATGGTCCAATTCATTGTTCATGATATGTAGTCAAGTTCAGGTCCAAGTTTGGTTTAGACAGCATATGAATTGAAGCCTGAGACAAGAATGAGCTCCTCTTCAGTGGCACTGAAGTGCTGGGGGCTTTGGGAGTTCTCTTCCTTTCTCGTGGCACACCTAGACGCAATTAGGAACATTTCCTTTCAGATTTGTGACCAAACTGTAGGACTGTTTCCCTTTGTGAAATTTTGTAACAGATAGGAGCATTCAGGTCAAGACCAAAAGTTCTGATTCACATCCTACTGCTGGTTATGCTGCAGTTACACCTTCTTTGGGCATTGTGTGGAGAGCGGAGGCTACAGGTCAAGTGGATTTCCCATGACTTGTGTACAGTCTGTTAAAGCAGCTCAAGTCTGCGTCCTGCTTGCTCCACTGATGGATGTCCTAGATAAGTGTAAGATGATCATCCTTGCAGTACCTTTCCCCACGTCTCTGGCCTCTTCAAGCAGGTGGTGAACACACACAGGCACGGGCACATACACAGTATGCTGTGTATACGTAAAGCGCATTACCTGAATGAGTTTTTGTTGCTTACAGAGCACACATCCTTTCTAGTTGCACACATTTCTAGGTGGGGAGACCATACGCTTCATGACAGCTAGAGGAGGGTCTCCTCTAATATTTCTGACAGTTTTATTGTCTTCTCCAGCCTGTCTTTTCCTTTGAGCTGCAAGCGTAGATTGAAACTTGGGTAGTACATAAGAGGATCCTTTAATATTGGCTATTTTCAGAGGCACAAAGGACAATTACTTTCTCTTCCTTCTGACCTCCTGCTGGCTTACTAGCTGCTTGGGAGGCTGGTGATTTTAAGAATGCCACTTTACCCAGTGCATCAAATGCAGAGCAAATCTTTGCTCACCAAGATCCCAGTTCCTACACACCGTGGTAACACCAAAAATTGAACTTGAGTGGCCCAGAGCGCCAGCTCCTACTGTGATGACTCATAAAACCATCAGCACTTTTTAGAGTTAAATTTGATCCATTGGCCCTGAGCAGTGCTGACAATTGCTGGCTAAAAGACCCTTCAGTGAATTGTCCTTTAACAGAAGCCCACCTCGTGTGTCGTCCCCCCCCCCCCCCCCCCAAATTCCTGTTGTTCTTTTAAATAAAAAGAAATTCTGGTGACAAAGATAAAGTGTATTCTGTGATTATTGTTTAAAGAAAGAGTATTTACCTATATTTCAAGGAAATTATTTGCCTGAAAATTGCAGGTCAGGGTTATTTTAGAAGGATAGTATTCTTCACTACTGCAAAATCTCCTCAAGAAAAAAATCTCACACTATTCAAATTATACAGTTATGTATGAGTATTTGATCCTTTGAATGGTTATAGTTTGAATGCATGGGAGAGTCTGCACTCTATTAATACTGTCCTAATCTGATGAAGGACACTGAACACTTAAACCTGTCTTTTTGGTTCGTGAGTGTGTCCTGAGAGAGACTGAGCAGGCTCAACTGGCCAGTGTGATTTGATGACATTTTGTACCTTCTGCAAGGAGCATAGTTTTACAGAGCACAAACCAAATAAAACTACATCCCATAGAGGAGTGATTTCCACTGTGGTCTCCTGGACCCTGGCAGGAGTTTTACTCAAAGTGAGTCTAAAAGGTCTTGGGAAAGCCAACATCTCCTGCAGTAGGCTTAGATTTGCTACATAGGGTACCTGCCTTTGCTAGTCAAAGCCTAGGGAGATGCTTATGGTATACTGGAGTATTAGTAAAATTGTATTTGAGGTCCTGCTTTTTAGTGGCAGTGATGTTAATGTATTTAATTTTATTTAAAGCCAGATTTTCAGCACTGGCTTTTGGCTTAGGCAGGGTAGAAGGTTGGCTAGTACAGCAAAGAACTGGTGGGATAGGGTGAAGTTGACTCCTCATAGCTGGGCAGTAAGGGCTCTAAGAATTTGCCCATGTTTTTGAGGAGAGGGGACAAAATTCAGTTAAGCTTGCTCTGCTCAGAAGCATTGAGCTGGCTCTGAAACAGATGTAAATATAGTTTGCAGTATCTTCAGTTTCTATAGGGGGTAAGCGAATACACCAGGTTTAAATTCAACTGAGTGCCATGCTGTGTTTCATATCAGTCAGGCTAAAGACACGTTTAAACTGGTTTGGTTTCTGAACTAGGATTACGGAGTCTACCTTTTACACTGCTATAAAATCCTCCTGTATGAGTAAGCTTTCAGGGTAATGAAAAGGGCTGGGGGACACAGCTGTAATCCTCAGCTAACCAATTAAATATTTACTTAATAAGGATCTAAAAGTTAATTTTACAGTCCATTTAAAAAAAAAAAGCAAGCAAAATACCTGTTACATGGCTAAGTCAGTGCCTTTAGTCAGTGAGTGGAAGAGTTACTTTTCTTAGCTGGGAACGCCATTTTAATGTCACAACTGACCTTCTAGCGGGAGGTTAGTCCTAATGGACCAGGTTTACACCGAGAAAAATTCGGAAACCATTAGAGAAGAGAAGAAAATTAGAAAATGAATGGTTTTCAGATTATTTCGGAGGAGACTGAATTAAAGGCAGATGCTGACTTCTGTATTAAAGAATTCTTTACAAACACAGAGAAAATACCTACTGTGTAACAGTGATTCATCCACCAAATCACACTGTGGTAGAGTCCCTCCTTCTTCACTGACTCTGGAAGGAGCCTGGGGACATTGAGGCTCCCAGGCAAAGGCAGCCGTTGCAGCTCTTCATGCGCTAGCCTTACATGTGCATCCAGTAACATACAACTGTGTTTTCACTGAAATGAGATTGCTCCTTATGCCGTGGTATTACATGGATCATGCTTATGTATATATACATGGACATATATGGATCACTCTTCTCATGCTAGAATATAGGCAAATGCATCATAATAATTAGAAATGCAATATATGTGTCAATTACCCTTCCGTTTAATAATAAATTGACAGCATCTGCTACGAAGGGTATGCAAAATATATAAGAAGCCTATGCAGCTGCAGGAAAGTGAATGCATTAATGCAGTGTTCTGCTTTACGAATCCAAATCTGGAAGATGAGCGTGTTTAGTAGGAGGCATTGTGCTCTTTGCTGTGCTTCAGATTGATTTTATATTTGTAATTGTACGCAGGCGGCCACCAGGAGCAGGACAGTCTGATTCTGCAAGAACAAAATGATTTGTTCCGATTCCTGGGAATGCGAGTTTGTTTAGCGGCACCGTGGTGCATTAGGTGCGTTGTGGTTGAGATTAACAAACGTAGGGCAATTAATTAGTTCAGGTTTGCAAGTTGTGCATAGATTACTTGGTCAGTATGTGCACACGTAGGGTGAGCTTTGTAGTTCTCGCTGAAACTTGTTGCTGAGGTGGGTTTTGTGCCTCCTGCCGATGTCAGAAAAGACAGGGCTGGAGCAGGAATGCTAAAGCACTTGTCACTTCTGTAAAACAGTTTCCATTTGAAACCTGAAATTATGTACAACGAGGCATTCCTATAAACAGGGTTGCCATAGGTAAGTAGCAGTTTGCATGGGATGATGGAAGTTTTGCGACTGTAGAGGAATAAAATTAATTCTCGTGAGAGATTACAAATGAGGAAATGCTGATGACTGTGTACAAATAGGTATGTGTGAATTTAGTGCCTCTGAAAGGCAATTGACAGTTCTGGAAAATAAAGGCCTGTCTCTGCCAGGAAAGTGCTGTAGAGGAAAGCAGCGCTGTAAAAATGTGCGTGGTGCACCCCCGGTGTGACCTGGGGTGTGTTCCGTGGGCAGCCCCTCCCGGGGTGAAGAGGGGAGGCAGGTCTGCACGCGTTCTGGGCCCGCTCAGTAAAACACTTGCCAATGTGGTTCTGTAAGCACGCATGTAGTAGGTTATTAACATGTTTAAAATGCACGCTTTGGAACTTTACGTGGATGCTTACCTCCCCGCCTCCAGTCACAAAATGCCATTAGACCAATATCTCTCTTTACATAAGACGTTATCTTTGAATGATAGCAGTATGTTTTATGAGGAGTAATGGGGGAGGAGGGAAGTAAGACACAGTCTTACACCTTCTGCTATGTGTCCTGCTGTTTTTTTTAATAACGAATGCATTGTGTTGGTACAGAAAGTGGTTCCTAGTGAGAAGAAACAACCTGAAATGGGTTAGAAAATGGAGAAACAAAGAGATTCTAATCCTTAAAGATATATTGGAGGTAAGGTGTAGGTACATCGGTGTGAATAGCAGCAGCAGTTCTATACCCAAGCACCTCTCCAATGCACACAAATATAAAGAAGTAGCAGGAAGAGGCTACATGGAAGAAAAATGCTGTTGCACAAGTGTAAAGTTTTAAGAATGCAAAGTTTTACTTCTTGCTTTGCTTAGTTTTAAGTTCTGCATTTTTATGTGTGAGAAAAAAAAGGAAAATATTTACTTGTGTAACTATTCAGCTTTATATAATTATTTTTATCTCAACACCATATAAGTTTTGCTCCTTCAAAGCCTAAAGGGCTTAGAAGCATTTCCATGCCTTCACTGTCCAGTTGTAATTAACTCAGAATATGGCATGTGAGTTGTAGGGGTGTGGTTTATGGCCATGTTTAAGAACAGTATTTGAGTATAGGCTTAACTTTAGAAATGTGACATAATTAATTTAAATTCAGCAAAACCCGAGTGTTTGCGTAAGCGCACCATTCAGTTAGAACAGTGAGATTTCAAAGCCACAAAAGTCCCATTTTTGAAGGTAGGGCAGACGGTGCCCTGTTGACCTTCAGGTTGATTTACGTGCCTAAGTCACTGTAATGAAGGGAAAAAAGAAAAAAAGTTGGTTTCCTAAGTTACTTGCATTGTTAAACATTACTTGTCTGTTCTGAAAGTCTGCAGGGACTGTGAGAAGTGAGTGTGAGAGGTGTCTTCCAGGAGCTCCAGAGACTGCAGGATTTATGTGGATTCCAGTTTTAAGGAATGATATCGAGGGCATTTAACACGGTTAATAGTAGCAGAGATTGGCTTCTCTAAGTCCTTGTACAGTTTAGTTTTCTTTCGTAGCACCAGGGATGTTGGTCAGGTTGGACATCTGGTGGGGCCGCCTGCACGGCGTGGGACTGGGGCTAGCAGTAGGTCAGGCCAGCCATGATTTTGTCTAATTGTGGCTTGAAAACCTTCATGGGTGGAGGTGCCAAAACCTATCTGTGCACCTTTTGGTTTGTTTTAGTGTGTTGTCTTTCTCTGCTTGTATTTCAGTTTGTGTTATGTTGCTGTTAAGTACATCTGTGTTCATTTCATGACACTTTCTGGTCTTTTGCCCCGGTTGACACTAGGTCAATAATGTGAATGTATATAGGATCTTTGTTTATAGTTTACATCCAAAGGCTAGCTTTAACCTAGTGAAGCTGATCTTTCTTGGCTTCCTCTGCCAATACAGAGAGAGGTTCTGTAGAAAGTATTGCAGAGCAAGAACTTCCGTTGTCTTCTATCACCATTGATTGTAATAGGGACAACTAATCTCACTAGACCAAAGTTGGCCATGTGAGAGCAGAGCTTAAGACGTGGGAGGTAGGCATTATGGTTGTGTACATGCTACCGTCAGGGCAGACTTTGCTATTTCTTTTGGTCTGTTGGTACTAAAACCCTGAGGTGGTGAGTCTTTTGAAGCCATAGCCACCTGAGCGTGCATCCACATGGGATTTCCAAAACTGGGGAAAGAAGTTCAGCAGTCAGTGTTCACTGGTGTTTGATGGGCTTGGGAACACAGCTGCTTCCAAATCCAGCTGTTTTTAAAAAAAACCTTTCAAAAAATCTGAGTGAAACATTGAGAGCTCTGCTATTCTTTTCCTTTATTTAGTGGGGCAAGATTTTACCCTCCTCTTACTGTTCAGAAAATGTGGAGTCTTTTCAATGTCTTAATAGGTTTTGGTTCAGCCCCTCGTACAGTTTCCCGTGTAGAGCTTTTGTTTGTTGCAGCTCCAGCTCTGCAGAGCAACGAGTGGGGTATTTCTGTGGAGCTGTGGACTTCTTTTAATTGACTCAAACACACAGTTTAAAGAAAATGGGAATGTGTGTGTGTGGGCAAAAGAAAGTATATTGTTTTTTATAAAGTATTACCTGCAAAGCGCTTTTAAATAATCCCCTATGTAACCATGTATGATTTTTTTTCAATTGAAAGACGCTATCTCCTTCTTCTAAACATTTGCACAGCAAAGTAATGCATTATTGCATTTTCATAAATAATTGAAAAGCAACTTAAAAGAAAGTAGGCCAACAGAAAAAAAAAAGACAGTGTCGGTTTCAAATTTGAGAGAAGAAAAAATATGTTTCCTTCTTCATAGCAAGTCAGTTAAATGTTATTAAATCTGATTCTCCCACCCCAACATGACCAGAGACAAATCTGACAATTGACAGTTTCATTTAAAAGAGAGAAACTGGGGAAAAGGTTTTGGAGTGCTGAGTCCAGTTTGTTTTGTTTCTTCTTTTTTTTTTAAATTTTTTTCCCCTTGGTGAGAAAGGTAATGGTGACCTCTTATCAGTTTGCAAGTGGCTGAGGAGCAAATCTCTGGAGGTCTGCATGTTGGCTTTTCAGCGCCGTTCTCTGAGCTGGGCTGTAATAATGCAAGCTATTTTAGAACTGTGCATACGTTAGTGTTCTGGCGCGGCATGATACAATAATGTGTGAAAAAGCATAAGATCACACCTTGGTGAAACTTGCAGATTTCCTGCATAATCCGACAGTGAGCTCTTGTCAGGTTTTGACTATATGTAAAGTGAGAATAAAGTTTCCAGAAGCAAAGCGCAAGGCTTGGATGCATTTTGAATGGCTGTGCAGGGATTTTGGCCCTGTCGTGGTTACGAATACACCTGACTTTAAGCACTTTAGTCCCGCTGTAGCCAGCGGGCCTCCTTCAGTGCTTAAAATTTGGCACGTGTTTTAAGCCCTCTGCTGAATTGGAGCTTTATTTTTGCTAGTGGTGAGAAAGATCAAAGAGCCAGTGTAAATAATTTCTATAAAAACAATCAGTAACAGGAACAGTTTTCATATAACATGCAGTGCAATGTATCTAGCGACAGAACCAGTTGTCATCTGTGGGAATGAATGGTTTATGGCCGTGGTTCTCTTCACTGGGGGGCTGGCATGTCAGTCCTGAGCTGGTGTGGCTGAGAGAGGACGGGCAAGCTGGAAGCGAAAACATACTCGGTTATAAATGCTCTCAGTGCAGGATGGGGACCAAGGCCTTTATTCCAGCAGGGGCTTTGCGTGGGCTTTGGCCGTCGACCTGTGCTGTACCTGAAGTTACAGGGGTGTTGTGGGAATTGCTGGGTGAGGTTCTTGTGCTGGGCAGGAGGCCTGACTGGAATGTCCTAATGGTCCGTTCTGGCCTGGAGATCGAGAGATCAGTGGTTGCTGGTATTAATGTGTTGCTACGTGGTGTTTTAACATCAGAGCTACTCAAAGAGTGGCAGGTGAGCCCCAGTGGGTGGAAGCTTCATGCAACTGATCTGTCCCCCAGGGGAAAAAATGTCAGCAGGTGCGTTTTCCCCTGATTTCCTCCTAGTTTTACTCCATCTCTCTCTTTTTTTTTTTTTTTTTTTCTTTTTTTTTTTTAATAGCCAGTGCGGCTGTATTTTAAGTCACTGCCCACCGTTTCCAAAATGTGTGATACATTTGTTAAGGATTTGAATTTGGGATACTTTGATATAACTTTGTGTAGGTTTTATGGGAACACCTGACGTGTATGTTTAGTTCCTAAACACCTTCTGTGCTTGATTTATTCTCACAGGTTGTCAAGGTATTCAGATGACCTCAAACTGAGGAAGTGAGAGGGAGCTCAGCTGGCGAAAGTCTGACATCAAGTCTGACTGTGGCTCAAATTTGTTTTGCAGAGTTGAGCCCAGGCTGCGTGGGCGGTGAAGAAAGCCTTCTTCACCTTCACCATTGTATCCAAAAAGCTCTGAACAGCATAATTTTTTGCAGGTGATGGATAACCTAGTTAGCTCACATTGTTTCAATCCAGTGACAGTTCTCCTCTGAGAAGGCATGGTGGTAATTCGCAATAGCATACTCATGTCCAGGCTCCATGGTGGAGGTGCTCTGGTGGTTCTGTGGTCGGTTTGCTCAGCCAGAGGAGCCACGCTCTCAGCCATCTACCATGGACCACCATGCATTGGTTACTTTTTTACATTAGACGCTACTGTTTAATATGGCTCAGCAGGTTGGCTTCTAGTGAAGCAGGCTCACAACTTTTAACCTAACTGGATATTTTCAAGGTCCTGTGGCAGTTGTGGTCACCAGAGGCATGCAGATCTTGAGGTTAAACATGTGGAGGATGCTCGTAGAACAGTGTCATCTTCTGTTGTCACAGACTTTCCTTTCCCTTTGGTTGTCCTGACCAGTGTCTCTCAGGGCATAAGGCTTTCCTCTCTGTCTTAGGAGGTTTCTTTTGTAGTTTGAAGGAGGACTGTCTGGGGAGAAGACAGAGTCATTTTGTTGACACAGAACAGCGTGCATCATTGTTTGTGTTATTACCGTTTTACATTTTTGGTATTTGTAAGAACAGCATATTGATGACTGCGTGTTAAAACTCTGTCTTTTAGCGGCTTGTTTTCTTACCGAAAAAGGAAGAAAGCTACATTCTTTCTAAGAAAACCCCAGAATTATGGGAACACACTAGTGCTGTGTTCATACATGATCAAATTCAGGAAGATTAGGGCACTGTGTATAAATTGCCTTTGTGTTCGTTGGGTTAGCAGCTGTCAAATAAGTGATTATAGACGTTGGCAAAGCTTTTCTTTCCACGATCACTGTGAAACAGGGATGGAAATGTAACAGATGCCATTTAATATGGACCAGCACCTAGGTTCTGTTTCTGGGTCTGGCTCTTTATTGCTTGTGGCCAAAGTTTCTTTTTTGCTTTAATTCCTCACTACTAATAAACAGAGATAATAGTACTCTCTCCCTTTACAGGAGATTTCTGAGGCTGTTTGTTAAATCGTTTGAGATCCTTTGATGAAAGATATGAAATACATGCAATAGCATTGATGATAAGATTAAATAGAATAATTCTGCTGAGATTGAGGAAAAATACTGCTCCTAGATGAGCTTTGCTTTGCTGGGCAGTGTTAACCTTCTGCAGGAAATAATTTGGTCCAAGACTGTTAGGGTTTCATTTCCTGGGATTTTTAAATTTGTTATCCGACAAGGCTTTTTGATACCAGGCGCTGCACTTGAAGTCCTGTTGAAGAGCAAATGAAGCGTTGTGATGCTATTTTTTGCAGCATAGGAGTCTATGGTGACTCATTTAGCGTTCGTAATGCCTGTGACAGATTAAAAAAAATCAAATCAGTTACTCCCAGTGAGATGAATACACTCAGCCAGACCCTATTTGAGAATTATTTGCTGCACTGTTAAGACCAAAGTACACATCTTTCCCCTCCCCCCCAAAAGAATCCAGCTTATCATGAAATGTTTATCAGAGCCATATAAACATTTCTCGACTGCTGAATTTTGAAGGGAAATTCTTTTGGTCTAACATATGTATTGCAAGCAAAACTCTTCACAGATTTAAAAAAAAAAGAAGTAATTAGCTTGGTTACAGCCCTAATTATTACCAAGCATGCCAGCATCTGGCAAGGGTACGGCGATCTGGGAATTCACTGCTTGAAGCCATGGAACAAAGTGTTCTGATCCGACCCCAGGCAGCGAGTCCAGGACTTGAACTGGAATCTTCAGGAGCAGAGAAGTCTTAAGTGTCTGGAAAATTGGCCTGTTGAGTCACCACACAGGCACTAAAACAAAACTAATTTTAAGCAGGTCAGAGTTCAGTGATTCCCTCTGGAATCTAATTTTTTTTTCCCTTAAAAAAAAAAGTCTCATGTTTTAAGTGAAAAGGGTCAAAGTTGATGCACTGCTACAATTTTTGAATGCTTTCCCTTAAGAACAGCCACCCAGGCTAGGATTAGTATGAAGGGCTGCTAGGCTGGCACTTCAGTGACTGGGTTAAAAATATTTTAAAGCAGTAAATGCAGTCAGAACGGAGAGAGAGATCCCTGGGAGCCTTCCTATTCAAAAATGTGCGAGCTCAGGGCAGCAACTGCAATGTAATTTGGGGCAGTATATGCTTCATAGCTTTGGAGAATATTGCCTCTTGTTAATGTTACATTGGAGGGCAGTGGGATAGTAGTAATTTTAGAAAGGTGGTATTCCTGTTTGTTTTACATTGGAAACTTTGGAATAAATAAAAAGGAGCATCAATTGAAGAAGAAATGTAACTGCTGAAAAGCAGCAATGAATCCACCTCTGAGCAGACTATAGAAACGACAGGGGAAAGGGGATATAGAAAAATTTTCATGGGAACACAGCTGCAAAAGGAACTTAGCAGACAAAGGCAAAATCAGGTACGTACTTTAAAAGGCATGTGGGCAAACTTTTGTCTGAGAGCCCAGTGAGGAGCCTGCTCACATTAAATTACAAAATGTTTGTGGGGATCAAATGACAAAAAGCTTCTATTGCTTTTCCATTGCTGAAGAAGTGGGTCTGTCTGTAAGCAGGAATGATTCAAATAGCTGTTTTTTTAAAAAAAACAAAACACTTGCAAGAGCAAGGGCGATTTTTCGTTCCCATTCCTTTATTAAGATGATTTCCTTCTTTTTCACTTTGGATATTGCAGAGTTTGCTTTACATTTGTAAGTGAAAAGGATGGGGTCTAGGCTACCTAGGGAAGCTTGGATCTGAACTCTGTTTGTGTCAGGCACTGCGAGCTTGGTGATCTCTGTTTGTCTCTTAGGCAATAGTCTTGCTTGCACAACAGGGCAAACGCAATGCACAGATGTCAGAACAGCTAAAACAAAGAGGGCTGTCTAGGAAAAGCCATGCCAAACCTAATGGCTAGAGTGGAGTAGGAGCAGCTAGGACTTCTGCCTTTTTTTTCTTCCCCGTGCCTCTGCATGGCTGTAGGCAAATCTCTAGGCCAAATGGAAAGCTCCTTATTCTTGGTAGCGAGTTGTAGCTCATGCGATGATGGGGGGACGTTTGTGGGAATGGTCGCCCATATACATACGTGTGCAAGGATTTGTGCTCTGGTCATTGGTGCAATAGTAAGTCTGGTCTGTGAAATGATACCTATTCCCCGGGACTTCCCATTTGATGTGTAGTGATTGCTAAATATGTGGCTTCCTGAGTGAAGGAGCTATGAAACTTAAAATGTATTAGGAAAACCTCAGTCTGCCTTGCTAGCACACAAAGTTATTGGAATGCTTCTCCTGTGTATTCCCACAGGTATACAAAGCACAGGGATTTGAATGGGAGGGTGTTTGAGGCTCTGAGATCCAATTTGTCTTCCAGGTTATGGCAAGGCTCCATTTTTCTTAGGCTTAACAAGTAGCAACCATAGTTTACTAAAATATTTATTTATATTTAGGAAAACTTACTGACATGCAGTTGCTTTTTCATTTAAGATCACAGTTTATAGCCCTTTGAAGTCTGCATGTTTGAAGGAAAAATAAGTGCTTAGGATAAGATGAACTTGAATTAAATTGTGTAGGCAGATAACAGATTGAATTTGCGGTATGGCTCGTTTTGCTGAGGAAGTCAGTCAAGCAATGAGTAATGCTGGGCCAACTTGTATCACAACAGGGGGTGGTGTAGCTTTAGTGCACAGTAGTGTGGTTCACTGAATCTGCATTATGGACCAGTTCTCCTAACTTCGGTGATGATGGTGGTTCTGAAGAAAAAAAAGTTAATTTATGATTTGTGTAACTTTATTGTTCACAGTTGCAAAGCTGAGATAAATCACACAGATTTCCAGCCCTGATACTTTCATTTGCAGTGATTTGAAACTTGAAAAGTACAAATTGTTTAAAGGTTTGGAGATTATTTTTTTTTTAACGATTTCTTTCTTTCCACCAATATGTGACCGAGTGGAAACTTTGCAATAAGGAAGAATTTTAGGGAGCTAAGAGGCAGAATGTGTTTTGGGTAGTTCCCAAATATAGCACTGATTTTTTTTGTTTGATCTTTGTGTTAGTAAATCCACAGTTATTCTTGTATCCGGCCCCTTTTAAATCTTCTCTTAGCACAAGAGGGTTGCAGCGTGTGCATGCTGTGCTGATCCTTTTTGTTTAACTGGCGATGCTTTTGCTCTCAAACTAGCTATCAGAATGTGATGGGTCAACAGGATCGTCCTCTTTATCGTGAAGCACACCTGAAATATCTGCTTAGGTAGTGCCTGTGATTTCTCAGCAAATATTCAACCCAGTGGGGAGCTGCAGGACTCACCTCCATCTCTGAAGGGTTAACGGTAACCTATAATAATAATCTTGTGGCACAAAAATGCTTCTTTTTATGCATTACCTATTTCCAGAGGCCTAATTTAGGTTTTGTATCAAAATGGATATCACAAACGCTTGAGCTTCCTGCTGAGAAGGAAAGTGCTACCGAGAGACTTCGTTCTCTGTTATTCTCATGGTGTCCGGGAGGGGTGAGGAGGCAAGGAAACAATCGCTGATATCTGTAGCAGTAAGTATAAATAGTAGCAGGATGGGTTGCAAAGGCAAAATAGTTTGACAGTATTGTTCCTTTGAAAGCCTGGCCTTTGCTCTTGGTTAGAATATGTGTGTGTGTAAATATATGTGTTTTCATATATGGGGCAAATTTACATATCAACAAGAGAAAAAAGAGGTAGTTTTATTTTGTAACTGCACAAGAACTTCACCTGTCATTAAAAGAAAAGAATATTGTGATGGAGTAAAATGAGATTGTGTATTTATGCCTAAATACACAGACAGCTACTCTCAGAGATCGGCACGCATGTATACCTGCTCTCTCTGTGTATGTTTCATGCCAGATTCTGCCGTAGATCCAGTTGAACTGTTTTCATCAGTTACTTTCCTCAAGGATCTGTTTGTTGAATGTTTTCACGTACAAAAAATCACGTCTGGAATTGTTGTTGTAAGAAGTAGAAACAAGGAAAACAGAAGCTGGATTTTAAAAAATTAATTTTTTTCTGAGATCAGAAATGCTTGCTGAACACCCAGGTAGGGTCTCCCTCCCTGGTATTGATTTTCCATTGGAAGCCCACGTGGGAGGAGAAGGAAGATCTTAACAAAACCTAAGAAATACACATGTTTCTGAATTTCCTGGCAGTTGCTATTTTTCCCTTACCTTTTGCACACAACTTGGATATATCGACTTTGTCCCAAACCTGTCCTCTTCCTCCTGCCCGTGCAGATGCCCTCAGGGATGGAGGAGCTCTTGCCTCGCAGCCTGCCTCCTGCCCAGGGGCACATGTACCCTACTTCTCTCCCTGACCCCTGGCTTTGGGCAGGAGGGCAGTTCCTGTTAGCGAAGCCCTTGTCTTTGCTCCACCTCTGGAAATAAGGGGTTCCTGGGCCTCCCTGTTGCTCTAGTCTGGCAGGTTCAGGTGCTGAAACGTGCATGGGATGAAAAGTGCTCAGCTGGTCTGCCAGCTCCAGTGACTCTAGGCACAACGTTTTACACATGAGGTCTAATGGGGCACAGCGGTGGGGTGTGGTGGGAAGAGGACAAGAGTCCTGCCCAGTCCCTGATGCAGGTCCACCTCGGCATGCTGGCCAGCAGTAAGCCATCCATGTTGGATGTACTGTGTGCCCGGGGGGGGGTGCACACGCGTGTACTGTCTTACGTGCTGTGGGAGTAGAGAGGGCACAGCCAGGTCAGGTCTGGTGGGATTTATTCAGCTGGTTTCAGCTCTGCACATGTAGGGTTGTATTGGCTTTGGCCCGCAGTCACCTGGCTGAGCATAAAAGTGGTCCTTAAGCAGACTGGCATTTGCCATCCTGAGTGTAGTGGATGAGTGCATGGTGGAGAGCATGGAGAGCACGAGCTGCGGCCCCGCTCTGCCGCTGAAGTGCTCTGGTGCGCTGGGTAAGTCTCTTGACCTTTTGTTCCTCAGTTTTCCTCTGTTTAAGGATGTACAGACTTACCATCACACACGGGTGTTGCAAGAATTAATTAATTACCATTTGTATGGTTTTGAGGATTTATAATCCGAAATAAACAAGAACCTAATCAGTTATTTTTCTTCATATTTATACTATAAGAAAAATCTACTAATTTATTTCCAAGTGCATGACACACAAAATCTATCTTCACACTTCTAAGTGGAGCTGGGGCTCGATGCCAACATTTTTTTTTTCCTAGTGAATATGGTATACTTGTACACTCTAGTAGAATGGTAGAACCTTACAGTTTCACTCAGGCGGTGGAAATTTTTTTCATACTGTGTTTTTTCTTCTTACAAGCTGTAAATACCAGGTGCTTCTCTTTGGCCAACTTCTTTGTCCTCACGACTGCACGCATTGCGAATGTCCTTTAGCATGTGAACTTACTTCTTTGGAGCAGCTCTGACTAACTAGTGACCTATATGTCTTTCTTTCCCATATGTTCTGCCATCTCCTTATACATTAATTATTACACTTAAAGAATCTGGGAATTAGGAAAGGAGAATGGAAAGAAAATATAATAGGAATGCCTGTCACCTTTTATCCTCTTGCCTCTGTGTGTGGAGAAGCCCCTTAGTGTATTGCTTTGGGAAGAAGGAGTAACGTGTGTCCCACGCCTGATGCGACACTGGAGAAATGCCATACAGTGCCCTGGTTTAACATGGAACATCTAGACACAACGGGGCGAAGGAAGTCAGACGTCGTGACTGTCTCTGCCTGTGCCGTCATAAGGGAGTTGAATCAGAGCTAAGGTTTTTTTTTCTTTTGTGTTTTAATTTCCTTTGTTTTAAGAAAGTATTTTTTTAAATGAAGTGGGGGAGGAGGGTAATATGCCACTGACATGCTTTGGGATCTGAGGCTCCTGTGGACCCCATAGGATGTCAATGGACTCATTAAGATTTAGCCAAGTTTTATGCATTATTCATAATATACATTCACAGCATGCACCCTAAAGACTGTCTCCTGTGAATGCTTAGTCAGAATCATTTGCATTCTGTATTATGGATCCATAATATAGAATACATTTAGCTACATTTTCTGTATTATCCTTTACACATATTTCCAGCCTTTACTGTTCTGGCATATGCAGCAAATGTGTTTAAACAATAGCATGCAGTTGTGTTTTGTCGCTCCATAAAAACTAATGCATAATAAGGACCCTGATGAAAATTAATTATTGCATAAGAGCAGTGGACAGACTATTTCCTCTTCTTAGCTTCAGTGACATTTTACATTTACTTTTCTAACATGTTTAAGTGTGTTTTAAATTCTGGGCTGATATTTTGTAAATTCTTTGTTTCAAATACACACAAAAATCATTTTTGATTGTTGCTTAATAACCATAAGAGTCGTTTGCTGTGAGTTTACTCTAATCCTACGAACATTATTTGTGCTGTACATGACAAGACGAAAGAGTCAACAAAACACCACATCAGGAAATTAATTCTCTTCCTGTCATCTGAAGCGTTGAAGCTCCACTGTTTTCTCTTTTCCTCAGCTGCCATAACATCATGGTGATTGGTCTGATCGCAGCTTTGCCGCTGATCAGCCGAGTGGCCCAGACATGTTCCTTAGCCCACCTCTGCCTCCATTTCCCCATCTGTTACACAGAAATAGCAGAAATGGTGCTCCTTGAAATCCCGTGTAGTAGCTGTCTACTTAGATTTATGCCTCCAGCACCCCATCACTACTGATAGAGAACATTCCTGTGGGAAATCTGCTTTTACGAGAAAATGAGGTTTCTTTTGGGGCCAAATAAAGTCAAAGAGGTATAAGGATTATCTTCCTTATGCAGAATCTGTAATGGGTAATTTTTATGAAGTGTCTTCAAATTTGGGGATCATAAAAATATTTCTGGTTGCCTGTCTCTGTCCATGGGAACACCAGACAGGCAAAATCCAAGATCTTGTGGCATCTGTTGCAGATCCATTTCCTTTGGGGAGCAGCCCCCACATATCTTCAGAAAGATGTAGGGAATGCCAGCCTTTCATCCCTTTCCTTGTTCCAGGGAGGTGCTACGAGGTTGTGCAGGTGACAAAAAAGCTGTTGGTATGGTGATGTCCTTGTCTCAGGAGCCTGGCTCACGGTGGGCAACAGTGGTTCCTTGAGCCTCAATATACACAAAGGATATCAAGTGACTTACTATGACAAGTTTTTTTTGCAAATGTTGTAATACCTGATGAAAAGCCAATGCTTATCAAAACACTTAGAACTTAAAAAAAAGTCTTGCTATCACATAAGATTGAAATGTTGTAACCATCATAGGCTTAACACAGGACAATGTTTTGGCAAAGTACGGTTGGGAGGCAAGTATTGGTATAAAATGAGCTCAAAATCCTAAGGATTAATTATATTTTTTCCACTAGTTCTTCAAGTTTACCTTTAGGCAGCATTCCTACATACATGCCCTGAAGATACAATAGGGAGTTAGGAAGGATTTTGCTATGGAAACGTGTTATCCTTTGGTCCAAAACTGACTGTTGAGCTCTTAGTAGAGTAACATCTAAAATATAAACATCTTATTGCCTTCATTTTCAAAAGAGATGACCGGTTTTTCATGAGAACTTTTCACAAGTAAATTGAGAATTGTAAATTTGTTTATGAATAAATGTATTTTGCAGCATGCCGTGGCTGTTGCTTGTTCCTTTTGCTTACATAGCAATTGACAGTTCACGATTTTTAAGTCTGATGCGTGGAAGCAAAACATTTCTTTTTAACCTTTCTATAACGTAGTAGAGTGGCGTCCTCATCTATGAGTAGTGTAGTAATAGTCTACGTAGAGTGAAGTAATGTAAAGTAAGAGTAATCATTGTAGATGGAGCATTGTCGTTGGGAGCAAACATTATTGGATGCATTGCGTGGTGGCTTTATGTCCAGTGCAGCAAAGCTGCCCTTCCGTCTTAGTTGCTTGTGTTACTGTTGCATACATGGGACAGGGGGCAGGAAAGAAGGACAGCAGGTATGAGGCTGAGACCCAGGCTTCCCCTCAGCTTTGTGCTGGAGTTTTGTCTTATTACCTCCCTTGAATGTTGAGCTTTCCTTCCTTGTTCTTTCCTACTCCTTCTCCTCCCCAGCTCTTGCTGCAGCCCTGGCACTTCTCTCCTGCACCCTTTCCTCCTTGCTGTACCCTGAATGCTCCAGCATAAAACCCAGACTAATATATGCATCAAAGATCATTAGCTTGGTCTCTGCCGCATGCTTATAGCACTTATATTGTTGGTCCAGCTCACTAGTTGGACATCAGCATCTGAGACCAGTGAGAAAATAGTTTTTCCCACTGCAAATCAACGGAACAGGAACATAAACAACACTCAAAAAACCAAGATGTCAGAATACCCCTTTCAGATTCATGAATAAGCTATATATAAACCTAACTTCTGGGATTTTCTTTTATTCTCATGAATACCATTTACATTTGAGCAAAATGCAAGTTCATTTCCGCTTTTGATACTCTGGAAGCTGCTTCTGGAAAGTGAGTAGAACGTGCCCTTTAGTCCATCCCAGTTCAGGCCCCAGCACTGCGTGTATGACACCTGAATCTCCAGAGCATCCGGCAGTTCTGCTCCGTCTGTTTTTCTTTTCAGCAATCTAAATTCATACTGTAAAATGTGCAGCAGTGCAATGAGCATGGTTTTGTCAGCGTTATTAGGCTCATGATGTGGAAAATAAAGAACTTCATTCCTACTGTTTAGCAAAATTTCTAGGAAATTCCTAGCAGTTTTATTTAATACTTGCAATAGGTAGCTTTATCTTTCTAAATTATTTTAAAGAGGCTTTCTTCAGTGAACAGCTGTTTAAATAGGAACTAGGGTACATAGAAAATGAGCATTGTACATTAGCTGGACTCACAAGGGACGGTAAGAGAAGGAGAGTTTTCTTTTCCTGTACTAATCTCTTTTCCTCCATGGTAGTATCTGGCCTAACAGAATACCTCTATACCAGGTTTCAAATCAGGACTCCTCAGGTGCTGTGTTACCTTTATTAATAATTACACTATAGAAGCAGTGGTTTGAATGGATAGGTTTTAAAGGGATTTCGATGGATTGCCTACTGTATTGCTGTCCCATTTTACAGATGGAAAGGTTGTGGGCTTTTACTTCTGACTCAGTTAATCAGAGGAAAACCAGACTTTCCAGTCAGCTGATATCAGCTGATACTGTTGTGCACTTTTTTCTTTTGGCGTTCTCTCTGCCCTTTGTCCAAAATCATTTGCATAGTATTTCTGTCCACCCATAGTGTTAAAAACTCTACTGTCAGAACCCTTATGCGTAGTGAGGTTTTAAAACTAATAGATTCTGATTTTCTTTTTATTAGCCTTGGTTCTCAGCCTTTATAGTTCAGGGTCTTTAACTCTACAACAGTAAAAGTCAGCACTTCAAAAAAGAAGCTGAGATTTTCACAAATGTTGAGGCTTTAAGGAAAGCACCAGGTATTCCAAGACAATAGAAAAAGTTCTTTGATATTTGCAACCCTGGAACTTCCTGGACTACACAACTGAAATGGGCCACAAAAACTCAGGTTGTGTGTTCCTCCTGCACAGAAGATCTTTCACCTTGTGCTTCATGGGGTGCATAATATCCAAAGACAAAAGGTGAGACTGTGCCTCTTATATCCCTCTTCTCCATACAGTAGAGTTGGGACTGGAGGAATACTGAGAACGATGAACTCCATTTAGTGAAGATAACATCATCACATTGTTCCTTCTGCTTAGGTAGAATGAACAGAGGAATAATTATCCCCAAAACTTAACTGAAGGAGAGGTGGAAATTTATACAAATTTCTGTACTGGGCATGGTTCAGCCACTTTGACAGACTCAGAAGACCTGTGCCATTGAAAGGACTATTCCTCTAAATCTGGCCTCTTCCACTGGTCTTTGCTTCACTGCTTGTATCATCAGGAGGGCAGGGAGCAGAGACCCTTCCCTCCTACCTCCGTTTCCTTCCTTACAAGAGCAGCAGAAATTAGATGTGCTCAGCCAACAGGACTCTTCACCTCCCAGTGTGGACAAGGCATTGTCTGGATTCTGGGTTTTGTCACCTATCTAAAATACTCAGGTTTCTGATATGACTATTCAGAAATAGTTTTCTCTGCTGTTCTTCTGTAACATTTTCTGTGCACATAAATGTTTATCCTAGGAATAACACCAAAATTCCCTCCCCACACTTTTCTGGTGATTGCTAGTAAAGCTTGAAGTCACGTTGGGGCTTGCCAGGCTGTTCCTTCACCGCTGCTGCATCTCATCCTCAGCCCAATTAGCAAGATGTACAGTAGCCTGCCTGTTATTTGTTCCCGAGATTAAAAACCTAAAGTTGCTTTTCACCATTTTCTCACTTTTGCCAGTTTTGCAACAGTGGCACTGCTCTGATCTTACTGATTTGTCTTAGCACAGGAACCATCTTGTATCACTAGATACAAGCAAAAGAAGAAGAAGCAAAGACAAGAGGTTAGAGCTACATTCATTCATCTCCGTGTGATTTTAATGCTAAATATCAATGATACATATTATTGTTATATTACTGCTGAGTAAAATGTACAAGAAAGAGTCCTGTTTTGAAGATCAGACTATGTTAGAGGGGATGAGAGCCCTGTTGAAGAGGGTACAAGCTGAGGAGCCTGGTAGGTATGACCATTTTAAATGTGTGCCGTGTGTTTTGAGGGTGACTTGGTTCACACAGAATATTTGCAGTCCAGTCAAAAATAGAACTCATAACTTGCATGCCTGTGCTTCCTCAGTCCAATCCCTTCAGAAACAAATCTCCATGTTACTTAAAAAGCACAGAACTGAAACACGACCGCTGGAGTTTGCATCTAGTGTGAGAGTGAGGAGGAAGGCAAGGGACAAAAATTGGGACAATATATTGGGAGGCTTATGCTGATGGTATGAGTGCTGTACCTGCCCTCCTGGTAGTATTTTGGTCTTCATGAGTGTCAGTCCAGCATCTCCTTTAGGTACTGGATTAATACAAATATTTCAAAATTAGTGCTAGTACAGTGATGATGTGTTACTCTAATTCACCAGGACTAGAGATTACATGTAGTAAATAAACTGCAGACAATTGCAGTCTCGATTGCAGCTGGCTTGTTTCCTAAATATTAATACTAATACTACGCTGGAAAAGTAAAACAATTTCAAAGAACTGGTTGGAAAATCTGTACAGGTGTAAAAGTTAAGCATATGGCAGAGCGGAGATTGCCAATGAAAATGACAGATGATTAACATTCATTAAATCTTTCAATTAACACCTTGAAAAACTCCATAAAATAATACCGCATGTAAATAATGTGTGAACTCTCCAAGCATTCTTCTACCTGTTTTTAAGGGAAGGGAAGACAGAGAGAAAAGAGGGAAAGTATATTCCAGAAGTACTTACTACAAAGGTTTTTATAGCCCTTGGTTTGGTTTGGAATTCAACAGCCTAGTGATGAATAAATCAAGTTTGAGCTGTCAGTATGGGAAAAGATTTGGCCTGGATAAAAGTTAGTTGTTTATGTTCCCAAAGATGAGCAAAGATTTCCTTACCCATATTTTTATTGTGAGCAAGAGAGAGAACCCGCGAGAAACTTCAGGGTAATGTGAAGGATGCTCTGATCAGTTAGATAACTACAGAGATTAGTACCTGACAGTAGTTGCAGTCCTGCCTCTCATTCCACATGGCTCTTGGCTTCAGCAGGATCTCTTCATGTAATGGAGAATTCTAGGTCTGTGCTTTTTCTTGTTGGTGCATACGCATGAATTAAGGAAGAAAGATTTGTCTCATCTTAGTAAGCTTTGTGACAGTAAATTAAAAAGTCAACATTAAGAGCTGATTTAGATGACAGTTCTTAACATCAGCTGTTAATTACACTGAAAAAAATCTTCCAAAATCAGATATGCTCTGGCTGCTTTGACCAGAAGAATTGTGCTTCTGGAGGGAAAGAAGCATTTTGGTCCTGTAAAAGCAGGTGTGTGTTTTAAACAATGCAAGTAAATTCATATCGGTATTACCAATGGATTCCCTGACCCTGGGGTTTTGACTTTGTTTCAGAAAGCATCCACTGACAGTGGCACTTGCAATCTTTTTTCTCTTTTTCGTTACTGAGCACTTCTGTGGTCCTGGCTAGACTCAAGTGGCACAGAGCTCTGGGGTTCAGCGGGTCCAGACTTCAGGCTGAATTTCCTCTACTCCACTCCTGTCTAAAGTTCTTGCGTTTGTTCCTTCATCGTCTTTATCTCCTCTTCATAATCGGGTCCAATCAAGGCACAAGTGTGGCATTTTAAAATGTAACTCCCCCTTTTCCTCCCTTCTTAAAATGCTGTTTCATAGGTTTAAAGTGTGTCTATATGTCGTCATGTTTTCACATTGTTAGTGTCTTAAAGCTACCGTTTGAGGTAGCTGAGGACTCATGAAGAGGATGTGATGGCTAGTAAAAAATACTATGAAATAGTTTCATTTGTAAAGCCCTCTGCCTTTGTGGTTGTGGGAGGGATGGAGGGATAAATAAGAAGTTTTCTACCTAAAATACCATTTTAAATGTTCAGTACCTACTTGGGCCCCTATTTTATACATGCGGTTAAGACCTATTTTTTCCTGTTTTAAACTTGGCTGTCACTGTGTTCCTCTTACCACCACCTGCAATTATTGACTAGACTTTGCCATATCAAGACTGCATCTCCTTCCCCACCCAACAGCATCTGCACTCTGGCATGGGCTGTACCAGGCAGACAGCCCTGGCCCCGACACCAGCTTCGTCGGTTGGCATAGTTCATTATGCTTAGGGCTAATGTCTTCTGCATTGAACTAGCCGCCTCAGCATTGCAAAACTCTGGGCCTGTATTTTTTCTTTGTCCTTGGGGTGTATCTGCTGTGCTTTTGTGACATGTTTTGAATTCTGGCAATTCAAAACGCCAGAAGTACTGAGCAGATAGCATGGCAGAGTGGTGGTAGTGGGTGATTTTTCTATAACATACCACTGGGTTGGGTGTTTCATGTTCTGGGTTATTGGTTTGTGGGTGTTAAAGGATCAAAGGTCTGCCAGAAAGGCTGAAGGAGCCAAATCTGGCTTTACAAATAGACATACTCTCTATGTAGCATGCGTGCTGGGATGAACTCTCCTGTCAGACTGTTTCCCCTTGGAGGGTCCTCACAGTTTGCTCTGGAAGGGAGCCAGGGAGAAAACTAGTTTTTTTTTTTTCAGTGTGGATGATCAGGGTGCCTCAGTACAGGAGTAAAACAGAAAGTGAACCAAATAAACCAGGTGCACACACCCACCCTTCCAGTTGAAGGCTAAATGAGAAAGCTGAGTTGGAGAGACAGCATCAATTTTAGCATACTTGCAAAGAGCCTTGACCTCTCTGTTTGGTCTTGGTGCCCCCCTCCCTGAAATAGCATGCAGATGATGGGGTACAGTTAAATAAAACTATAATTAGAAGCAACAGGAGGGAAAATAAAAATCTGTTGGTCTGCTATCTTTTTGCATTTGACTGCTCTTGGATTGCTGTTTTCAGAAGTGATCCGCAGTGGTATCTCTTGGCTTCCAGGAAGGCAATGGGAATTTTATAGTTGACGTCAGTGGGAGCAGAATGAGACTGATGTTAAGTGCTTTTTTTATAACCGCATCCCTAGTGTACAGTCAGTTTCATTGTTTTCCCTGATATTTTTGTGGGTGTTACATAGATCAAGAAGGAGAAAATAGTACTTAAGAATGACAAGTTGTGACTGTGAAACCACAAATCTGTCAGAGAGGCTTTGGGGGGCAGCTGTGGGCCTTGGGACTGCTGTTAATGAATGTTACGGATTTGACTAGATTTTAGTACGACACTGTTACTTTGGGCACCTTTCCTTCCCAGAGGACATAATCAGTAAAGTCCACCCACTCTGACACAAGAAAATCCAGAGCAGTTCTACTGATGAGCTCATGATTTGCTGCAAATGAGAAGAGTTTGGCCTTTTGGATTCCAGTTTGTGTTGTCCACCAGAAGCCTGACACCGCTCATAAGTTCATGTGTTTGGCATGGGATGTAGAAAGAACACATCTTTTTCTACAGCATTTTGACAGGCTGATCTGTGTTGAGGCCTTTACACTCTGATGTCTACTCTCCCTTGATCCATGTCTGACATTCACTAACATGAATGGCTGATACATGTGTGAGTAGAAGGGCTATCTAGACCTAAGACTTGCTTATCCTAGCACTGAAACTAATCTCTTTTACTCTGCTAAGGTCAAGGTTGAAAGATGTCTCCAAAGAGCAGAGAAAGGGAAGACAAGTTTGAAAATGGATACAGGGAGAACACACAAAATATGCTGCTGTAAATGCTGATTTGTAGTCTCTCCCTTCCTCTTTTGCCATCCTTCTTTCTTTCCCTGTCGCAGATTATTCATTACGTATTTGTTGAAATCAGTGGTAAAAAGAACTTGTTTAACGGTTGAAATGATGATTTTAAAAGTATTTTGGAGTCAGCAATAGGTGGTGGATTTAAATTTGGAGAATTTGTATTCAGACAGATGCCTGAGGGCGGGGTCAGAAGTTACCTCTGCAAACTACATCTGCCTGATGGTATGTATTATCATAGAATCATGGAATCGTTCAGGCTATTCTCACATACTGCAATAGAGTGGTGTTCTTGTGGTATGTGAGGAAAAAATTGTGGTATGTGGGACAAAAAACTGATTAGGCCGATCAGCCTTTGCCCCATCTCCAGGGGATTGCTTTTTAGGTCAATCAGGAGAAATCTGTGTGGAATGTAATGGCATTTGTTGAGCAATCAAAAACTTACCCTTGAGCCTACAAACTGCTCTTGTGGTATTTAACAGGACAAAAAAAAACCAAAAGGTAACCTGTGTTGCTTTTTTTCCCCTTTCTTTAAGCAACGAATAATAGATGTTTGGCACTGTCAGGAGTCTGTCATATTGTAGTTATGTTACTGTTTTTAATTGAGTGCTTTAAAAAATCATGCGAGGGATAGTATTAGTACAGATAATTTGGAGGATGCAGTAAGCCTATTTTCCAGTAGTCATGCACCATCGTATGTAATACAGTATTTTTTGAAATTCTAAATGCAGTGTAACATATGGGACAAACCTTGCACTGAAAGCATTGATTTCATTGATCTATGTTATCTATATTTCTTTGGGTTTTATTCTTTAACCATACTAGCTAAAACAAACTGTCTCTTTGCCTCAGTTTCTTCTTCTAGTAGAAAGAAATAAGAAGGTTTCTGCGTGTAGGTTTATCACCTTTTTATCTGCTCTGAAAACCTTACATGAAAAGAGCACTAAAGTTATGATTAAGTGCAGTAGATTTGTAAAAGTGGACTCTTTAAGATAGCATTTAAGTGTGTAAGATGAGATAACTTCCTGCTCCAGAGCTCATTTAATTGTACGTATGAACTCCTGACATGAGAAGAGTGGCAGAAGTATGACTGCCGTACTGCGAAGACAGTAGTAATTTCAAACCTCTGCAGCCCCTCAGATGAGTGTTCCTGTCTGCCTATGGTGGATTTTTCTTCAAAGTGAAATATGTGTTCATTAAAACCTCAGTCATACAAATTGTCTTCCAAGAGGAGGACCTTTACTGGTACTCTCGTAGCAGCATGGAAGTCGACAAGGCTTTGCATGCAGCAGTCTACACATATGTCTGGCAGGGCTTTGGCCTTACTTAGGCCGAAGTGATCTGGCTCATGATCTGAGAAGAAAGAGTTCAGCCTTCAGTTGTGAAGAGGCTGTTTTTTCTGCTGTTGTATATATAAAGCGTGAGATTGTCTTTATTTGAAAACAATTTTGGTAATTCTTTTGTTTGGAGCATACCATGTCATAGCATCATCTGAGTTTAGCACAGCATTTGCTTTCCATGTTGGAAAGCCAGAGCTCTCGTAAAGATTTTAAATTGTATGATAATATTTAATCAGTTCATAGACTGTGCATGCTTGAATAGTAAGCACTCCTGAAGAGCTTGCAGCTTTAAAAAAAAAAAAAAGTGAAGTACGCTGATAATATTGCAGAGTGTAGAGAGGTTTAAAATTATTGGAGCACTTAATTTTTTCTATAATTGCTTCAATTTGAAGGGAACTAGGCAAAATACCAAGCTGAAAATGAGTTGCATTAATTGAAAATTTCATCAGTCAGAAAGTAGGATTTAAACCAAAATGCCCAATTAAAACAAACAAAAAAACCCACTAAAAATGTTGGAGCTAAAGCCTTAAAACGATGGGGCTCATATTCCTCTGTGTTGGCTGTTGACTTTGGAGGATACTAGAATAGCTTCAGACATACTTTTCACTGAAAACAGCAGAGGAGCTAAGGTGGAGTCTGAGGTGCATTGCTTAGAAAGGAAAGCGGTGCCCAGGGAAACCCTGGCTCCTCGCGATGCACCACAGTGGATAACAATCAAATGTGAGGATAGATCAGCTAAAGGTTAAAATCTTTTTATAGTAAGCTGACAATAAGATAAAATATTTAACACCACTGTGGATACCTTATGGTGGGTAAAGAGCTTTTTGGTACTATGTAATTATATTTCATAATGATTTAATGAGCCTTATTTAAAAAAAAAAAGTTGTATCACTTGAAAGGTAGCACACAAACTGAAGGAAAAATGAAGCACGTTGCTGCAGTTCAAGGTTCTTTTTCAATTTTTAAGTCAATACGTTTACCATTAAAAGTAAAATTTGGCTAATAGTCTTTTTTCTGATCTGATCTAAATTTAGCATAAGCAGTGATTGTTACTAAACAAGGGAGAGCTAAAAGGAATTTATTTTTGAAAGAGGATGAAATACTAAGTGTGCATATTATACGTCACTGGAAGTTAGTAGCTCTTAACAAGTCTTGACCACATATGGTTCCATGGTAGATTTTCATATAGCAGGTTTTACTGGGCTGCTGGCACTGATATAGTCAAGCAGAGATAGACACCCAACTTTCAGTATGTAAGTTGTTCACCTTTGAATCTGTGGGACAGCTCATGGACAGGAACTTTTTTATGGACTTCCATGTCTCTCTGAACCTTGTTCACCCGTTGTTTGCCATCATGCAGAATATTTCATAACACTGTACTTTGGTAGAACATGGACAACTGCTGTAATTTCCTATTTTACCTTTTACAGTGGACCACATAGATGGTTGTGATATGCAGAGACATAGCAAGTGAGTAGTGGCAAACACCTGGGGAAAGGCACTTGGTGCACGCTCTGTTCCGTGTGGATCTTGATACGGTTTCATATGCTGATTGCCACTGGGTTGCTGTGAAGGCGACAGCACTTGCATTTTATCTGAGATCTCCATGGTGGGAGCCGGCTTCATAATAATGCTGGCAACAACAATTTCCTTGTCTTGGATCACCACCTGCGTAGCTGCAGGATTGCATGCTGGTTGTTCCTAAACCGCACGTAAAGAAAGGTCAAGGGGAGGGTCTGCTGCTGTTGATGTTTTTGTCATCTCTCACACAAAAACGAGTCTGGGCCAGAACGCGTCACCAGTGGGTAAGTGGTGTTCAAATTAATTGTTTTAGTAAATCATCAGTGGAGAAAAACAATGCACTTCCTTTTTATTTAAAGTCTAATAACTTAATGACTGCTTTCAAAGGTTTGTACGTCTTTTGTTCATACAGGAAAATGCTATGTTTTTTGTGTGGCCCTGTTGACACATCTGGGCTGGACCCACAGCCCTTTCCAAAATGGCAGAAAGGTTTGAGGGAAGGAAACCTGCCTCAAAGTCTGTGTGTTTCTTAGCTAGGGAATGATAATCTGTCCTGCAGTAAAAGTACCATTACTTGGCTTGAATGCAAAGTGATGTCTTCCTCAGAATTTAACATTGGGAAAAAATATATTTGTAGCCATGGCCTCCACACTTGTTTCACGCAGTGTTGGCTGTGGTGATAGCAAGAGCAGTGGGGTGGAAGGAAGCAGCATGCGTGGGACGCATGTCAGAGCAGCAGATGAAGAGGACATCTCTTGGCTGACAAAACCAAGGGGCCTGGAAGAGTTGTAGCCTTCTCCTCACAGCTTCTTTGCTCCTCATCCTTGTAGTTGTGGGAGGACTTGAACTGTATGCCTCATGGCAGAGCTCAGTGGAGCTGGAGTAAGGCAAGTACATTGGAGGTGGGCAATGATGGAGCCTGTGGGGAAGACGAGTGCTCCATTTTTGGCCAGCTTTTACTTCTGCTCTTCCAAAAGCACTGCTGCTTTACAGTTGATGCCACTATGTTCACATGTGCTCAATATGGGGTCTCAGAGCAAGAGCCCAATTTGTGCGGCAAATTAAAGAAAAACACTTGTAGCTGTGAAAAGAGTGCGTGGTCAGATCTATTATTATTATTATTATTATTATTTTCTAAAAATCCTGCCTTCCTTACTTAGAGATTATGACAGATAATTAAAATTTTGTAGCATTTCTCCAAAGAAAGGAATAAAGGATCAGATTATTGAAGGAACTTGAGTCTTACTCCGGTCAGGGCCGGAAAACTTCCCTGGACCACTGTTGACATATGATGTGAGTTTCTATCACACCTGTTTTGATGTATCAGCTTCCTCACCTAACCAGTCCACACCTCATTGTGTCTTCTTCTGTGGTGGTGGTGTCCCCTTCTTGTGCCACATATACCTCAAGTTTTCCTCGCTCTGATATTTCAGCTGAGGTCTAGCCTGGTACAGATAGTATGCAACAATTGATCTCATCTCATACTCTGCAGAATTATTTTTACTATTTTTATGTGCTTTTTTTTTTTTCCCCAGAAATGTGCGCAATAACTGTTCTTAATTTCAAATTCTAAAGTACTCAATTACCACTTCAGATGATCCAATTGCATGCCGGATTTTTACTTCTGATGCTCTGCTTCCATTCTTTCCCCCTCTTTTTCATCCTCCCTCTTGCTGGTGGTAATATAAATCATTGTCAGGAGCACAGATATTCTGCAAGCTGCTGTGCTGGAAGTTAATACTTTAAATAGTCACAGGTTTGGATTCTTTTCCCCTTTCTCACCTGCACTTAATCCTGTCTTCAGTGCAGAATGAAAAGAAGCGAGAGGAGCAGCAGTGATGGTTAGCTGTATTGCAATTCCACTGCATTTTGATTAGCCTTAGGCTCAGTTTGCTTGGGTTTATAATCCACTCATCAAGGTGGATACAAACTCCGAGAAATGAAACCCCAGCTGTGTTTTTTGAAGGGATTTTGCTCTTCTTTTTTTTGTATTGGAAACCAAATTCACACCATTAAGCAGTGATGATGGGAGAGGGGAGAAGAAAAGCTGATCCCTTTGGAAACTGTGTGCATATTTTTAGATTAATTTTTATTCTTCCACTGCTCTGTGTCTGGTAGTATTGAAAAGAACTGTTGTACAATATGCGTATTTAAACAATAAAGGTTGTTCTTTTTTATTTCTCAGCAAAAGTTATTTGCTTTTAAGAGATACAGAGCGGGCTCATGTGATCTCTTATTGCCCCTCCTGTGTTATGTCTCTGTAACATACCTGTGAACACCTGTGAATGTTTCCTAAGATTATACTTCTTGTGGAAATACCGTAGTAAGGCACAAACATTTCAGTCATTAATCCTCTATTACCCTGCTTTAACATGTACAGTGCATTCTGTTTCTTGGTTTTAATAATCCCTTTTTTTGTTGGCTTCTTGATGCTCCTAGAATCACAGAATATTTTAGGGACCTGCGGAGGATGTATGGCTCAACCCCACACTAAAAACAAGGCCAGCTTTGAAGTTAGATCCTATTTTAAAGTTATATCTGGTTGCTCAGGTCACTAATCATGCCAACCACCACTGAGGATTAGGCACGAAACAGATACAAGTATGGTTGTACAGATTTTCTCCACCCAGCCTGGCCGTGTGAACTACAGCACCCAGACCTCAGACGGGCAACCTGAAGCAGAGCTCCTCAGTTGCCAGAGGCATGCTGGCACGCTCACGCTCTGCTCGCTGCAAGGGCTGAAGGACCAAGGGCTTCCTGCATCTGGTCTCACAAGCGCTCTGTGGCTGATGGTGAGCGGTCGTGGGCTCTTCAGCAGTGACTTGTGGAGTAGAGACTCCACAGCTGAAACGTACGGCCTGACTTTCTTGTAGGAGACTTTATTTTGAATGCAAATACGAATGTTTTCATCCACACATGCATTAATCTATTCTAGGCCTGCCAAGCTCTTTTAGCTAGTTTCTCAAGTTAATTATATGTTACAGAGTGTCTGGATCTTTTTATATTTCTTGAAAAAGTGTTTTAATTTTAAATACATTGTGTGCCATTTAACTACATGTCTCATGTTAAGGAAAGAGGTAAATATGAGGGAATGATCTCTGCACCATTTACCGTTTTGCATTAATGGCCTCTGTGAATCGCAGAGTTTTTTTTTCAGGATGTCATGTGAATGTATCCCATGCTTCTGAGTATGGGAGTAAGAGGAGTGAGATTCTTTCCAATTTATCCATTTTAAGACAGAATAATCAGAATTAGCACCACTGGCAAACATAATTTTTAAAATAGGGGGCTCAGTCCACAGAGGATTTGATAGGAAGTTCTGCCTATTCTTTCTTTTCATCAAGGTACAATCTCATTACAGGAGTCCTTTTTTCCAGCCTTTTGAACAAATGCTGAAAGGCTGTGGACTACTTCAAAGTGCCTGTGAATAGTAACTGGGAAAAGCAAGTGGTTCTCAGTAGGCTTGAATTTGTTGTCCAGGGGCCTGAGTTTTTACTGGGAAGTTGTAAGGTTTCTACAAAGTCATGAAGGTCATAATATATTTTGCTGACTACAAATGTGTCTTAGAATGAATGGACTAAAAGTGAAAGACTCAAACTATCCTGTATAAACACTTTAAAGTGCCACCAGAATGGGATATCACAGTATAGGGTGCTCATGCATCCTTTCTAGTGCTTGGCATTTGTGTGGGGAGCCAGAGCAAGGGACTGGTCTGGCTGCAAACTAATGTTTAGTTAGTTTTTAATGACACACCCTCTCACATAAGCATCAGTGACTGTCCTAATGATGTAGCAGGAACATCGGGCTGAGGGGCAAGGGGAGAAATAGAAAACTCTTCTAGCAGATGCTGCCTTTGCATTGGCTCTGGGCTGACCCTCCTTTGAACCCTCCTTTGATCCTGCTTTGAGCAGGAGTTTAGACCAGAGGCCTGCTGGGGTTCCCCCGAACCAGTTTTTTTTCTATGATCCTAAGGAAGTGATTGTGGAACTGCAGCATCTCTTTTAAATACCTCAGTTGTTTGTTGTTTTCTTTTTCCAACTGCAATGTCTGAAGTAGCTGGAGGAGGGAAGTTTCTGTTTGGCAGTCAGTTAAAAAAATGGATTCTGTGTGTAGAATTTGCTTCTTGGAGGAGGCTGCTGTCCTGTGTATGTGAACTGGCTTGCTGTCTGCTACATCGGTGCCCTCACTGCACCTTAGTGTTATATGGAGAATATACCAAGTTCGTAGCTAGTGGTGGAGTTTGGAGCTGCCCAGCAGGAGCCAAGAATGCCTACTTTGCATTGACATATGAGGCAAAGACATTGGGGGAACCCCATTGTGGGGGTTTATTCTGTCTTGAATGGCACAGGTATAGTTGAATCCACTTTGGGTCCAAGTATGGACTGGTGTTTTTTTATATGGCTGTGAAACTCTGCCACAGGAGGTTATGGATTGTCTAAAGTGTAACTGTGTTAGAAAGCAATCAGACAAGTGGGTGGATGAAAAGTCCATTGGAGCTGTTGAATACAAAGATGTAGATGCAGCGTGGAGGCTCTGTCTTGGGGTGCTTGGGAAATCTATGCGCTATAGTTTGCAAGGATTTGGGAAGGTACACTAGAGGAAGAATCACTGCGTGTCTGACTCAATTCTATTGTCTCTCCCTGGGTATATGTTCCTGATTATTGCCAGAGCAGGGAATGGATGGGCCTTTAGTCTGACTGTCTATGACTCTTTGTACAATGTCTTGAAGTCCTTTTGAAATCTATTTTATATGGTTGTGAGAATTGTGGAGTGTAGCTGAATTGCTGATACTCTTCATGGTGAGAATTTGCTACTTGGAGTTGAAATAGCTTTGAATAACTTGATGACTTCTACTGCCATTTAAGAAAAAACCCAATATGCTAAATATCATTCTTATCTTTTATTATTAGACTTACGTTTGCAGAACCAGCTGTCATTGTAAAACAAATTAATATCTTTACTGCTTAAGTTAGAGCCCATTAAAATGGGCTAAAGACTGAATATCCTACATCAGGCTGCTTACTGTTGTATTGCGGTATGCTCGGGTATGAGTACTGTTCCTCTGAGACCTTAAAAAAAACTAGGTGGGACTTTATGAGGCTCTCTTACTGTGTAAAACTGATTGACAAAACTGACTGTGCAGCATGGAAACACTGGTAAGGGATCAATGATTGTACGTTTAGATGAGATTTTTAAACAACAGAAAAAAAAAAGCTAAACTAAATATTTTTATAAATTCCCCTTTATGTTCCCCATTTTAAAATAGATCTTACAGTATTTCTTAGGAATTAAGGGTCCAAATCTTGCAGTTAGGTCTCTGTGCTTTTGCAGGACTAAAATCAGCAGGACTCCACAGCAGCACAGGGGTTTGTCCACCAGGATCCAGCTGCAAGCCTGGAAGCAGACTTTGTTTGTGTGTTGGTCTTAGTTGCTCTGGACTCGAGCCAGGGTTTCGCCTCTGCTTAAGGGCAAAATCGTACTCTGACAGGCCTTCTGCTGGTGCAAAGAGCTGCTGGGCTGTATGCTGATCCAGTAGGTTTTAAACATATACTTCAAATTAAATTGGTATCCCTAACTTACCGTCAGTGCTTTGACTTTTCCTCCTGAAGCCTGGTCATACTCGTATTAAAGTTCATAGTCACGTTGAAGTTAGTGGCAAAGCCATTCTTTGCTGTGAGCAAGACCTGGTTTTAAGAGGCATCATTAGGATTGTGTGTGCCTGTGTGCTTCTTTATGGGCTGTAGGATTTGCATAGCCTCATTTGTTTAATCTTGTAGACTAGTTATGGGCTTACATTCTTTTTCAATGTCTGTCTGGTTTGTTTTCTCAAAATGATGGGCAGGCCTTTCCCAAACAACTCTGATCCTCTAATTGATCTGGTTTTGGAGCTCCCATTGAAGTCAGTAGATGTTTCGAGCATGGAACAATTACAGGATCAGGACAATGTCTATTTAAATTCAGTCAAGTCATATAAAAGTGTCTTTTTTTCCCTCCCTTCCAGCAGGAAATTGATTTCATGCTCTTCAATCTCCCAGCATATTTATTAAACTATTATTTATTCATTTAGTTACTTTATTATTTAATTTTATGCCAAAATATGGCTTTGGTGTCTAGAAGGAAAAGTGCAAATGTTATGATTATTTTTCTCCCTCAAAAAGTACTTATGTTCTTGCCTCTTTTTTAAGGTACCCTACTGTGCACCTTGGCACAACAGTGGCTAACAGCTTTTAACAATAGGAGCAGGAATAATGGCAGGGGTAGCAAAGACATGAAGAATTTTGAAAAGCAATATTCTTCAATGTTGGGAACGTAATAAAAGGTCAGAACAAAGCTCAATAGAAAAGCCATTATGAAGGGAATGGGCAGAATTCTGGTTTTATGTTGCTGTCAAGGTTTTGGATTTGTTTTCTTTCCATTCTGACAAATTTTATTTAGTTTAATTCAGATTATTGTTATTATTTGCTTTAACTCATGCAGTTTTACTAGGTGTGATTTTAACGGTGCACAGCTGTAAATGGTTATGTTTTAGAGACTTCTTTCTCTTTCTCTTTTTTATTTGGGACCTTCTGTATAATGAATTCTTAACCAAGAATTATTGTTTAGTATTATTTACTCAGAGCCAGGCTGTGCTACCGAAATACAGCCTGAGTAGCACTGTACTCCACTGTTAGCTCTGCTAACTGCTGTAGGAATGCTTATGAAGGAGGGTGGGTGCTATTGAATGTATTTCATGTACTGTTCAAAAGTCCTTGCCTTTAATTGAATTCCGCTGTGCCTGCAGTCAGTGTTGAAATCTCCATTGACTTCCATGCCAGCAAAACTAAATCGGCTGTGACTGCTTTTGATAATATCATCCTAGAATTTACTTTCTTGCCCCTAATTAATTAAAAAGGCATTCTGCTCCCATTAGTTATGGCAAAAGTATGTTTTGAAAATAGGACTGATAAAAGAAAATATGTATGGCTGAAAGGGACACATAACGGGTATCGGTGCTGCAATCTATCCTCATTTCCTTTTGGTTTTGACCTAAGAAAACAATTCTGTATGATGGGGTGCTCGTGTAAAGCACAGTCCTCCTCTTCGCTTTTCCCTTCCATATACGCAAAAGCAGCAAAGTTGGCCAATATAATGTAAAATCAGTATCCTTCAGATAAGTCTTTCTTCCAGATCTATCATTGGTTGTTCAGCATATGCTCAGTCAATATGTCCAGATAGCCAGTAATTTGGTCTATCAAACCTAAATAATGTGTAGTGACTACATGTGGGGAGAGCCTGCATAGCTCACATTTATTTCCTCTCTATTACATTTCATATTTTTTCATCATTTTCATTTCTTCCAGCCATGTCTGGTAATAAGAACCCACTGCAGATAGTGCTGGAAGTCTGGAAGTTCTATAGAAATGTCCTCCCAGAGCTGTTAAAGACAGATTAGACATCCATTTCATCAAAGAAATAGTCCAAACCCTGGACCAGTCCCTCTGGGTGGTTTTATGCAGACATCTTTTTCTGCAATTTTTTAGAGCCGTTATCAGAGGCTGTTTCTGGTCTTGTTTTGTAGTAGGGGCTGGTGATTTCAAAGTGCTCGTGTTTTCTCTCTGCTGCTGTGGAATTAAATACTAAAGCTCTCGTTTACCTCAGAGGCAGATGAACTGTGCTGCAGGCTGAATGCCTGGAAATCCCCAGCCTAGAAGTCTAATGATGAGCCCCATATGCAATCCAGCACTGTGACAGTAGAGGTTAGTATCAAATATAAGCAGTGAGTACAACAGCTGCCGGATTGCTGCTCAAAAGATGCAGGTCCCCAAATAAACAACTTATTCCTTCACCATTTCCTCTTCCATTATGCATGGGGAGGAGTTCTATGTGTTCTTTTATGTGTCTTCATTTGTTTTTGCCAAGTGGACTTAGCAGATGAGAGAGTACCCTTCCTTGCCTTCATTGGATATCAGTGTTCTGAAAAATGAACACAAAATGCATTTGGAATCTCTTTCAGGTCCAGAGGTTGGAATTTCAAATAATTGTAATTGAAAATCTCGTTTACACTTTGAATTTAGTTTACCTTTTCCTCTTGCCATTTTTTAATTCAAAATTGTTAGACTAACATGTTTCTTGAAAACTGTTTTATCACTAGGAAAAGAAAATGTTTTCAATATTTAAATCTAACTGAAGACTGGCGTACCCTTTTTCTTTCCTTTTTTAACCTCTCCAAACATGTACTTTTCAGATTCCTTCTTAGCTGTCTAAATTTCCCCTATGCCCTTTCTGGTTGACTTTGTTAGCGTGGTTCATTCCTTTTATGGAGTTCTACATGTTTCATTTTTTGTCCTTCAGTGGATTCTTCAGATGGGATTCTTGGCTGCCTACATCTGTCTCACTCTGGGTACCAGTGTGTACTATCATCTCTTTCATGGGAAACTGGGCTTGCGTCCTTCTTCCCCTAGGGAGCCAACATGGAGAATCAGGGTACAAAGCTGTCCCTTGCCTTAACCAGGGCTGCTGATGAAAGCGTGCCAGAGGAGACTTCTTCATATGTTGTAGGACTTGATGGTGATGCACATTTGTTTGAATTTCTCAGCTGAGTGGGAGAGGAACCAGGTTCCTGGGATCCTATGTTTGTCACATGCTTCAGGAACTCAAAGTTTCATCTGCAGAGGTGATTCTGTATGCACTTCTTACCTTTAAGGAAAGCGAAAGTATCCAGATTGACCAATGCATTGAGCTGGATGAGCTTAACAGAAAGAACATGTCCTTTTAATCTAATGGAGCAATGGGAAATGTTCTTGATTACAAAACTGGAAACCAAGCTACCAGCAAAAAAGGTGAAACAATAAAATAAACCTCTAGATTGTATTCACAGCCTCCTCTTTTGTTACAATATGCCAGGGGAAGGTCAGACTGGACATTAGGAAAAGGTTCTTCACTGAGAGGGTGGCTGGTCACTGGAACAGGGTCCCCAGGAATGTGGTCACGGCACCAAGCCTGTCAGAGTTCAAGAAGCATCTGGATAATGCTCTTAGTGATATGTTTAATTTTAGGTAGTCCTGTGACGAGCAGGGAGTTGGACTTGATGATCCTTATGGGTCCTTTCCAACTTGAGATATTCTGTGATTCTGTCAATAGTTCCCAAACTGATGTGAGGACTGACAGCCTAACCCCCACCTCTACCGCTAGCCCTGAAAACTTCTCTCATACTCCATCTTTGTGCTGCCTTCACATCAGATGGGATCGCCTTTCACCGGTCTTTCTGCAGAGGGCTCCACGTGGATCGTACTGCTGTTCAGTGCGCACGAAGTGAGTGGGATCTCTGCTTTCCCCGTCCTGCAGGCTGCTTTGAGTTTATGGTCCCTCTGTGGTCTTTAACCAGCACACTGATGCCAGCTGGGAGAGTTTACTTGCTGTTTACAGCATGTTCCAGAAGAAGTATTCTTTGCACATACATGTTAGATCTTCATAGAGATCATGTATTTTCTAATAAGATACAAATGACAGACTTGGTACTCATAGTGTTTTGCCCCTCTGCCTTTCTTCAATTCATCCTCATTCCACATGTCTGTCTGTCTTTTAATTTCATTGCTATCATGTCTCAGCTGCATACTGTAGCCATTGCTGTCTATAATGCATTGTTTCAAAGCAATTAACTTGTTATGGAGAGTAGGATAAAAAGCAATAAACAAATTCCAAGCATGTGGCCACTTGCTTGGTCAGGTTTGAATGCAGTCCTACCGATGGCATGAAAGGGCAGGTCCCACAAAATAACACAGCAGCAGAGTCTACTTTACTACAGGGAAATCCTTGTGAGCAAAGCCAATCTATGTGAAATAGTCTTGATAGCTGTTTCTGTGTTTTAGATTAAATTAACAGGCTGAGGTTGGAAACCTAATTCTGTGTTGCAAACATTTTTCATGGCAATGTCAATTATAATCGTTCTTACTAATCCAGTCGTGAGCATTTTTCGTATTTTAATACAGCATGATTCACTACAACATACGTAGAAGCCAAAAACATAGATGAAATCGTACAGCCATCACTGAAAGCTAGAGCTACTTCTTTAATTTATAGTTTTGGGTTTTTTTTCCCCTGAGATTATTCTGTTTTCTGTCTTTGTCTCTCTTGCTTACAGGTTTGCTTTTGCATTTAAGTAAATTGTTATTCTGCTCTGCCTACTTCAGGCATTACAGGGAAACTTAGCTTGGGTTTTTAATACATTGAAATGACTGATTCTTAATCTAATTGCAATTTGTTTAACTTTATGTCCCGTTTAGAGCTTTGAACTTCTTGTAAAACAGCATATAAAGTACTGGGTGTTCTTGTACTTCCTAATTCTGTCTGGCATTTACAACAATTCTTTCACTATCTGTGAGGGTATGGCTCCTAGTTCTGCCAAGAGAGGCTTAAGAGTCGGATCGACTCCATTGCGATGAATAGGAGTCTGTCCATGGACTTCAGTGGGAGCTGATTCAAACTCTTTATTGCCTCACCTTTACAAACTGAATTCCAGGCTATTCTCCATGGTAAAAATCTTGGCAGTATTGAAGTGAATGGGATATTTGCTGTGTGTTCAAAGGAGCCAGGATTTCAGCTGGAATATTTAATCTCTCCCAATTTAAAATAACATACTTTCTGCCCTTGGATTTGACTTGGACATTCTGCTTTGAAACAGACAGAGGATATTAAGGTTAAATAAAATTTCTCTACTGAAGCTTGGTTAAGGTCAGAGTTACTATTAGATACTTGGTGTTAACTACAGCTGTGTAGGACAGAATTTACTGAAGTCTCTAATTTGCCCATTAAAGGAAATCCTGCAATGTGTCTGAGCCAAGGGGATACCACCCAAGTGGTAACTCTGACTTTAAATCTTGCTGTGTCAATACTTTCTTTTGACTAATAAAAGTGCATATACCCATTGCAAAAAGGAAACCAACAGTGTGTGTGTGTGTAAATCTAATTGTAGGTTTATTTATGTATTTTATAGGGCAATATTTCATACATTTGTGAGCCAGCCAATGAACCCTGAAAAGTCTGATGGTGACTGTTCTTGTAGAATCTTCGCAGGGGCCCTGGGAGATTTTCCATCTGTGAGCTGAGTATTTCTCTTGTAACACTAATACCCACCATCACCTGCAAAATCAAAACAAGAATCACAACTGTTTAGGACTTGTTGTGGATATGGTATCCTGCTTAAATCTCCTACCCTTAATACTAGCACCTTTTTTGTTGTTTGTTTGTTGTTTGGTTTTCTTTTTAAAGTGTATGGCTAGCATTAAATATAGTTGGATTTCCCATCGCCTTCCAAGAGGACCTGTTAGATAGTCAGGTAACTAGTTTGCTCTTGGGTCCTTACACTAAGGAAAATAAATACTGGATTTGGTAGAAACTGTAATCAGGAACTATAATCTTGTCTGAACTTTTACTATATTTTTTTCTCTGCAAGTCTTTCCAACCAACTGAAAAAGAAAAGAGGTATCTAGGAAAATCGTTAATGTAGTTCATGCATGTGATATAGAAATTCACTCATAAGATCTGTGTATAAAAACATGTATTAGAATATGTACCTGTGCATATTGTTATTTATTACGCTAGTCTACACATATGAAAGTCTCCACTCGGAATTTCAGAAAGGCATGGTTGCGCTAGATTTCATAATGTTTTAATTTTAAATTTTTTAAAATCCTTTTCACAATTACCAAGTAACTAAACCCTTAAACTGTTTCTGTCTGCCCCAAGGGTTTTTTCTCTTCCTCTATGTGTTGAAGGGAAATCTGAGCCTAAGAACACTAAAGAGGAAAAACATGTCTCATCTACTTGTCACGGCATCTATACTTTGCCACTTTTTTGCCACCCAAATGTGACAGGGCAGCACATAAATGTGTGAAGTCTGTCACAAATGGCAGCCAGAGCTGGGAATTCAGGAAAATGAGCTTTGCCTTTTTGAGGCTTTTGCGTTTAAATCCTGCAAAGTGCTGAGCGCCTTCTGAAAGGTTATGCTAAGCCTGCTCAGCGTTAGTTCATGGGAGGTGTTCACCTTGCAGGATTCAGCCTGGAAAAGGCGTATCTTCTACATGGAGCCCTGTGGGGGATGCGTGGGGTAGGAGAACATGACATGTTGCCTGTACTCTCATATGTCTCATGTATGCGATATATTGTACGTCAGAAATGACAGGTGTGGCTCAGAAGCGTGGGAATGATGGATGTGGAGACAGAAAGACTCTCTTCACCCGCAGAAGAGAGCGGCAGCAACGCAGCCTCAGCCAGAGCAGCAGGATTGTCTCCTTGGAAGTGAAAAGGTGTTCACTGTTCCACGACGCCTGTATCATAGTTCCTTCTTCTAAAGTGCTGTTTAGTGTCTTTTTTGTGTCCCACATCTGCAGGAGCTCACAATATGCTCAGACTAAAGAGATTTGAGGATAATATGACAACATCGAGCAGGAGGACAAGGCCACCACATTGATCTTACAGTAACACTTAAGAGAGAGCATCTGTGTTCTAGTGAAGATGGGCTGACTTTTAAATTATCACGTGAGGGTCCAGGTGTTTTGCCAGTCTGCAGCGATTCAGAGACTTGAACTTTAGATTCAAATCCATCTATATATGTGTCTGCCTCTCTGTGTGTCTATCGTATGTGCATGCGTTTTTTTATTTCATCAGCAGCACCTCAGCAACACTGATCCTCCCCGTTACAGCCAGGCCCTTCTGAGAGAAGCAGCTAGATGTGACCCCAAGAGGCTCTGTTTAGACAGGAAAACAGCATCATCATAGGTTTTTGAAACAAGAACCAACCATGTCACCATGTCCTACCTTCTAGAGCACATGCTGCCACATGCTCCTCTCCTTCCAGGAGGCGAGGGTAGGTCTGATGCCTTCCCCGCCCTTTTCTCTCTCTCACAAATGCACTACCTTTCACTTGGTTGGAGGGCGGTTTGGGAACCAGGCACATCAACAAGCTGCTTGTCTTGGGTGTCTGGCAGGATGGGCAGAGCAAGGGATGAGCAGTGCGAGGTGTGCAGTGGGCATGTTAACTTTGCAGTCCGTGCTGTCTGCTGTGGTGAGGTATTTCATGTGAAAGGGAGCGGGGGATAGAAGGAGAAGGGAGGGGGAGAGAGTGAAATGCAAACATCACCACTATCCTCAGTAAGAGATTTAGATCTCTGTGTTGGCATAAAAAGGTCATTTTGGGCCTGAGGGTTTTGACATTGTTCCTTTAAGTTAGACCCACAACATAAACTATTTTCAACACTTGCCATGAAGAACAAATGACCTTTAGTAACTTGCCCAGAAGACAAATGGTACGTTAACACAATAAATATACTTTGCTAGTATCGTGCTTCTTGCTTTAATTTTCAATTAGAAATGTTACCTTTCCCTCTCCCTTTTACACAAAGGACTGTGCTTCCATGCTTTGGTTTTGTAACAGAGATTTCTTTGACCTCTGTGGAATTGGTAATATTCACTGATAATTGCTGGCTATACAGTAAATTTCCTTCTGTTCAGGGACAGCATTTTGTACTCATCTGCTCAAAGTGGGCTGGATGGAGGGTATCTGTGGGGGAAGGAGGGTATAGTTAACGAGCATCACCAGACAGGTCTGCTGCAAGAGCAGAGGAAAGGGAGACAAAGGGACAAACAGTTAAGATCTGGTGCTGGTAAGTATACCTTTTGTTTGACTGAGCTTTGGTAGCATGTAAATGAGAAATGAGACTGGAAATTAAAGGTGAAATTATTTCAATTTACATCAGTAAAGGTAGGAGGTATGGATGTTGGCATGTTGACTTCTGTTCAGGGAAATGGAGGGCTGGCACTCTTCTCTGTGCTCATTTTTATTTCAGTTAATGTTTCCAGGCTAAGTTCTTACAAAGCTAGCTGCCAAAGCACAAACTCCTTGAAGGACCTGGAAGTGCATCACCAGTTTTATGAGGTGGGAACACCAGGGTTTCTGCTGCGGGGGATGCTCAGGCTGTGTCTCGGCCAGCTGCTGAGCTCAGCTCCACACTCAGGCAGTGCGGTGGAAGAAAGGGAAGTCTACAGCGTGCTGGTGTAGGAGAGGGGGACACCTGAGGGAGGAGAGGGATGAGTAGGGATGCACCAGCTCTCTTCCACGCAGTGCTGTGGCTTCCTTCAAAGGGTGGAGAAAGGAGGTGGGCATTAGGAGATGCTTCCAGAGAGCTGGGTAAAGTTTTGTCAAGGGAGTGACGGAAAAGATGTCACCATCACGCAAGCAATAAAAGCCTGGAAGAACAGAGAGGGTGTTAACAGTGGGAAGATAGTAAAACAAGGGGTGGCACAGTGGCAAGGACAGATTTAGAAAAAGGAGAGTGATTTGTCATCCATTGGAGTAACAGATACAGTTCCTTTAACATTAATTGTGTTTGGAAGGTAGGAAGATCTAATGTGTAATGCAGAGGCTCATTGGGCATTCCTTAAATGTTGGTTAATTACTTCTAGGGCTGATACAGTGCTTTTCATTCCCAAGGGATCCAGAACACTACACAAAAGTAGATTTTTCAATTTGCTGGTTGGTCTGAGGATTACAATTATTTCACATCAAATAAAAACAATTTGGAGAGGGTTTTTTTTCCTTGGGGGGGGAAGATGTTTTGTTTCAGCTGAACAGAAGTTATTTTACAGAACCAAAAATGAAAGCTTTCTTTTGTGTTTTGGAACCTTACTGAGGGTGTGTTTAAGTAAAGAATTTTTAAGCAAAGCATCTGGAAATGAAAAGTTGAAACACTTTTTGAAATAGCCCTTTTACATCTCCAGAAATATTTGTTCCTTCTTTTGCATCAGACTGCCAACTGAGTCTGACCTTATTTTATACATAAATTAATCATCCTTTTTTTTTTATCAGCTGTAATAGTCTCAGATTTTTTTTTTTTTCCCCAGCTATATGTTTATGCCCTTTTATGATCATTGAAGTGGGACTTAAATAGAGCTGGAGAAGTGTGCTGCTCTGAGGCAGTTTTATTAGGGAAAAGCTGAGCCGGGGAGAAGGAGCTTGAAGTGGAAGGAAGCAAGGGATGAATGAACTGAAAATGAGGGAAAAATGAAAAGAGCTGGACAATGTGAGTAATGGTGACAGTTACTCCCCAGAGTAAAAATAGGAGCGAGGAAATGAGGACTAGGGATACAAAGATGAAAAGGGGAGTCAAGAGGAAAAAAAAAAGCTGACTAAAAAGGCAAAAAAGAACACTCCACCTTTATTTTGGTGAATGTTTTAATTCTCCATTTTCCTGAGAAATGCCATATATTTCTAAATTTGGAAAGGAGGATAGGATGGCTATTTTTAGGAATTACTAATGTTTCTGGCTGCTTGTGATTCTGTAGTTAACCACAGAAAAAGGAAAAATACAACAATATAAAAGTTAGTGGAACTTAAGAAAGTACTTTTGAAAAACAGGATCTTAGTAACACCTAAACTTTCAGGTCATTGTACTCCTAAAGGGGCAAGACGAGGCCTATATGACTTGAATTTCATGTGAACATTACAGGCGTAATACTGCAAACACTTACAGGTCATTGGCAATTTTTTTTTCTTTTAATGGAAACTGATACTCCTATGCAATCAGGTGGCTCCAGAAACTAAGGACTTGAGAAAAAGGCTCAATCTTGCTAGACTTGTGATAAGAAATCACAGAAGTTGGGTGTGCTGGCCTTTAGTCCCAGGAGGGAATTCACCCTTAAAAGGTTGTTTTTGAGTGATTTTTCTTTAGACATTGCAACTCTGTGTGGCTGGTTCCCAGCTTAGGGGCCCTGACTTGTGTTTATTTAGTAGGCAAGACTACTGGAAACTGAAAATTCCTTCTGGCGAATCCTCAAACTCACCTTTTTTATTCTGTGTTTTTGTTTTTGTTATTGTTATTGTTGTTTGTTTTGTTTGTTTGTTTTTTTATTTTCACTCAAAATTAATCAGTTAAAACAGGGTACTCATCTTACTGGCCCTCCCAGAACCCCTGAGGTGGGTTTTGCTGATCTCTCTCTTTCAGTTGTTCATCCTTTTATAGAACAACACTGGGAGCCTTGAGGATCTGTTTGACTAGCAGCCACAGTGAAGCACTCAAGATGTGGGAAGGGGGAAGGGAAAAAAAAAAGACCTGGGTCAGCAGTACAAACGGGGAAATGACACCAGCATGGTGGTGAGACTGAGGATTTATGCTTCGCTGGTGATTTCTAACTTTCTTTTTAAATGGGTTTTAGATGTGGATTTTCAAATGAGTTCTTTGAAGTAGAGACAAGGCTATGCAAATTTTTTTTTTACAAGAAAAAATTACGAGGGAAAATTAAAATGATCCTTACTCTCACTCCCCACCACTCTCCCTCTCTCTTTCCCCGCCATGGTATATAAAGAGGGACATGGTTATTGATTAGTATGTCCGTGGTTCAACTACAGTCAAGCCACAGGGAAGGTATACTGCAGTTACCTGGGCAGGGGACACCATTTCAATGCTCTTACTAGCACCCCACTACCACATTAGATCAGCGCTTCTGTGTTGGTTTGTTGTTTTTTAATGACATATTGGACCACAGTCCTCATCCCATGTCGCTGATGTCAATGGGTATTTTGTTACTTTGTGAAACTGGGATTGCTGTCAGATATTTCATGGGTTATTCTATGGTTCTGTTCTTGCTTGGACAACATGAGCCACATAAACGGTCATGAGCCTGTTCACAGTCTCTGAGTCATGAGTTCTTGTTCTCAGGAATCGTTTTTCTACAGCACACATTATTTTTGCATTTTAATGTCTTCATTAAATTCAGCTTTCTATCTCTGTGATTTTGCTTCAAAATCTGAAATTCCTGCTTTTCTTATAGGTCACTATTGAGTTTTTTAAGTCCTCAGTTTTAAATTGTAATGCTGGGCAGTGAGAACTTACGTAAAAACACTATTAATTTTGTTTTAGGAAAGGTTTATGGAAGTTTTAGGCAGAGCTGAAGTCTTGCATATTAAAATAGATTTTCCTTTATGAGTAAGAAATGAAGAAACCTTGGGTGCAAGTAAAATAGAAACATTTGGAAATAGGATTTATAGATGAAAATTCAGAAAAAAAAATGTCTGCTGTTGTTCATCAGCTTAGGGAGCAGGTATCTCTTTAAAGTACCGTAGGAGATGGCAGGTTGGCAGCTCCACCTCTGAACTGACCTAGAGCAGCAGGATCCACTGAAGTCAAAACTGAAGAAACCTGACACAAGACAGAGCACTGCCAGTGAAAGAACAGGCTTTCCTCAGAAATATCTGAGTGGCTGAGTGCGTAAAACCAAGCAGAGATAGCGAGAAGACTAAGGAAAAATAAAAACCATGTGAGTATGGGCAGTGTCTGTGAAGCGGGCAAAAACCCGATAAGACAGCCTCAACAGTGGAGACTTACGAGTTGTCTGAGCTCTAATGATGCAGCGAGCATATGTGAATCTGAAACAGAGGGAGGCAGGACCTGAATGAAAAGTCTCCTTTGCTGGGGAAAACAGATCACCCGCTTGTGCTAGTGCCCAAGGAGCAGATAGTGAAACTTTATTAAAAACAGGCTTCAGAGGAGGCCTGGTTGTCCTTCGCTTCCGCACATTGCGGTCATTCAGAGCGGTGCAAAATGTATACGCAATACCAGCTTCCAAATTTACTGAGCCCCAAGACGTGTTAGCACATGCGCGTGGAGGTAGATATGGCCTTGTTCTTGGTTGTCTGGCAGCAGTTTCCCTCTCGTGCCTCTCACCACCATGAGCCTTGGTATGGCACTGTGCCCTGCCCAGTGGCCATGCTCCCAGTCTGCATTGCGGTGAATGGGAGACAGCATGTGTTTAAAGAGACTAAATGCTTAATATAAGAAAAATATAAAGGGTATATTAATGTGGGTGATCTTTCTCTTAGTTTATTCACCTTCTAAGACAGCTACAAAAGGAGGGAACCAAAAGTACTATATGGAAAACAACAAGCGTAGTTGGACCCCATAATCTGTGACCTACAAAGGTTCACCACGTCATTGGGCATATTGGGAGTAAGCCAGGGTTTGGGGGTAGCAGCAGCAAGAGAGTAAGTTGGTAGCTTGTGGGTCAGCAGAAGATTTAGATTAGTTGAGAGGCTTCAGGCGGTTTCTTGATGATGGAAAGAAGCTGAAAGCTGCTGATGCTTGTTTAGTAGAAATACTGGAAGTGTGTCAAAATTTTGAGTTTGAGGAAAGGGAAGTCAGTGGCAGGAAAACATATCCAGTACAAACACTTAGGAGAAGTTGGAGCTCTGTTCTCCAGCATGAGTTGACCTTCTGAGAAAATGGGGCAAATCCAGTCCCCACAGACCCAATTTGGTTGTGCCAGCAGAGAAGAATAAAAGAGAATGAGGGTAGAAAATGGAACTGCCACCTTGACTATAAAGATTCGAAGTGAGACTGCTCTTCTGAGGGGAAGTCAATCAAAATGTTAATCAGCCTAATGTTTCCCAAGTCCTGTATTTTGCATAACTTCAATAGAAAAGTTGTTGGGTTTTTTTTAAGTGGCAAAATTGGAAATAAATAACATGACAGTAGTATTACTTAGTCTAATTGCCTGAAGTGTAAGCATGGTCTCAGATCATAAAGGTAGGCAACAATAGCATGGAGTTAAGCAGTGAGGACCCCCAAAAGACAGAAGTGTATGTCAGGGGCCGCAAAACCAACGAAGTAACCTTTCAGTGTAGGAGGGTGTCATCTCAGGGACAGTGTATCAGTTTAAGTAGAGTCACAGTAGAAAATTCATTCTGTCAAAATTAACTCTTGCTCTGCCGTAGAATTTTATTACATTTTGGTTTTAAGTAGTCATTGCCCAAACAGAATTAAGATACTAGTTCAGTAAACATTTCAAATTCTTCTGAAATGGAAACAACTTCATTTTTCTCCAGATGAGTTTGCAAATTAATTTTCCTGTCCTGATTCTCCTTGGTGCCTTAATTATTAAGTTGTACGGTCCATTTTTGTTGATGGCTTCTTTAGCTTTAATTCTTTCCTTTCATTTGATTTTCTACACGGAAAAGTTGGCCGGCATGGCTCTTCAGCCCTGCTAGGCAAAAAGCCGTCATTGTCATTATTGCTGAAAGATTAAATACACACAGAAACTGGGCTGTTCTCATCCAGGTAGAGAGGAGTCTTAAACATGAGCTGGTGCCATGAGCTAACAGCTGCTTTGCCTGCAAAAACATCTTCCCCCACTAAAACTTTATTAACAGTTGTGTAGCTTCATCAGTGGGAGTAATGGTAGGAGGAGGCCTAGTGTAAATAAAGCACAGGTGGCTGTGTGGGGGTTTTATCGCAAGGGCATCTGGACCTGTTCTGAACAAAGATATGTGTGCGTGTGTGTATATATATATATATATGTATAAGCAATCCCATAATTTCTACCACTGGGGGAACAGAATTGGTTTTAAAAATTAAATAATAAAAATTAATTAGTGCCATGTGAGGGAACGGTGGCTTCTCATCCTCTCAGTGTGTCTCTGTAGACCTCTCTTGGCCTCAGTTTCCCAGCTGGTGAGATCAAGATTTTCCTTACAGAGGTACAGGATGAGGCTCACAGTTAATATTTTTGTTAGTTAATATTTTTGAACTTGAAGCATGCAAAGATGATGAAAGTAGTAAGGATTGTTACTGTTCCCTATTTAGCACAAAGCTGAAGTATTGACAGGCTAAAGCTCTCTCAACCAGCCAGCCTCAAGGCCCAGTTTGTACTGCAGAGGAAATCTATTACTCATTTCCTGCCTTTACTTAAAATAAAGAACACCCTGCTGCCCAGTACCGTGTCTAAAAAGACACATCATCACTAATTTTTTGCCAGAATAATAAAAATGACAGAAGGGGATTCCCCTGAATGTTTGATGCTCTTCTGCTGCGTGGCTCCGGCAGTCCCAGAATAGCCGTGCAGAATCTGCACCAAAACGGGAAGTTGAAGGGTACAAGCTGGGCTCACACGTGCCTCTTCTCTGCTTTGGCCTTACTGGAAATGTCTGTCTTTGTTTCAAGAAATAACTGAAGGGGCATGGTGGGAGAAGACCAATGGACTTAAATCCAGAAAACGGTGGTGTTAAGGGACGGAACAGATACTGCCTCTTTTCAAAGAAGAACTCGAGGGGAAGGAACTGAAATGGCCTGGGTACAAATTCAGTCTGACTCCTTACCCGTAACACAACCTTATTCTCAGACGTGCTGAAGGCATACATGCTTTTTGTATTGTATCGCAATTCTGGATAAGGTTGGGACATCTCACTGGTGGGGTTACGGAACACAAGTCCTAAGGAAAGTGCTGTCATCATGGGCTTGGGACACATGCACCTATGGTGCTATGGAGGGCTGTACATACAGAGCTTCCACAAATGGAAGACAGTTCAAAGTTGGTTTTGAAGACAGTTGTATGAGTAGAGCCATGTCTGTACTTGCAAAGAGGTGAGCAGTAGATGAGTGGGCATACTGGAATGGATCTATGTATCTTTAACTGTATCAATGCAGATAAATTGGTACAATTTTTATGTGCTGATGAGACATGAACTTTGTCAGCATGTGCTAACAGCATAATGAGTTGAAGGCATTCAGCTCTCCTTCGCTGATACTTGCAGTTCTTAGGTTTGTCCTCTTTGGAACAAATCTGACATCTGCAGTAAGGCTAGATTTGAAAACCAGTTTTTCATGTGTGGAGATTTCCCAAGTAGGTAGGCAGATGTGCACAATGGGAGCTCTTAAATGTGGAGAGGACTTGAAAATCTGTGCCTTGTTCAAGTACCTGTGCAGATCCCTCCAAGAATTTTTGAGCACCAAAAACTCTGGGCCCAATGTCAATTTTTGCAGTTATCTAAACTTTGGTTTTGAGTTATTAGAACTTTGCTTTGGGGATTACACATCAGAGAAATGCAGTGCTGAGGCAGGAGATAAGGAACGTGTCTTCATTGAACATGGGGCCCTCCTAAGCAGCTGCTGGCAGAGAAGTAAATATACTGATTACCTGGTGTAAGTGGAAGGCCTTTAAAATTCATTCAAAACTTGCAGTATGCTCCAAAAAGGTGTTATTTCTACATCCTCATGTTAATTCACAGACAACAGGCCACCACTTAGTCAATTCTAAGAAGCAGTGTATTAGCATTACTGTTATCATCATGCTGACAACTTGAACATCATTTTCTATTAATTGAAGTTAAAAGAGCCAGGCCCGTAGCCAGCATAAATCATATTAATTCCACAGTTTTCAATGATGCTCCGGTGCCATTCAATAACTGCATGTCATATGCCCTATGGTGATCTATGGTTTGTGTTCGAGGAGAAGTAACGTGGTGATCCTAGGCTTACACAGCAGCTACAAGCCATGGCAGCATTCAGTAGTACCTGTGAGCATCTAGTGCCATACTCTCCAAACATCTCGATGTAACAGTATTGGAAAGAATCCCAAAGTGTCCCCCTGCAGCAGCACCACTCCACGCAGGAGAAAGTTGGCTTTGCGGGGGAGCAGTTGTCACATCAGGTCACTGGGCAGACACGTATCATATGCCTCTTCCTGGATTTCCCCAGCGCTGAGCCGAGGGGGTGTGCACAGACCAAAGCCCCAGCTGCAGAGTTTTGTGTCGGTGAAGATGAGGCTTTGCTAGGGGACCCCCTTTCTGGCTGCGGTGCAGTGCCATTGCCTCCTGCCTTTTTCCTCTCTTCCAGGTTCACAGGCAGGGCTGTACGTGGCTTCTCAGAGAGGGAGAGAACGTGGTCCAGCGCTTCGAAGGTGGGAGATAGGGGCTAGTGATGGGGGAGCGTTAGGAGGGAGCCAGTTGCGCGTCTTGTCTTCACCACATAAAGTGTAACATTCCTGTCTCCTGTGGGCTAAAATACCCTCACACGAGAGTATCACAACATCTGTTTTCGGTACCTGATTTTCCCTGAAGTTTTTGTTTGACCTTGGGTGAGTTGTAAGAGGTTATCATCCCATTTAGTTTAACTATAAAAATAATAAATAAATGCAGGAAATAAATAAATACAGCGAGAAAGAGAAGCCAGAAGAAAGATCTTTAGCTCTTCATTAGTATTTTTAATAAGAGGAAAAAAGCTGCTCTTTCTACAAACCACACATTTTAATATTGTCTACAATAAATGGTGCTTGAAAGTGTGAAGGGTCTGAGGTAGCACATGAGTGGCAGTAATTCCAGAGCTGAGGCTTTGACATCTGCAATACAGCCTCTCCCACTCGGAAAAATACACCCATGGAAACACAGATATATGTATTCCTATAAAAGGCACAGCACTACATACGATACCTTGTGAGTATGAACTGCATGAGCATAGCACCTTCCTTTGGATTTTTCTCTCCTGCAGAAGCACCACTAAAATGACTAAAGCGTGAGTTTTGCACTTTTTGTTGGGGATTGTCTCTCTTTTTGAGGAGGAACACTTTCTTGTGTGGTTTCAAGACTCACTGAGTTTTCAAAAGAGCTGACTTCATCTCTCTAATAATGAGCAGTGCATAAGGTTGAATTCTGCCCTGAGCTGTACCGACGCAGCTGCCATTGACTTCAGTGGGAGCTGCATGTACACATTCAAGGGCAGAATGTGGACCGGAATTTTTAGGTGCATGTAAATGCCATTGGAGGCTAAATGGAGGCCACGCAGAGTTCCTGGCATAGAGCCATGTATGATAGACTGTTTTATCTTCCTCAGGATGCTTACTTTTAAAGCCTCTTGTGTTTTTTAGAGATGAGGACCTAGAGTCTCTTCAGTTAGTTGGTGATTTTTTTTTTTTTTTAATTATATCTAATGTGTTAATTTCTTGCTGTGAACTGTGCTGTAACAGTGTTGTTGTGTGCTGTTGATCAGCTCCTGGATTCCTCTCTAGAAGTGGCTGCATTTTCAGTGATGAGACACTATGAAAATTCTGCAGCCTGGAAGATGAATATGTAATTCTAATCAATATTTTCGTTAAGTTAAAATATTTAATCTTTTTTAATATGAGGATGGGATGAGATCAGGAGAAAGAGGAGTATGTACAGTTTCACTGTTTTATATTAGAAATGCTTCCATGTGACCAGAAGTGCATTAAGGAAGCAATGCTTATGTGGCATGCCACCAAAATGTATGCAACTTTTTTATTGCTTCATGTACACTGAAAGAATGGAAACTAAATTAAGGTCCGCACTGATGAACAACTTTACATTCTGTACAATCCTATGTTACATGCTTAGGTTCTTTTGAAAGAGAGAGCTTGATACCTTTAGAAGGATCTTTCCTGAGACCTTTGAGATTGTGCTGAAGTGCTTTAAGAATGAATTTTCAATTTGCTTACTTAAGTGCTGTTCAGATGAGCTTCAGATCACTGTGATTAAACCTGTTTTAATAAATCTTTAAAATGCAAATCAGTTTCTGAAGTTTGTGAACATCTCATAGAAGAATGTGCACGAAACCTCTGTGAACCTAGTATATACATGTATGTAAGTGCATATATATATACACATATGTATATACACACACTGACAGAGGCATGTATTATTTCAGTATTTGTAATATTGCTGAAGTTATTCTTTGTGAGGCAGAGATCTTGCAAATCTGTGTAAGCTAATTCCGTTGCATGATGGTGTGGTCTAAGGATATGAATCTTCTCACATGTTCATGTTTAAGTTATTTTAATCCATATGAAGAATATCTGAAGTGCCAAAACATTTAGGCATTCTGATCTAAATAATATGAGTAAGAAGGATAAGTATTCTTCATTTAAGAAAGGATCATATAGTTGCAATGAACAAAAAAAACCCCAAAGCTAAATCTATTACTCTTCACAAAAAATAGTTTTGCTTCCAAAGTATCTTGTGAAACCACCTGTGACACTAGCCCAGGCACCTAGAAGAGGCCCCAAAGATGTATTCCTGACAAAAAGCACTTCCTTGACTGTGCTCTTTGATTTCTTTTTCTGTGTCTGTTTTCCTTCAGAAAAGAATGGCTTATAGGGGTAATTCTGTTTTCAGAGTCTGTTTTTTCACTTGGCTGAGTGATGAGAGCAAAAACTCCATACTGGATTGGACTTACTAGGAGCTGCATCTCTAGAAAAGTAGGAGGCCAATCAGGGTATATATTTGAGTAATTCAAACTGCTGGAGAGAACTGTAAAGTGGAAAGGACACTGTGAGCAAAAGTGGCTACAGTGATGCTTTTTTTAGCAAGCTCAATGGAGAGGAACTACTGGAGGGGGATCTAGTTAGTGTCATACTAGAAATTCTGAACGCTGAAGGCTGAGGAGGAATTGCTGGTGATTAAACTTATTTTAACATACGAGTTTGGGCTTGATTCAGCGATATACTTTCTGAATCCAGCTATCAGGAATGGCATGTGTTTTCCCTTTTCTTTACATACTGCGTATGAGCTTATGAATGAGGTTTTGATAGGACACTGTTGCCCAGTGTAAGATAGCATCCTCATCTTCAAAGGGGTTCACTGAAGACCCGCTTTTGAATTTTTCCTTCCTAAAAAAAGCCTGCTCACTAAGCAGTAGTTGTGAGCTGAAATATAATTCCAGTAGACAATTTACAGTGAAATTCCCTCTTCCATAACTCACTTATCTGAATGTCTTTGTTTGCAAATGAAACCTGCTGCTTCCATTGCTGATCCTGCCACTGTTGTCATGAAAGAGTTTAGTATGTACACTTGAAGCTCACTGCTTCTTTTCTTTTGTCCTACGCCAAAAATTCATGTTCAGTGGAAAATACAGCCTGAATGGTGTATCTGAAGGAAACATGTTTATGATAGCAAATACCACCAGTAGAATAACATAAACTTCCACTAGTGCAAGTGACAATGCAGTCCTGCAGTATTTGTATTAGTGAGAAGATAATCAGAGCTATGGAAAGGTTCCCTTCAGATGGATCCGTGCTTGATACCACAGTGGGGTGCTTGCATGGTCCAACAATGATGACTTGGCTTTTTTTTTTTTTTAAATCTGGGCAGAGCTATACTCTGCTGTAAAGCTCTAACTAGTGACAGTGCATGGCTTGGCTGTATGCCATACTGTTACTCAGGTATTTTCTCCTAATGAATTCAGACTACAAGACATACAAGCTGGATAGATGGGAGGTGTTATTCCTTCACTTGTCTCTCTGCACTAACAATTGACATATTATATATCATCATGGCTCAGTAAGTATCCAGACGTAGTTCTGATATGAAAATAGGTTTTCCTCATGACAGAAATCAGTGCACTAATTTAGTTTTATTCCACTTCTTGAAACTGTGCTATGATTGGTGTGTCACCCAGATGGATTTATTCAAGCACAGTATGAAAATGGCCATTACAGAAATAGGCACGGTCTCTCCAGCATTGATGTAAAACCTGACAGAGATAACTCTGTAGTGTAATGTAACTTCATAAAATCACATTTACTGCTCTGCATTCAATAAAGGCCTCTTATTTAGGTATTGGAATGAAAACATGATTTACTACTTTTGCATTTGGATGAAAACTAAACCCAAAGGCTTTTCCAATGGAAAATGTTAAATATGAAAGATTCAGTGATATTCTATGGGACTTCAAAATTCCAGCATGCAAAATTTCTGCAAAGTTCCAAACATATGGTATACTTTTTTTTTTTATTAAAGTAACCATAGAGTGTTTCTGCTGCTATGGGAGGAATTTTCTGAAAACATTTTGGATGCAAAAAAACACCACCACACTGCAGCATACATTATTGTTTCTTGATTGCCTCTAGTTTGTTTTATTCTTGTCCTACTTGTGATTATATTCCTAGTTATTGCCATACTTCTTGGTAAGGTAAATTATGTATTTGATTTTAACAGCAATTCCTAACACAGAATTACAGTAAAGTGTACTACTTACTTAAGACTTCAATTCTAAATTTTTCAAATGGAAATACTTATGCCTTATTACCAATGCAGCTTATATTAGTAGTAGCTAGTTAGAATTTAACATCTGATTTTAACGCAGAGTTGTCCCTTAAAACATCTCCTGGAGGAGGGAAGAGTGGACACAAACACACACACATAGAGGAGAGAATGTGCAAGCTTGTGTGCTTATTTTGTGTTTATTTTATGGGCTTTGGTCATGCTTGTTAAAATTGCCCTTTTAGGTAAGATGAAATACTGGGTTTTTTTGCAGAGCTAAAACTTGATGGAATATTTTTTTTTCTTTGCCTCATGTGACTTTGGCAGGAGGAACTAAAGTCAAATTGACAAGTTAATAAGTTCTAGATTCAGAAATCACATAGCTACTTTGAAAATTAAGAGCTGTGGTTGTAATTTTAGCTGTTTGAAACAATTTTCATAGAGACCAGAAGCAAGACAAATTATTGTTTCCTTGCGTGGGTAATCTTTTGGTAAAAAAATCGTGATGGGTTTTACCAAGAGTGGTACTAAAGTAATTACTGCCTTTAACATTCGGTGTATAACCTGTTGACACAGAAACATGGCCTGGATTTGAAAGTGCCGCTTTGGCCGTAGTGAGCTGATAAACCAGCTGCATGTATATACCACTCATTGCTCTCCAATATGGTTGCTGATGTGAGCCTAGCGGTAGGATAATGCTAATATCCAGCTTGTTTTCTGACTTACTTTCCTTTTTATATCTTATTTCCCACAGTGTAATTCTTGTAGGCATATTTTGGCAACCTTGGTTTATGCTTCTTGGAAAGCTGCTGCGTCTTTCTGCCTGTCCTTTTTCAGGCAACAACACCATTGCTGTTTTATGACTCTGTGGGGTTTTAATGTTTGAAAACCAACAACATGGCCTCGTCTAAATCGAATTAGCCCAGCTGTAGTCTGTTCTGGCTTCTGATCTGAAAGCTGAAGTCATTCAGGCTGAGATTCCCAGCCAGCAGCACAATACATTGTACTGTTTCAGTAGTAATGAAATTCCCCTACAGTATATACTGATGCTTGTTTTCGATAGGGAATATGTCTGATGTTCAGAGTTATATTAACAAAATATTTGAAGGCCAGGGAGATTGCTCTTGTGATGAAGTTCTTCTCTGATGTTGTTATCATTAAAGCCAGCTGAAAATGTTCCATTTAAAACTGGGTTTGGAAAGCTGAGTTGTGAGAAGTGTCTGTAGGATAATTTTTGCTTTGCAGTTTAAGCTGAAAACAGAAAAATCTTTGTATGTGAATGCCGCTGTGGTGCCTCATGGGAATTTTAGGTCAGCTGCACCCTGCAGATCTGTGTGTTCTGAGCCCTGGCTTTGCTGTGCATCCCGGAGTGCCCAGTCTCACTTGCTCCTGCAGTCTCAGCAAGAAGAGGGACTGTGAACGTTTGAGGAGATGAATCTGTGCTGTCGGCTCTGTGCCACTTTTCTCACTGCAGTATCTAGATTTCTTGCAGCATCGCGTTCATTAATGTGGCTAACACCTGTTACAGTCTTCCTTCTCTCTGCTTCATCCGAGAAAAAACTTGTCTGTCCAGTGCAAGTCTTCAGATCCTCTTCGAGTGGGGCTTCTTTTATTGTTTTAAATACATAAACTGTGCTGCATAGCATTAGGAAAAGCAGATTGGAGAAGTTCATCCATCAGATGCAATGGGAAATGATGACGTTTTTCACAGACCCTTATTCCACATTTTTGACCAGCTCCTGCAAGAACTCTGCCTCCTGCTGTACCTTTACCATGATGGCATAAAAGCCTGCAGTGCCTAAGTGGAGCAGTTCACTGTGATTTTGGAACTTTAAATGATATTCTGAATATTCTGAAAACATGCAGTCCATGTGGTGTCCTGAAAATAAGCACCTTGTTCTTATATCTGAAGTACTGTGAAAGCCTGTGTAGATGAGTCAGAACACGCTGTTATACGTATGAGTTAGCGATGCTGAGGGACTATGCTGCAACTTGCTGTACCGGAGGACTTCTTATCGAGAGGAGTGTAGGGACATTGTACACTTGAAGTGCAGGGAAACATTTCTGAATGGCGATTTTCTTTGTTTGCAGCCTAAAACATCTAGGGTGGGTTTTTTTGGGGGAGGGTGGGGGTAGATGGGGAGGTTTATGGATTTCATTAGTGGGGAAAAAGGTGAGGGAAGTTTTTCACATAACTAGAATAATGTTTTTGCTTCATTGCCTTGCTCTGCAGCATTAATTTTCTAAATGCACTTAAAAAGCAACTTTGAAGCTATGTTTGAAAAGCAATCATTGGAATTTGTCTAACAAAAGTAACCAAAACTGATGCAAAAAATGAAAACCCGTTGTCTTCACTGTAGTGCCAGGCTGCATTTCAGGGTCACTGAAGTTAGCCAAAGTACTGGACTGTGTCCCAGCACTTGCCCTGCATGTTACTTACCAGGACTTTTCAGGGACCTGAATGGTCTTGCTGTGTATCCCAGAAGTTGGCACACTGAGCAGTGTAGCGCTGTCTAGCCCCTCTTCTGGTCCCAGGGTTAAGTGCAAGCACAGAGATCGCAGCGCCTTTGTCTTGTTTCTTCCTTTTCTACAACATTTTATTTTCTTGTCAGATTTTGTATAGAGATGCTAACAAGGCGTGTTGTGTCACCTGAAGATTTCACAAAATGGGATGCTACCGGTGCATACTTGGACCTGCAGAAGATGAAACTCCCTGCAGGCAGATGCTTGGAAGATGGGAGACTAGAGAAAATAGGGATCTGAAGTACAACGTTTTCCCACTGGAAGGAACTGTGGCTGCGCCTTTCCACCTTTGGAAATCATTCCTCCTCTTGCTTTGCTGTCTCCCTGCTGTCAATCCAGAGAGTGTCTCAAACTTCATTTGCGCTCATTTCACACAGAGTTTGCTTATCAGTCTGAAAGGCGACTGTCTGATCTTTCCTTTTGCATGCTTTCACTTTTAAGATCTTCCCTTTCTTATGTAAAAAAGGCAATTAGAGTCGTATCTGTTTATTTTAAACAAAATGGCTGTTAATTAGCGTGATCAAAAACCCTGCCATTGTAGACTATGGGTTTCACTTTGTAGTTGCACTAAATTGCGTACAGTTTGGTGCCAGCTGACATGATAGCAACACAAAGTCTAGCTTTTTTTAACTTAATGAACAAACAGATTTATGAGGCTTTGTTATCTTCTGGTTTAGATCTATAGGTTCTGAATGCATTATTTAGAGTTCTTGTTTCTTAATGACTAATGTCATGTTGTTACTTATTAAGAGTGCTTTAACTTGCTGAAGAAGTTTCCCTCTCTTTTCTATCTCCTTTTTTCCCGTTTTCCTCCTTTTTTTTTTTTTTTTGATGGCTTAATTAAACAGTACATCTGTGGTACACAAAACAGTCGAGATGCACTTCTCTAGTCACGTTCAGATGTTTCGGCACTAGCTCTCTAATGCTGTTGTCCCCGTGAGGAGACTGGATATTCTCTCATCCCTTTAAAATGAGCAAAAGGGCAGTTCCTTGATTTTTTCATTGCCTCCATTACTGCCTGGTACTCATTCATAATGTCTGGAGAAAAGATGCCCACAATAATCCATCACTGCAGACTTGCTTTGTTTTAGAAAGAAAAAGATTAAGAATTTTGTGGTAAAGCTGTGATAGCTTGACCCCCATCCATCTCAACTCATGCGTGCAGACCTGCCATCTTAATGTGAATGACAGTGTGTCCTTCTAAATGAAAAAAAACATTTTAAAAAATAAAAGACATTGTAACTAATAAGTGAAAATTCTAGGTGCCACCTTTTTTATTTCTGTGACTATTATTTTGGAGGGAAGATGCTCATTTCAGAAATTTTTAAGGGCTGGTTTGTGTATTTGGTAAGGTAACTTCTAATGGCCATTGAAACAGTGACCAGAACTAGTAAAAATGTAGAGTTAGACATTGACCAGAAGATCATCTGCTCTTGTCACCACTGGACAGCAGGGAACTGCAGTTCCCAGGTTTTACTTTCCTTTGAATGCATGTATCCCCATCACTGAAGTTTCCTCTGCATCCTTATCTAGCCATTTTGATGTTAACTTTTTCTATATGCTGATACAAGTCCTAATTAACCCAATATTTCTAAAAGTAGCTGATATTCAGGCATGTCATTATTTTTCTGCCTTTTTATCTGTTGGTCATTATTGAAGGATTCAAGTGAAATCCTTATTTGCATAGAGAAAATCAAAATTGAAGTCAAGTCATAAGCAAAGTCAGTGAGCTGGCATAAGTTTGATTAAAAGAAGTTGTGATCAGACCATTTTACGGGTTTTGCTTTCATTTAAAATATAGCATTGAGTGTAATTCTTGGTTATAATTCTCCAAGTACATGTTTAATTTGAATACATAAGACAACTAGTACTTTTTCACATGCTTATAATTCAATATTAAACCATACAAAATATCATATAAAATTATTGAAGAAAATGTACTTGCTATTGTGGAAGATTAAGGTAATAATGTTCTGTTTGTTCCATGGAATAAACAGTCCATGTAGACTTAAGGCAAGGAGAGAAAAAAACAACAAAAAGACCAGAGAAAGTGCGTATGAAAACAAATTGGACGTACTACAACTCTTAGCAACTCTCTGACAGATTCATATTTCTTTAACTGTTGTCATTTCCAAATTAAAGAGAAATGAAAGAAATTTGAATTTCCAGCGGAGATGCATTTTTAGGAAGTTTTTTGTTTTGATCTGTCACAACACTGTATTGAAATAAAACAAAGTATTATTTTCTGTTTTAACACCATAAAATAAAAAATGAAGCATCAGGTAGAGGAAATTTTCAGATGGTAATTTGTCATTATATATCAAATAGAGCCTTTTAGGGCCAATGATTAAAATGGAAAATTTTCACCCTTTTCAGGAGGTCTTTTCTAGATTTTCAAAATGAAATATCATAAAAGCTGGTGTACTTATTGAGAATGTTCAATATAGATGAAACAGCAATTGAGAGTGGAAATATTATTTGCAAGTTGTTTGAGTAGATCTTGTTTTTTAATGGTTACTAGAAGAATAAGAAATTATATACAGTTAACCAAAATAAATAATTCTGCAGAGAATGGAATTCAAGCACTGTGGTCCATTTCATCCTTAATTCAAGAGCAAGGAATTGGTCAATGAAAAAACAAGGAAGAAGTTTTGATGAAATAAGCTCATTAGGCACTAACTGCAAATAACTTGTGGATCTTGTTAATAAAACTAAATTGATTTTCATAGAAATTAAAGTTAACAAATCCAGCTTTTACATGAATTATTGAAATTTGAAGATAAATGAGATGTGCTTTCTATTTTCTCTTTTTTTGCTTCAGAACATGGAACTATTTAGTCAGGAGATGGTTTATGAAGGGAAGTCTGTTATGGCAAGTTATTTTGTAATTGTTCAGTTCCAGGAATTTTTCACCTTTTGATGAAATGGCTGATATTAACAGTTGTTCTTCATATTGGCTAACTGGAATATTCTATTATTACAAATTGTATAGGGGTATAAAAATTTATGCAAGTGCTATTTTTCATGTGCTAGTCAATTTACATATGTTTTACGTTTAATTAACATATATAATATTTTTTTCTGTAGATGCAATAGAAATGGGGCTTTGATCCATCCGAGTCCTTCAGCAGATGCTTAACCTTAAGCACATAAATAATCCCATTGTTTTCAGTGTCTTTAATCTGTGCCCTTAAGTGCTTTGTTGGATTGTGGCCTAGTATAATTATATGTTTGCAATAACAGTTGCTTATTAAAAGCAGTTGTTAGATCTCAAAAATAATATAAAAGAAATCACATGAAAAAATATGTATCAAACACTCTTGCAAAAATACATAAAAATTGTTTCAGGATCCTTATTTGCTATCACATTACAGATTCTGCTTTTTTAAATGCTGCTTTAATTTATGAAGTAAAGACCAAGGCATATTAAATAAGATCCCGCAGATATTTATGTAAAAATTCAGGATATTTTAATAAAGTTCTATTTGTTTTTAATACTGCGTTCTGTAACAAAGGTGAGATTTTATTAAATGGTTTTCTTACATATCATTCTAAAGCACTTAGAAGGACAATCACTAGCTGTTAGTTCCTACAGGACTTTGCTTCTCTCTTCAGTAAGAACAACTGAGTAAAAGTAGTGGTCGTGTGTTAGAAATACTGGTCTCTGTTTCCAGCATTTCATCTTTTTATGTGCCTTTTGCACTTCCTTACTCTTTTTGTGCCTGGGTCTGTTCTGTAGTGTTCCGTACTGTGTCAAGCCCATTTTATTTCCATTAATCCAAAGCAAAGATTAAAGACCTAAGGGTTAAATATTGTATTATACTGTGATAAAATATTCTGATGGGATGCGGGTGATGTTGTCCGCCTGACTGCCACCCCACTGCCTTTCACAGATACTTGCTATGAGAGTGCCTAGATTTCTAGATTATAAATTCTCTAAAATTTGGGGTTGGTATTAACTGAGATGCATGAGGTTTCCACTGACAGGCTTAAGAAACCGCTTGTGTGGGTAAAACGCTGGTCTTAGCATGCAGTGCCTGTGCCTGCAGCTCTGTACTGGTATCTCCCCTCTCCATAAACAAATTTACTGCTTCTCTGATCTACCTGGTCCTCTGAATTATTTGTTCAGTTTATTTTTCTGTAGAAGCTCAAGGAAGACCACAATAGTAGTAATTTAAAGGCATTTTTCCTTGGCCTTTGGTGTTTCTGAGTCAGAGCTTATGTATATTTTACAGTGAATTGTCCCTTCAACTCTTCCAGCACAAGCATCTTCCCTGGACTGCCAGCCAAATTTTTTTAGTGCATTTTCAACTAACGGGAGCGTAAGTAAGCAGGCACAAGCATACAACAGCATTTAAAGGGTAAAAGAAATGTGAAATGGTCTGTAAATATCACTGTTGTCTGTGATAAAAAGGAAGGCATGGATATCCTAAGTTAGAATGTCCAGCAGCATTAAGTGAATATAATACTTACCTGAATAAATTCAAAGTAAATTTGTTTTTTTACATGTCATGGAGGTTCTCCTGTGGGTGCAGTGGGCATATGCATACCCTGAGTTGTTCTTTTGCAGAGAAGCATATAGCCCAGTGTTCTGCTCTGTGATTTCTTGTACATATTGTAGGATGAGTCACACAGAGCTCCCAACTAGACGGCCTTGTCTGTGTAGAGCTATGTGAAGTAACGCCGTTTGAGAAAGGTGAAAATACAGCAAAAGATCACAGGAAAACCAGAATCCCTTCTGCTTGAAGTGGCAGAGTCGTCTCCTCCCCACCCATTTGGGAAGTAACAGTTTCCCCCCAGAAATTAGTTCATTAGTGTGTATTGGTATTCATGCAGGAAGGTGTGTGATGTCCTGCGGCTGTATGTATTTGAGTAGAAATTGTCACCTCATATCAGATTTGCAATACTCCCAGCCTGTGCTGGCCCAGGGCATATAATCTCTTGAGATGTCTCGTAATGCACAGTGACTGCATCGCTACAGCTGAATCAAAACTTCACCGTGTTCAAGGAGAGGATAATGGTTGCCACCTAATGCAGCTCAGATAAATGACAAATTTGGGGAAGGTCACAGCTCAGTATGTAAAGTCTTCCACATCTCAGAAGAAAAAAGAAAAATCCCACATCCTGCTTGGCACCTCCCCTCCCCATCTCTTTCCTTACACAGGTGGAAATGTTGAGATGAAATAGGCACTCAGCAGAGTGAGTGTGAGCGTGCAGCTGTTGTATTTTGATGTGGTTCTTAAATTGCCCTTCATTGTCAGAAGCTGTTAGGCTGAGGAGTGAAATATGCTCCATGAGTGGCAGTAGGAATTGATAATGATCTTTAATTCTCTACGGGGCCATGCAGAGCTGGGGCATTTGCCCGTGTGTCGGTCGGAGCTGATGCAGAGGGGATAGGGGCGAGGGCTGCCTGCGACGACGGAGTGCGCAGGGGGCAAAAGGGGTCAATGTCATTCCCTTTCTCAGCAGCCCCTGTGTGCAAGGAGTGCCATGCATAGGTTGGGGGGCAGCTGGGTGGGAGCTCTTTGCTGGTGCTCTCACCCTGCTTTAGCCCCGTTGCAACGGGGGCCTTGGGGTTGTACAGAGGAAGGGCTGCACACACAAAGGTGGGAGGTTCCCTGATTTTTTTAGCAAGTTGGATCAGCTCTTTGCCATCCCTAGCCCTGAAAAGCAGCCTTCTCGCCCCAGGAAAAGGCAGAAGGGTGAGGGAGGTACGTGCTGAAGCTGGGTGGGATGACCAGAGCTGTGGGCTCTCAGCCACAGTTAAATGCATTTGCAATGACACAAGGAAGTTTTTGGAGTCACCAACCCTCCAGTTGAAGCAAGACTGAAAAATGTAACACACCATGCCCTAATCCACTTAATATGGTTTCTGTCCATAGCTACCCACTTTATGTCTTACAGTAAAGCTGTTCAGTTTCTCCATGTCCAAGTAGAAGGGGAAGATTAAGTACGCCACTGCACCGCATAGTTTCTGGCAGAACTTCTTTTCTGCTACATGGACTGTAAGATGCGCTTTGTTTTATTTTCTCCCTTTCTTTTGAAAGGTACAAAGTACAGTGACAGAAACTATCATATTCAATTGGACATGCTTTCTACAGATTTGTTAAGGATTTACTCTACACATTTGTAGCATTTAGTTGCCATGGCAATGACCTCGGTGCAAGAGGGAACAGCCTTTAGGTTGGACCTCAGATTTTCCTTTCATTTCCATTTAATTTGATTTGACTGCGAAATGTCACTTCCATTGCATTGATTAAGCTTCATTGCGGCCACCAGCTCTGTTAGAAAAGTTAAAGGGCAGGCCAGTGGCTGTCATTTTTCTTCCCCCGCCCTTTTCTGATATCAATACAGATGGGTTTTTTTCACAGGAAGAATAAGGTTTTACCCCATGGTGTTCCACAGTAAAAGCAAAACTAATGCAGCAACAGTTTGAAGCTGTGCTAACCTGCAGCTTCCTCATATGATTTTGTAGTGCTTTAAAAAAATAGGAATTTGTTTCTCTTTTTCTTCCTGACATATGCACCCCCCACATAAATAAAAGTGAATGTACCCTCCAACACTAGCAACCATACTGGAAGGAGGACAGCCGCCTCTTTTTCAAAATCTCTGTTATCCCCAGGGTGTATAACAACTGCCTGCCAGCTTCTGCAAGGCTGGTAATTACTGTGAGCTGGGTGCAGAGAGCCCCCCTTTGGATGGGGTCTTTTTAGTTCGTTTGGTATTTGCTGATTATGCAACAAGTGTAAAATAGAGCATGGCAGTGCATTGGGCTGAGAGGCTCCAGAGAAGACCCAGGCAAAAGCAAGGATTGCTTAAGCAGTTTTATTAATGGCAAACAAAATAAAACCACAACTGTGGTATTCTTCAGTAATAGGCAAAAGCATTCTACTTTTGAAAGTGATACTGCCCATCTACAGAATACAAAGGTACAAAAATTGTGCTGTATTTATAAAGGCTTCCCCCTCTTGGTGCCCTACGACCTCTGCTTTGTACTGTGTGGGCTGTCAAGGACCTAGATAAATTAGGTCTGTTCATTTAGGTATTGCAGAACCTAGGATACCTCTTTTGTCTACATCTCTGTTAATAGCAGGCACACAAGCCTTAACGGTAAGCTGGCTTTTTGCTGTAAGCCAGGTTTTCTGCCACATGCTTCAACATCAGCTAAAATACCGGCTTGAAATTTGCATGTTTTATGATAACCGAAGTTTTCTTCTGCTCAGTTTGGTCAAAACTTAAGGTAAGAGTCTTACAGTTACGTGCTTTTTTTTTTTTTTTAATATATCAGATGTTCTTTTTGAAAACATTGAGAAACTTTGTTTTGATCTCACTAGTGCTGAAAATAATTCTGTCATTGGATTTCTAAGTTTGTTTAGTTGGATGGAAATTAAAAAACTGAATAAACCAGAAATATTAAAACCACTTGGTATGAAGGGAAGGATATAAGCAAGGCTCATTAAAGCAAGGATGTGAGTACGAGCAAGTGGGTTGGTGAGGCAGAGGCCTGGAAGGGTCAAGGGAGAGAAAATGTTTGTCCAGCCACAGGGCACACAATGCAAGGAAAAGCTGAAGACCCAAAGTACTACATACAGCTTGAAAGACTTTGCAGTTGAAGGACTGCTTTTCTTTCCTGACTGAACTGAGCTTCAAATTAAGCCTCTTTCTTTTTGGAAAGGACTGAACAAGTGTGAAGAAAACTCCAGTTCTGGAGCCTGGATATTGGCTGGCGTGGAGAAATAACTCACACATATGTGAGGAAGGGTGACTGTATTTAATTTCTTTTTCTTATTTCTGCTCTCTTCTCTATGACACGCAGTGTCTAATATCAGGGCCACCCTCTCACAGAGACATCTTCCCATTGCTGGTAGTCAGGGCCAGGTGTGGAAGGGTGCAGATGCCTGGGGATGCACATCTTTATCTGCACAGCACGGTTTGCAGGTGGAGAGGGCTTGAACTGGAGAAGGGGCTTCAGAGGGAAAATACTTTCTCATGTGTCCCTGTGTATCACAGAGAAGGGGTATGCCTTGAAGCTCAGACCTTCATTGGCAGTTCAGGTGAAGAAGCAAGCCACCTGGCTGTGAGTTGTTGCTCCATTACCTGAGTTTTACCTTGCCCGTGGGCTGACTGCCAGAGTGGGGACACAGCCTGCACGGTGGGTGCATCACCTGCTTGACCTTCCTGCAAGCACCACCTATGCTGGTTCCCTTTTCTCTTTGCCTCCAAAAAGATAAATTAATAACTGGGGGGAGAAAGAAGGACAGGAGGGAGAGGAGGAAGCAGCTTCCTATGTCAAAGAGTAAGATGAAAAAATAACTTAAAACTGGAATAGCTTGGAGCGGTCCAGCTGCTGGCCTGTGGGATGATGCTGTCTGACCTGCTTGCTTTTCTGCTTTGGCCTTGCCTTGGGACTGGGGGTGAAGGGGAAAAGTTGGATGTGAAATCCAGCAGCTGTTGAATACTTTTGCTTGGCCATGTGAATTGTCAGCGTGCCTGTGGAGGGGGAGGAGGAGTTTGGCATTGCTCGAGCCCAGACAGCAGCCCATGGAGGTGCCCCAAAAATCAGGATCCTCTTTACTTCTTTGGAAGTACTCTATTGTCTTGGCCTTGGTTTGTGAAAGAGAACATTAGCTTTCATGTGCGTGTGTGTGTGTTTCTGACAAGGTATTACTATCACTTTTTCGGCTTTCCATTGTTTGGAAAGGACACCAGTTTTACAGGAAGGTGATCAATTCTCCTTTTGAACAGAATAATGTTAATATTCTCAGAGTATAAATGCAGACACTGTGGACTTCCAAATAAGGTGACTTTTTCTGCAGTGATGTTCAAAAGCTACAAAACTCAAAATTACTTAAACTCTGAGTCAGAATTTGGAGGTAAAGTAAGTGTGTGACTGTGGATAAAACATCTGAATAAGAGAAAAGACCTGACTTCTCTGTGCACTTTATGTTTTATTTCTTTAATATGGATCATGGTATTTGGTTTCCTGTGCAAAAGCAATCTGAGGCCCTTAGAGGTTTGTAAATGATTGATGTTAGTATTGCTAATTTTTGTTGTGATTTATGAAGTGGTTCTTTTTAGGAAAATGCTGTTTAAGACTAAATATTGAATTTGGTACTTGTTCTTCTTGGCACTTCTGCCATGTGGTAGGAATACCAGCTTTCTGAACTCTTAGCCGCGCTCTATAACATAGATGGGAGAACAACAAATAGCTTCCTTCAGATGTCTCCTGTGTCATCCTCTCAGTTATCCTCTCAGATATATCCTCTCAGTTATAAACACTGTATAAAAAAACTGAAGCAGGTGCAGAAAGTTAAAAGCCAAATTCTGAAATTCCCATTTCATACAGTACCCCAAATCTTTGCTCAGAAATGAGACAAAATGGTTTTATTTGGGTAATTCCTCAGGGCTTTTTTTCTTTTTGAGTGCAAAACCAGTTGCCCCTTCTGTCACCAAAAGCTTGGCCGTGACTCATGGTCTAAGCAATCCAGATGCTCCTGCATGGAGGAGCTGCTGCATCTCCTTGCTGAGGCAGGTGTGGAGGGGCTCGCCACCTAGCACAGAGCAATCCCCATCTCCCTTGGATGCTGCTCGTTGGCATCAGTGGAGTTGAATTGACACATCCTTTCCTACCTCAAACTCATGTAATTTTATTTTGAGTATTTATGTTACACCATCAGTGAAAGGCACTATCTCACCGAGGTAAACCAAATTTGCCCTGTTTCATCAGTGAAGGAAGATGCTGTTTAATTCCTTTGCACAAAGTGAGCAGGATGCAGCAGCTCCAGCTCCGACACATTTTTTTTTTCTCTTCTCAGCAGGAGCTGAGTATTGGCGTTTCTCCCACAGCATCATTCCTTGTTGTTTTCTCTCAAGCAAAAACAACAAAAAAGAAAGATTAAAAGGAAGAAGTAGACAGATTTGAAAGAGGATCGTTAGCTCCAAGGTCTGATGGGACCTCCTTGAAAGTGTTCACAACCATGTGTCACCCATGCCAAAGTCATAGTGCAGTTTTCAGAACCTTCTATAATCTCCAACTTATAGACGCTGTCTTTATCTTTTCCTCTTTCTGCTTGCTGTTTAAAACAGAAACAGTTCATAGTAGATTTTGTCTATTTCCCTCTCCTTTTAGAATTTAATAATTACTTTGTGATACTCGTGTTCGTGTCATGGTACGCTATTAATATCTTTGTTTCGTATTAACCTTCTCAAAGCATTTGTGTGGAGGCATAACAGGAGAGGAGTCTCCCCTAGTTTTAAAATGAATTACCAATTTGAATGTCAGGCCAGGTTCACAAAAAATTTCCAAAATAGGTGAGAGTTATAAATAAAACCAAATGTGTTACTGTTTTTGTGGAAAGCTGTGGAACTCAGTTTTTTCTTCCAGCTCAGCCCCAGAATAGATACATGCTGTTAGTTTTTCACTTTGAGTTTTTAGATTCCAGCAGACCTCAAACTTAGCAAAAAGATAAGAAGAATTTTATGAACTGAAGAGTGAGTTTCATGCAGATATGAATCAGCACTGATATCTTGGCTACCATCATCATGTGAGTATGCTGTCATTGCAGCATATATGATAAATTTGGGAATCTTAAACTGAACACACTTGTCCACTGTGCCTCTGAGGCAAAGCAGGGAAAAGAAAATTTTTCAAATGCCAGAAATAGTATTTTGAGAGAAAAAAAAATTTTACCTGTAGTCTCTTAATGCAGTCTGTAAGCTCTATTCAGATTTTGAGAAGCAGGAGGACTTACTGGGGCTTTTGGGCCCCAAGCCAGTGTAAATATTAAAAATAAGAGGAAATCGTAGAGCTGCTTTCTTATTGTTAATAACATAATGCATCTTTTGCTGTGCTTCCTCTCCGCAGGACTCTCCCTGCTGCAGTAGGGCTGTTTATTTCTGTCTTCTCTTGTAAACAGTTCCAAAGGCCCTGTTCTGCAGGGCTGCTTCCACAAACTGCACTGAAGGCTGCAAATTCTTGCAGAGAATTGGACAGATTTGATTGACCAAGTAAACTTAAATCCCAGTGACAACAGAAAAATTAATTCAAGCATTTAGAGAGATGAGATTTGGGGGGAGTTTATAGGGTTAGTCTATAATATGAGTCTTCAATGTCTGAAGGCTTCGAGTCCACGTTTATTAAAAACCCTTTTCACTTTGTCCCCATTTTGAAGCACTTATTTTCCTCCCTGCTTGCAAAGATCTAAAAAAGATCTCAACTCTTTGTACTTGAGATTGCTTTTGTTCAGAGTTGTCCAGTGTTTTCTCTCCTTTCATGTTTTTTGCACTGTTTGCTTTGCTGTGTGTGAGCATGCAGCCTGGGCTGTGTGCACATTGTGGGTTTTAATGTAAGTTCTGGTGGGTGAAATTGTGCATATCTCCTCCTGTTTTGCCCTTTCTTTTTACTGTGTGAAGGAACCAGCAAAAGGGAAAATGCTGTTACTAAGCATATAAATAAATCATAGAGTGGTAGTTTCATAATCAGTTTAGCAGATTTTATTCTAGTTGATATATAATATTGCATGTTTGCATTTGAAAACGAAGAGAAAGTAAAAACAAAATTATATTTATCATCAATTCTGTTAACTGCGAGAAACTAGTTCACAAATGCACAGGAGTACTATCTTCAGCAAATCCTTTGTCTTCTTGTTTGTTTAATAAATTAGATGGATGTACCAAATAGCATGCTGCTGGGGCAATATTAATTTTATTATAGAATAAAAAGTAGAATTATCAGTCTCTGTTTCTGGCATGTTTGTAAGCTATCTGACCTATTTTCTTCTCCCGCCCCCTTCGCAGTGCTTACCAACTTCCCCTCTCCTATGCTTAAAGTAAAACTGTCTTACAATTAAACCAGCTGATAGTCAGCCCTGGAGACATTACCCAGTATCTTGGCAAATAGATAGGGTATATTGTTTTATGTATTTTTGCAAAGGGGAGAGACAGCTTCACCACTTCAAGCTAGGGAATAATCTGTTTACACCAGAGGAATAGGCTCACTTGGTTTTCTTCCCTTCAGTTGAGGAGATATTTTCAGGGGGCGACATTTACTTCATTTTTACCACTAGAAATATCTGGGTGGTTTGTCTTAAATTTATCAAATTTAACCAAAGAGTAAGCTAGGAGGCTACAGTTCCATGATCATCAAGAAGTGTATAGTGCCTAATATGGACTTTTAAAATTAAAGCACTGTGTACATGACTAGTTTTTTGCTACTGCTTGTCTTCAGGAGTTGGAAGTATCTGGAATGTTTTAGGATGATGTTCCTTGAAAAAAAAAAAAACCAAAAAAAACCCAAACAACCAGAGAAGACCTACCACTTAGTATTGTGTTGTCACTGAAGATGAGAAGTAGACCTTTAAGACCCAAAAAATGTTCAACTAACAGTATAGTCATTCCAGGTCTTCCAAAATCATGACCCTGATGTAAAACAATCTGTCTTGACTTTAAAATCTTAAGACATGTTGAAAGTCATGAGTCGTCTTTCCCCTGATCAATTGTCTTTCCTGCTTTTCGTTTTGGGCAGTTGGTGATGACTTTTAGGTTTTGGTACATTGAAAGAGGTATACATTATTTAAAGTTTTATATGTGAAAACAAAAACTACCAACTAATATAGCACTTAATATAACACAATTTGGAATTTCTGGTATGACCTTGACCTGTTATTTTTTAGTAAGGGGCATATCTGCAGTGAAGGGCATGGCCAGACTAGTTTGGAAGTCAAGAAACTAAGTTAATGTATCCCAGCATTGTGGGTGGACAGAGCATCATACTAACGTGGCCATACAGACCAGGGTGGATTCCACTCGGACAGGTCAGAGTGCCAGTAAATGTCTCTGCCTGCACCTTGAACCGCACGGGCCTTAGTATAGTCTTCAGCTTGGCCTGACTGACTGCATGTTTGGCCCGAGGAAGAGAAGTGTCTCAGTATCCGAGTTAGGAATGCAGCCCCATGTGGTGTGATACCCAGTTCAATGCCTTAACCAGTAGACTGTGCTGTTTCCTCATTTCAGTCGTCATCAACCCCTGTTTCTCTATTTTGTCCAGAGTTTTGAGCCTTTTGTCACACATGAGCAAGGCCAGTGTGAAATATTTGGATATTGAGGAATGCAAGCTCTCAGGGATGATTATGTTTTATTATTGGACACAATTATGATAATATTTTGCCATGTTCTCTATAATTTTCCCATTGACACACTGTAAACTTAGTCAATAATGCACGTATAGTAGATTTTTAATGGCAGCGGAGGGAAGTGCCATTTAAGAAACCTCACAATGTGTTGAGATCCTAAAATACAACATTGTCTCCTTCTCCACCATCCCTTTGGTTCGTACATTCTTTCAAGATGTGCCAAAACAAGGCTTAATCTCTGTCTTCAAGATACTGTATTGTAGTGTGTGTTTGAGCCTAGCTAAGCTATCTGGGATGAATTTTTATTACAGTGCAAGGTACTATTCTTGTTCATGTACACTAATAGCAAAAATACTGATTTTTCATTTGTATTCTTTGAGCTTTATATATACCCCAGAGGTAGATAAAGAGTTTATGAAGAAAGGTTATATTTAAGAGAAATGGGTATCAGTGCTATGAGATTATACCCATGACAGATGGTTGTAACTAAAGCTTCATCTTGGTGCTGAAAAGCTGAATGAAACAGTATTCAGATTTTGAAGTAATGTTGGCTTCATTTCAATGGGACTTTTGCCTGAGTAAGAACAGACTAAAAACTCACTAATGACTCTAAATTTTTTGTGTCAGCTTTGAGCAGATTTTAAAAATTGAATTTTCTTTTTTCTTATTTTGGATTGATAAAATTCCAGCAGAAAACATGGAGGGGTTGTTTGTTTGTTTGTTTGTTTAAGGAAATGTGTGCAACATTATGCCTTTGTTCACTGGTATGACAAGTTATAAAACAACGTTGGTTTATTCACATTGAAAAGCAAAACATCTTACTGGGAGTCATGAAAGAGTTGTTAAACTAGTTTCTTTCACTCTTTGTTTCAGAGTTGGTTGTGAACCTCAAAATTTCTTGAGGTTCAGTCTGAATAGTTATATAAAAGTTCAGATGCTAACCTTAAGCAAATCCAAATATCTTGAGGCTTGGAAATCTCTACAAGAACATATTTCCCCTTGACTTGTCTAATACAATGAGTTCAGCGAGGCTACACCCTGGGGAGTTTTGGCCCGCCATGTAGTGTGTATGTTTTATGTGCTTACACTCAGCCATAAGGGTATTTTTAATTTCATCTTGAGAAACTAAACTGAGGGACTTCACAAATGAAACCATCAGGAAGACAAGGTTAATTCTGGCCGCTGTTTGTGGGAGTATGGTGCCTTCAAATACCAACACGTTTTTTTTTTTTCCATGGTGGCATTTGGAAGAATAAATGAAGTGTGACTCCCGGCATCTCTTTAGTTGCCCTGAAAATGGAATGTCAAACAGCATATAATCATCTTCCTTGTTTAAAGAAAGAGGAGCAAGTGAGAGACCTAGTTTTCTATTTGTGTCAGTTTTTGGATGTCTTAATATTCTATCTTGTCTAATTTTCCAGAGAGTGATAATAGAGTTCCTGTCAAATTAGAGGTTACAGACTTTTTAACCTATGTCACAAAAAAACCCCTACATTACTTGTTATTACCATGAATATAATCCAAATAAAAATTTAGTTTTTAATGCTGTTATGCTGAAGGTTGCATTCCAAGCATATAATTTTATTCATTATAAATATTAAAAATATGCAGCCTGACATTAGCCTGCTTGCTCCCCCATCGCTTTTAAAAAAAGGCTGAATCCGATGTGGAGCAAGTGTGTATCCGCTTGGTCTGGGGAGCAGAAGCTTGGCCTCAGCCCCCTGCACTGGGAGGATGGAGCAGGTATTGCCACTGTGCTGCGAAGTACAGTTGTCGGGTTTCATTGACGTAGCAGAGAGGCTATTTTCAGACGGGCCAGCCTGACATAAACATCTTCTAGGAGGGCACGGAGATTAGCGGGAGGGTAAATTAAATGAAGTATACGTGCCCCACACTGTGGCTTTGGTATGAGAGGAGCCTGGTGTGGCAACACTAGATTTATAGGCAGCATCGTGCTAAGGTGGCTCTTTTCTTTTAGTGCTGAAGGAGCTGCTGTTGAAGCACACTGAATTGCAGAGAGTGGTGCAAAGGTTTAAGTTTCTTTAAAATTAAAAAGCCCCAGAGGTCTTCAATGTAAGTAGAGCTGTGGCAAGTATGACCTACTGTTTGGTCAAGTTTTATTCTCATTTACATGCATTCCAACAAATTTAGACTTGCCATAAAACAGTCCTACTTTCAAGCTTATAACAAATGAGTAATGAATAAAAGTATCTCATTATTACATATTTTTGGTTCAAAATCCAAATTCCCCGGGACTTCTGCACTGACATCTGTAGTGCCCAGTGTTCACAGAGATGCAAATCCAATGCTGTGTTTTTTGGTTTTGTTTTAAATCAGGTGAGTGTCACATGCTTTGGTTTTGTAATGAGAGTTTTTGTACTGTCCTAATTAATACAGTGCGCCTGTCCTGGACCTTTGAAGTAAGTGGGAGTTCTGCCACCACTTTAAATAGGAGAAGGATTTGAGCCAATTTGAACAGAAGTTTTCACTTATCTTAGTGCCTAATCTGCTTTTTAAAGGGATGTGGGAGTATCAGCACCTCCTACGTAACGCTCAGCAGCATGCAGAAGTAGACTAGTCTGGTCACTTATGGAGGCCCATTTAAAACCAGTAAGATTACTCAGGTGAGTGACAAGGCATTCAGAACAGATTTTAGGGAAGTTAATTCAGAGTGCAAAATGACATTTAACCCATCTGTGTGAATATTGCCAGTTGAAGCAGGCCGCAAAATTATTTAGAAATTGTAAGATTAAAAAAAAAACCAAACCCCTCTCTGTATTTTTCTTGCTTTTGAGTTGTCAGGGTTCATGCTTTCAGGGGTGGGTTTTTTAAGCACCAGAGCTAGTAGCTTCATTTCTTTGTTAGATTTGAGCTGATATTCTCTAATAAGCAAAGCAGATCTTTAAGAGAAATGCCTGTTACGAATTTCATTATAAAATCACACTATTTGACAACACTAGGTCTGTGTAAATACATACGTATCTTTGCAGTGCTTTGTCCCTGGAGAAACATGGTTTTCTAGACCTCTTGTACTGTCTCCCTGAATTGCAATGTATAGCTCCAGAGTGGCTGACCAAGCATGGCTGATTTATCAGGAAACTGGCAGACTCTGACTGTTGTCTTAGGAGGGTATTGCAAAAAATAAGGCAAATTTACTGTAAGGTTTCTGCACTTCACGTATCTGTAAATTGAAGAAGGTGGAAAACTGATGTTCCCTTCATACCGTGTCTCTTTCTTCATTGAGTGCAGAAGGATTCCATAAATACTAACTTCCTCTAGTCTGCCCCATGGTCTTTTCAGATTAACCCTGATTTTTCCCAAACTGCCAGTAAAATGATATGTTGGACTTTGTGTACTACGTGCATGTCTCTGCAGTCTCCAGACAACATTGATGTAACTAAAGCCTTGTAGACAGCAGCATTAAAAATTTGTTATATTGTATTAGCTTTATGGAAAGCCTTTTTGTCCTCCATTCCAAAAGGTGTGTTACATCACATAATTGACAAAGTTTTATTAATTTTTAGTTTAAAGGGAGTCTCTTTCCTTGAGATGTTCATTTTCAGATGGGTAAGAATAAAGAATAAAGTAGCCATGACTACATGTACTGCTGTGCAAGAACAGAACTGGGTAAAAAAAAAAACATTTCCTCTGGTGCGCCTCTGGCTGTCACTTAAAATAGGTCTGCATTTTAAAATATTACAATATAGCTTTATTTATGTGTTTTTAAAAAAACTTAAAAGATTATACATTCTTTGCAGCACATACAGTGAGATTCTTTGCATAAAGTTTTTGTTTTACTCTGTTGCTCAGAGGCCAGCTGGTTTGCTAGCTTGAGTGACCTCACATTCCTTAAATGTACTCATCAATCAAGCCAAGGCCATGCATTAAAAGCTCAGCTCTGACATTAACTCAAAGGAGGGAAAGTTTGATACACTGTGGGAGAAGTAAAAAGCTAGACACCTAAGGCCAAATTTTTAGTTCTTACTCACATTTAGCAAACTGGTGTCATGCTGAGAGTCTCACAGAAGCCATGGAAGTCAACTGGACCTTGTATTACTTAAGGTGAACACAGGTTGAAAAAGCATGCCCTGAAGAACCAATAAGTATATTAAGTAGTGCAAACAAGCTGATTAAAAAAAAATGATAGCAAGGTGATTATTTAAGACTTCATTACTTGGAAGTGTCATTCTTGTGAATGTGTCTAATAAAGGAAGTTTGGCAACATGATCAATGAAATTGCCACAATGGAACATTTTAGTATGATTTAGTGAAAAGGGTGTAAAGCATCAAGTTTGTATTAATAGGTTAGCATGTCATTATATTTTTGGAAAGTCATGGTGTTTCTGGGTCACACGAGGATTTTGGTCTTTGCAAATATTTCATTCTGAGAACCCATGAAATGGTGAGCAAAACTGGTTTGATTTTAGAAGCAGAAAGAAAATGATGATTAGAAACATGAAAGTAAAGGGCTATTTTTTTGAATTATTCTGCTTTTTATGACTTCTTGGGTCGCCAGGACATTAATAGAGGTTAGTTGAATATCCACTTTAATATTACAATTTATTGTTATTTACAAAAAGAACTCGATACAAAAACTGAAACAAACTAGAAAATACTATTTCCAAGACTTAAAGGCATTGTATTGCTGTCTGCTTATCACCATATTGGCTGCGTGATCCCCATTAGCACAGAGCCACTCATCTTTTGACTTAGTATGAATGAAGGCAGACTCAGACTTAGCACCACCATGGCTGCAAAGACTCTGCAGTGGGTTGTGTGTAACTTGTGTTAGGGAGCACAAAGTAAGATCATGCAGAGACAGCTCTGGACCAGAAGCATCTCTTCGTCAGTTAGGATGGTGTAGATAGATTTGGTCTGACTTGGGAGAGAGGGAAGGACTGCATGAATCCCTGATGATTCTACTGGCCACTGTAGCTAGGATTTTGTGACAGGTGAATGTGTTTTGGTACACGGCCTCATCAGCTCATACATGACGCTGTACAGTCATGGCTGAATGCTCCCTGTGATGCCCCCTGTCCCATTTGCACTGTGCAGTATCCAGCTATATCTTGAATTTTTGCACAGTGCTCGTACCACGAATATCTCTAAGATTTTGCTGTTGTTTATATCTTCTTTTAAGGTATAAGGTATTTGAACAATATTTGTCTAGGGCATTAGAACGTTTTTAAGGAATTAGAACATTATTTAACCATAACCTTGTAATGTGGATGCCTATCCATAGGGACTAACTACAAGGTAATAACAGCAAAGTAGCACTGAAATCTGGTTATACTAACCTCAGGTCAACTCTGACTTACCTTAAGATGAAAGGATATGTATAAAGACCTTAACTGAATATCAGTAGCAGGAGTCCACAAGAATATCGATAAAATAAATCATTCTGTGAGTGGATCCAAATTAATGCCTCCCAAAGATAAAATACTTCTACTTTAAAGAGGTACTGAAGCATTTTTAATGGCAAGTCAAAATGAAATATTAAAATTTGGGAATATTTCAGTGGGATTTGGCTGGCAAAACTGAAGCATTCAGAGTTCAAAATAAAACAACGTATTTTAAACCCTCTGATTAAAGAGATAAAGTATACGGGAATGCTGTTCACAAACGGGTTATTCAGAAACGCTAACTTAAGGCTAGCTTTCATCTGTTCCTCTCTCAGTGGGGAAGGATGTGTATAGAAGGTGGTTCAGAGACAGTGTTTAGCTTAGGTGCTCTGACTTATTCCTTGAATAAGCTTTTATCTCTTTATTAAGTATGAGTAACCAAAGAAGATTAGCTTCTTGGTGCTTGAAGTAACCTTTTTGAATATACTCACTATTGTTGGTTCCTGACTGATGTCTCCACAAGAATAGATGTCTCCACCTCTTGCAGTTAAGAACACGGTAACAACAAAACAGAAGCCTTCTTACTTAAAATATTGTTTGGCCTGTATCAAGATGTTATCCTTTTTCTGAACTTGCTAAACACTCTCAACACTGTCCTTATCAAACGTCTTTTATACAGTCACTCTCCAAGTAACTGTTTCATATACAAAACAGAACATAGCTAAGTGCACTCTAAACAGTTATATATATTACCTGTTCCTTCAACAGATAGGATAAACCCTGCAACAGGGTTTGTATCGGTATGTAAAATGTCCTTTCAGTTGGATAATAAGTTGGAAGAAAAAACATACCAGCAACATACCAGATGCTGAGCCAAAGAATTCTTCAGCATAGTGTCACTGTATGAATAAAGACACTTTGATAGGAGCCATTTTATGGAGTAAGACCTGGCTGCGACTATCCCAAAAGTTTACTGTCTTAGACCACTCTACACATACAGTGGGGAAATTAGTTTAAAATATCTAGCACCAGATATTTGTTTGTGTCTTTGCACCTCAATTATTTGCACTTTAACTTGTGCCATTGCAGCTGCTTGTGAGTCCATGTACTCTGCAGCCAGGAGCAGTCTTCATGGAGTGGCTTCACCACCAAAACATTATATATCTTTAACATATCTTGAAGATTAAAGAACACCCAAACAAACCAGGGTATGGATAAGGAGATAGAGGGAATGCATGAAGAAAAATTATAGTAGTCAGCATTAGGTACACCTGTCTTGGCATTTTGGTTTGGAGCACTAGTGGGGTTTTGAAGCAAATCTCCCTGGTCGTTTTTACTTAGCATATGTCAGCTTGGTTTGAAGAATAGTTTTGGTTTGTCTTGAACTAGATTCCTCTGGAGGAAAATAAAGCAGAAGCTCTTTCCAGAAACACACTAGCGGTTCTCTAAGCACTGATGGAAATACAAGGATTTAAACCAATAGTTGGTCCCTTGAAACAAATATGAACTACACACAAAATTCAGTACAGAGGATGAGGCTGAATATAGTCAGTAGTAAACCTGAGCCCCAGATAATATAGATGTAGATGCCCCAGTATCTATGATCTACTGCTCTGCCTTTATTGCATGAAATTGCTTGCTAATGTACTTATATGAGGTCCATACTTATAATAGGCAGATATTGTAATACACCAGCTGCCCAGCAGTCAAGATATCCTTTGTAGACATCAAGGCAAGAAAGGAGCCTTGACAAAAGATTTGCAGGAAGACGATGAGGTAGCCTTGATTAACATCATTTAGCTAATTCATATTGTTAGCATGCTTGAGAGGAAAATACTATCACTCCATTAGCTGTGAAGGGAACTGGTCTAGTAGATAGTATGGCTTAACCAATTTGACATCGGCAGTCTGGAATTAGAGCTAGGAGTTCTGAGCGCCCAGCTCTCTACTTATTCTTCATTTTCTCACTTACCTTTCCTAAATGCTGGACATAGACCACCTCTATTTACTTGCAACTGAGTTCCTAAATGGATTTTATAGTAACTGTAAATAGATTAGCCATGTCCATGTAAGACATCACTTCTCTTACTTCTTTTAGCCGCTTTCTTCAGAGTTTTTGTTTCTGCCTATGCCTCAATATTTCACACCTTGTTTAGACTTGTGTTTACTGTAACTCTACTGTTTCAAGTTTCCTACCTCCTTAAGACCACAAAGCACTTCAAGAAAGGATTTCCATGTATTATATTTTGTTCTGAAAGCCTTATCTCATACAGACATTTGCCATTTTCTTTTTTTCTATATATATATATTAAAATTATGTTTCCAAACCATTATATATGCAGCATTCTGCTTCCATAGCCTGGGTTAAGATCTCTTTCTAAAAGTGTAGACAATAAAGCATTTTCCCTAAGAAAAGTTAACAATGTGATAAATACTGATGCAGTGTTTCAACACACTTAATTATTTTTTTTCATTGTTTATAATAATTTTGTCAACTTTCCATATCATTCCCCACAATGCTTTGTGCTAGATTTTCTTTGAAAATTCCTTTCCTCTGAACTTACCATGAACTTGTCTGTAAAATATGGCCATAAAATGCCACCAACAAAACAAAACAAAATCCTCTATTCACTAATAAAAAAACCATTGTGTCTCCCTCTCATCCGTTACTAAAAAAAAAAAAAAAAGGAAAAAGGCAGAATTTGTATAGAAAAATAATTTTCAATTGCAGGTATGAAGCAGAAGGTGAAGGCTGAGTAGAAAACTGAAATTACCAGTCGTGACAATGTGGTTTAAGCCATGTGCAGAGTTTGTGCTTCATTCCATTTGTTCTCAGTCTATTGATGGCTATTTAGCGGGTAATGTCAGCAGTGTTGGGATTAGATTTGGTGTGATTGAGGGGGAGGAGGAGGATTGTGTTTCTTGAGATGCTCTGTGGGAGGAGAAGGATTATGCATGTGCTTTATGTAATGAGGAAGAGGCTGGAGAACTTGCATGTCTACGAGGAGGAGGTGGGAGGATTAGCTTTTGATCTAAAGGCGAGGGAACAGCCCTGGTCCTGATCCCTGGAGAAGGAAAGCAGAAATATGTTACCCATTTTGTGTATTAGAGGAGGAGTTTTTGTTTGGACTTTTTCCAGGGTGGAAAACAGCTGGATTATGGGAGAGGCAGGAAGGCAGGGGATGCTGTGTGGAGGCTGGATTGCTTTAGGTGAAGGTTTACAACAGAGACCTGGGACAGGGCTGGAGTTGTGACTCAAGCTACCTGGAATACTAATTGCTAAGGATGGGATGTCCTCATAGTCCTCCAGAGGACCAGGGAGGGGGAAGTCCCAAAGTCTTGGTTTAGGTGAGGTTTGGCTCCTGTAGCGATGCCCACTGATAAGGGGTGGCCAGCTGGTGGTGCAGGGAGAAGAGGTTTCTGCAGGAGCCTCTGTGCACCCTGCCCTTTCCCAGGCCCTGCATGTAAGGCTGCAGGGCTCAGTAAATGCAATTTGCTGTCCTTTGAGGACAAGATGGAGGTGGGGTACCGAGGCACCAAGGGATTGAGTGATGGGGATTCAGGGAGGAAGGGTTATAGTTATAGGGGTGACCCTCCCCACCACCTGAGGGAAGATCCCAGGCCCCTGCACACTGTCATCCATGCTTTCACCTTGTTGGAACAAGGCACAGTGGCATGGTTTTGGGCCAACAGCCAACATGGCTTTACACCAACAGGGCTCAGAGACCATTTAGGAGCTGCCACAGGCCAGGCGTGATTCCCGGTCAGCCGTCTGGGTGTTCAGTATGAGTGCAAACAGTGTTGTGCCATTTGGTTTTAAGGCCTGTGTCATTAAATAATGTTGATGTGGCCCCAGTGGCTGGTCCTGTACTTATAAAGGAGGCAAGACGAGGGCAAGGAGTCAACACCAACAGCCCATGGTTTGTGGCAGCTATCGGTGTGCACTGTGGCGTGGCTGTGGCCCATGGCAGCGGCCACCGACCCAGCCAGTATCTGGTCCTCCTCTGAGGGACAGCAGCAAGCAGAGACGTCCCATGAGGCACCATGGGTGAGCCTGTCCTTCGTAGGGTGCGGAAGGAGCGTCGAGCCATAGGGTTGCAAGCCATGTTGTGCTGAAAAACAGGCCCTGGCCACGTGTAGCCGGTGATGCTGGTCCTCCGGCTGCAGACATCTTCTCCAGCTTCCCTCTGAGAGCCTGTCCCTGTGGGCTTTCGTGTCCCCCGCCTTGGGGCTCCTGCTGGCTGGAAGAGCTACCTGGGGGAGCGCCAGGGCGTCCCTTGTACTGCTCTGCGGTCTTTGGGCAGGCCTCAATTCACTCTGTGGTGGCAGTGAGCGTCCTTCCCCCTGCTGATGGCTTCTTCCTTTCCTGGCCCCAGGAAATCCACTCTCAAGCAAATGTGTGACGAGTTATGGGAAGCAGCATTGGGAAACTGGGTAGGGTTTTTGGTTTTAACTCTGCTGCTGCTTCACCAACCAACAAAAAGTCTGTCATTTCAAAGTACAAGTAAGGGCTGAAGCACGTCTGTCCCAGCAGACAAATTACGAATTAAGATTCCACAGTCAATGAGGATTCTGGCTTTGAAAACTTGGGCAGGAGCTACTTTTTTGAAGTGATTGAGTTACCACAGTTTGAAAGATTTTCAGAGGCAGTTGCAACAGCCTGAGAGTGTCCACAAAGAAAGTTATGGCTCAGCTGACACGTGGTAACCCATTACGCTGTGGTAAGTTTGTCTCACCATCATGTCTGCAGATGCTTCACAGGTGCATTTATCCTGAACATATTAACATTCATTCTCTGTAATGTTGAGTTTACGCTCCGTACAGCTGAGTGAAGAAGGCAAAGATAGTCTGAAGGACTACCTTCAGGAACTATGTAACAATAAATCAAAGCCTGTATGCTTTTATATTCTCTTTAATTTTACTAAATGCTGCTTAGACTGTAATAATGCCTAATTATGAAATTCAGCTGCTTCATAGTGCTTTTTTACTCACAGATTTCAATATACTTTATCAAAAAGGTAAGTCACTATTATTCCTATTTTATGGGTGGAGAAATGACAATAGAAGTGGTTAAGATCACCCACCCAAACAAGGATCAAGCTGGAATAATACATGTGTATATTTTTGTTCCGCGTCCAATATGTTATCCATTGAATCCTGATATTGTTTTCATAAATGGTGAAATTTTGAAGAGTTCTGAGGAAAGGACTAGGTTTGGGATTTGCTGATTTTTCAGGGGATCAGAGCCAAGCCTAAAGATCTCCAAGAGTTGTTGCTGGTTGCAGATTCATAGGGAAGGAGAAGATTAATAGGCCTAACACCTTATCAAGTCCTCCCGGTTCTCTCCCCTGTATCTATAAACATGCCTGCAGGACCACATGCAATGAGTGGTTGAACAGTTTCTCCCTTTCTCTTGTACTTGGCCCTGCTTTCAGTCTGAGAAAAGGAGAAAATGCATCTTAGGTTAGGCTCAGGTTAGGCTCACCCCCACTTCCTGACTTGTCTAGATTTTTAGAAAATCTCCACAAGACTATACTGGTGTTTGTGGAAGCCAAACAAAGCCCTAAGAGACATACATTATAAAAGGAAGTGTTTTCAGTGCTTTCAAGTGTCTGATTTGTGTGTTTCGACTCAGGTTTGGAATGATTTTTATTTTCTACAAAAACCAGCAATACTTATGGTTGACAAGGAAGATACCTATTTAGAGACTGGGAGACTTTACCCCATTGACTTTGTGAAGCAGCAATGATATTTTCTCTAAATAGCTGGAATTATTTCTGGAGAGCTATCAAAAATAAATCAGACTTTACTGCATTATTTATGTAACTCAGAGAAGGTGTCGTAAGTAGTTGGGTCCCAGGTGAGGTCAGTGATGGAACAAAGAGATGACAAAGCCTGCCACGCACCTTTTAATGGCTGTGTATTTACAGTAGCTTTTGTTTTCCTGTGCTGTTGTTTTGGTCTTTTTTCCAGCACGATCCTTTCTCTTTCTTCACCCACTACTGAAAAAAATAATAAAAATTACAAAAGGTTTCAATATACTGTAGTTAATTACTATATTACAAGCTCTAATTAAATTCTTGGAGTCTCTGCACAGTATGATGTCCATGCCAAGAGGGACATATCCCGTTCTTAAGTGAATACATGTTCTTGTCAAGTTAACTTATCCGCATTTTACTCACATGAAATATTCCTCATCTCTTGCTTCTTGACACATATGACTGATAAATGTTTTAAAGGCACATTTAACATTGATATTTTTGTCATATGAAATGACAATGGCTTCAATAATTCCCAGATTTTATTTTATAGGAAGTGACACATTATGTGATGGCAGACTCCCCAGACCATAATGTAAGCCACACACTGGTAGGAATATATATTGCATCAAAACTTGGTCTTTTTGTGATTCAAACCTAGGGTTCTACCATTTCAGCCACATGTGAGTAGTTAAAGCTAAAGAGTGTTAATATTACAACACATCTTACAGATACCATGGACATTCAGAATAGTCAGAGCTGAGGTTCCTCTATTGGCTGTTCAGTTTTCTTTGAGATATTTAGTGAATAGGGATTTTTTAGTACTTTTTTGTAATCAAGTCATCTGAGAAGGGAGATACAGTAGAAAGAGAGTCAGATTTTTACCAAGTAATTTGCAAATTTAAATGAAGTGTTACGCAGGATTTTATTAATTTTTTCTACAGTTGTTATCACACATCTGCCAGGGTCATAGGTAAATTTTTGGTCAGATTTTTAGATAAACATTTAAGCACTTGTTGTATGTGCGGACAAGTCTGTCTCAAACAGCTTTACTCTTGAGATAACTTTTGTATTAAAAAACCAATAATTTTGTTTTCACACTGAAATAGATGGGAACGATCATTCTGCTTGACCTTAGAGTTCCATTAGATCAGATATCTCCAGGAATTATGTGTGTGTGTGTCTAGCCTAATGACAGTGAAATTCAACTGAATGAGCTCTGCATTGGCCTCATTATTCATTCGATATTAAGCCTTTATAATATACCATGTCAACACTTATTCTGACTTTGGCCCTGATTCAGCTTAGTACTTAAACACCTGGCTAACTTTAAGGACTTGAGTAAGCACTTTTTCAAATATTGAAAGCTAGGCACTTGCTGAATATGGGCCTGTTTATGTCACAATTAAATACTAATGCAATATTTAACAAGTATGTTATACTGGCAGCAAGCAGATGGACTCACATGTATGGTACCTACATCTATATCATAATATGCATCTTCGTTTGAAAACATTACAAAGTACTGCAGAGCAGCCAAATACCGAGTCTTGATGATGGCCATGATAAGTGGGAAGAAATAGTTTGTGCAGTTAGAACAGTGTATCCCAGGCTGGCTAAAAATGTAGTCATGTGTTTTAATGCTGCAATTTGACTTTTTAGATGAATTGTAAGTAAGCTTTGGACTTCAATTGCTGTTCAAAGCTGCCAGAAATTGCTTTGTTCAGTTTATGATGGTGCATAGTGCTGACCAAAGCATCAGTGAGAAATAGGTACAATGGTTTCAGGATTCATTTATTAATTTTACTAAGTCTGTCTGTCTTTTCCTGTACTGCTAGCTCTGCATTATTTTTTTTTTGGGGGGGTGGAGGTGGGAGGGTATTTTGTATTTTCCTATATGGGTCAGTTTGAAAAAGACAAGTTCTACCTCTGAAGTTAATATTGATGAGAATGTCAATGTATAAAAAACATTACCTTCCAAGCTGATGACATGAGGCCAAATAGGCTTACCTTAATACTGTGAGTAAACAAGTGGCAATTCTTCATGAGCAAGTGAAGCAGGGTTTGGCCTTTTTTATGTATGCAGTAGTTATGCATTGAAGTGTTCTCATAGGTGAGGAAGAGCTATCACAGACATCTCTCAGGAACCAGTGAGAATTTATCTCAGGACATGGGACTTGAGTCTATAGCTTTGCATGGACAAATGTTTTAAAGAATTGGATGTAGGGCTTGTTTTTTTTGTGTTTATGTCTGTTTGTTTGTTTTTTTCCCTTATCTTAGGCATGAATTTTGGAGGCATTAACTGCTCTCTTTTGCTGGTCAGCTTCACTTCTTGGTTTTCATTGAACATAAAAAGCCCACATCGTTTCTGTTTCTGTTGGGTCAAGCTGAAAGCTAGTCAAGTCATGAGGGTTACGCTGATTTAAATGCCACTGTGTTGATTTGTGAAAGTTGAAGAGCTGGCCCATTGTACTTTTCAATAACCTTCCAAAAACTCCTCTGTTCTTGTCTTTTTCTGAATCAGAATGAAAAAGAAAGCTTTCAGGAATTTTCATGTAAAAAAAAAAAAAAAAAAGCCCACCCTCCCAGAAGTCGAATCTAACCTGGAGAGAAAGACACCAACTTCGGAGTAGTTCATAGCTCCGAGGTTAATGTACTTCCACAAGACGTGGACTCATGGTTCAGGGCTCTCATCTAAAGAAGGGTTTGAACTTGCAGCTTGGGTGAGTGTCCGTCCTGCTGGCTGCTGGGGTGTTTTGGGGGTGGGGTTTTTATCTGTTTTTTTCAGCTCAGTTATTCTGGGCTTGAGAATCTTGCTATTGAAACTAGCCAGTTTCCATTAAAGAACACTTTTAGTTAAAATTTATTTAATTAAAAAGGTCAGAGTAAGTAGTATTGCTGGTTAAATTCTGGTTGGTGTACCCAATACAGTGCTGAGATGGGAGATAGAAGAGTTGCAGCAACTGAACAAGTAAATTGTTTTAGCCTGTGAGGAATGGACTCTTACCCCCATTGGGGATCCCTCGAACCCCAGTAGAAGGGGAAGGGATCTGCACTAGCAAACTGCCTTGCATGGCTGTCATCTGCAAATGGAGTTTTTGCTGTAGGGAAGAATCGGTACTAGAAACATATGTAACTTGTGACCTTTGATTTTATTATTTCTTGTTACACTTCCATAGATCTTTTTGTTACTGATTTTATTTGGAAGAAAGTACTTTCCCTGGTTTTCCACTTGAAATGATATGTAACTTCACTGCAAATGTAGTACTGTTTCCTAGCCATGTAATTAATAGTTTTTTCCTTCCTTAAAATGGAAGTTATTTGCCCTGGCAGAACGAAATACCACTATCAGAACTGGAGATCTACCGTCTGCATTCTGTTGTACCAAAGCATAAAAGGGATCGATTCTCTTTGCTCAGAGTCATCTGTACTGAAGAACTGGCCCACAGAGCAAGGTGAGAGGGCTCGGAGGTTTCAGTGCAAGAACTGCTTATTTTTTCAAAAGCGATCTGCGGTTTTGCTTCTTCCATTAGTCAAAGCACACTGAAAGAGGGGAAAGATTTCCCCTGACTTCTGTACTCCATGTATCAAACGCTCCGTCCTGTGCTGCTGTCCTTTTCAGGTGATGGTAATCCTGACATCCAGCTGTATGTTGTGAATTTTCCGGGGGTGGTAAAGGTGTTCCTTTACTGTGTGTTTGTGCAGTCTCACGTGGTGAGGCCCTGGTTTTGACTGAGGACTCTTAAGAAGTAATGAAATACAAATGATGTCCAGGAGTAGCGATTTACCCTCCTGTTGTAATACCTGTGAAATTGATGGACCAAACTGGGAGCTTTGGCATAGCTGCCTTAAGTTATGACAGTCTAAATGAGAAGCTTTTCCTTTCCTTTTTCATTTATCCTTTCCTTTTTCCTTTCCCCCTTCACTTTTAATATTTCTTTGTTGAAATGAATTATTGCCACACTCAAACTTTTTTAGTGCTGGTTTTCAAACCCATTGTTTCTTGTTTCAAGAGGAGCATTTCACATGAGGTCCCTATTCAAACTGAATATATATGATAAGACAAATTGTTTCAACACTTGCTTGGAAGGCCAATAAAAGGAGATGCTGTAGTGCAAATTATCCTTGCAAATGCTCTCTAAAAAGCTAATAACATTTTTCCCCCCAAAGGATAGTTCCCAGCCATAAGGAGAGTTTCTCTTTCATGTTCATTTGCCACACAGATTTATAAAATGATCCCAAATCCTTGCATAGGCTGTGAGAGAGTGCAGCTTTGAACTGCTGAATTGGAAAAGCTATTAATGGAAGAGGAAAAGTTTTCAATTTCAGTCAGATTGGGTCAGGATGGTATAAACTCAGCCCTCCAAGTTTTGGTGTAAGATGGAAGGCTGTTTCTTCTTTGTTGATAAATTTCATAGTAAAATTCACAAGGTTTTCTGTTTTAGGGCATGAAACGAGATTATAAGAATGTAAGGAAAATTCATTAGCATATTCACTGCTTTATTTTACTTTTTTTTTTTTTTTCAAGTAAAACCAGTCATTTTAATTTGCTTTCTGTGAAACATGGTATAATTGGAAACTTTTCAAAATCAGAACTATTAGGCAAGTGGTCAAAATCTTCAGAAAAAAGGTCCACCCGTTCCGCGCTGGAGCTTGTCCTCCGTGCAGGCCTGCGGGCAGCACCGGAGATGGTTGTTTCCCCATGGGCTTTGTGTGCTGGCAGGTGGTATTTTCCCCTTCTGTAAATTCCAGAGCAGTGTAAAGAGGCAGCCCCACAGTTCCCACTCATGTTTAACCCCATAGTGATTGGGGGCGGGAGGTGGGCTGCCTAACCCCCAAGATCAGCAAGCTGTGTCCCCAGCTCTGCAAAAACCCTGGAATTCTTCCACCCAGGGACGGTTTCCAGCTACGCACGCTTTTCCTTTTTAATCAGACCTGCGGTGGCTTGGTGATTGTAAAGGACTTTGAAAATTGGAACCTGGCCAAATTACTTCTCCTTCATGCCATTTTGACAGAAGGCTTTCACAAAAATTAAACAGTAAATAACTCCTGTGAAATTGCATCTTGTATTTACTGCTTTTAGTGATGGTAAGTGATCAACTGAAAGCCAAGCAAACTGAATTTGTGTGTTTATGCAAAGAACAGCTTCCACCAACTTTTCTCGCAGCTCCGCTCTGTGCGGCCAGGGTAGATTGTGAGGAGGACTCTGTCTGTAAATAGAGCTGTTGTATGCAGTCTTTTTCTTCCCGGCCTCTATAAGTGACTGTGAAATGCAATAGCCACTAAGCACTGGTGACTGATTTCATATGGGCTCCTGCCAGATAGCCGGTTGTTTCTAGCCTCTCTTGGATTTGAAGGAGTGGTACAGAAGATTTGCCTGTAAAAGGCTCCCTAGCCTTACCTTGCGCACACTGAGATAAATGGGATTGGTGAAATAGTAGCTGCTGTTTCCACTCTCGTAACTGTTCATGACATCCTTTTGAAGCATAACATGTGCGGTGCTGTGTTCTTCTGATGGAGCCAGCCCTATCTCCTTCCCCTGCTTCCTTTCTGCTGTTAATCTGGTAACTGACCACTTATCGCATTTATTATTTTTGTAATTGAAACTGAGAAAGCCTGTGGCAGGTAAGCCCCATGCCTCTGTGCGCTTGCTCTGATTTCTCCTCCCGCAGCCCTAAAACCACAACCCTTCCCCCTCTTCCCATAGCAGCAAGCTCTAAACACAAATAACTCTCAGAAGCCTGATGCTACTATATATTTGATTTTGTTTGCAAGCTTGTCTTATGACCAGCTCTCAGCGTGGGAAGAAGCAGGGAGTGGGGAGATGGAGAGAGAGAGTTGTTGCAACATATTTTAACATATGTGCTTTAGGCCTCTTGGTGGACTCCCTCTTGGGAAGAGGGGAGGGAGCATGCCCCTAAGCAGTTGGTTGGTTTTGCTTGTTTCTATAGCAGCCTGAATGAGGAAAATCAAGTTTTAACACTAATATATTCAACCAAAAAACCCTAACAATTACAGGAAGAGTCTTTTTTATTATTATTAAAGAAATTGCATTAAAGATGAATGAGCATATATTGGAATAATTATGTTTTAAGGTGCGTAACATTAAAAGGTACTGAATGGAATATCGACTGTTTTGTAGGAACAGTAATAATGAGATTTCTGTCACCTAATCTTACAATAATTGGGTTATTACTATGCAAATTAAGGTATTACTTAAAAAAAAAGAGGAGGTAAGACAGATCCTTGAGGTAGCCATTTATCTATCCTTAAAGCTATGCTGTCGATTCTCTTTAGGCTGAAGATCCTTTTTTAAACAATTTGGAGATGCTAATTTCATTATTTTTTCACCTATGTTTCCTACTAGAATGGTTTTTATTCTCCCCAGGTAGCAGATCAGGAGTGGTGGTATTTATGTATTTTCTAGTCTCTCATGGATTCCTTTAGGAATAATTAGATGAAATAACGATGATTATTACCTTTTTGCCCCCTCTTTCTTTTAAATAAAATAATGATTTGTGTATTTTTCCTGAGTTTTTTACAGCGGGATCACGGAGAATATACATAAATTATTTTTATCCTTCTTTCCCTTTAGCAAAGAATTGTTGAGCAGCTTGTTATAGTTTTCTTGATTTCCATTAGTTATCAAAGTTTACTTACCGCCCAGTTATTGGCCTTGAAGAGGAATTGAGGAGCGCTCAGCGTTTGCATTTCTGAGTTTGAGACTTTGATAGCTTTTACTGGATCCGCCAGAGGCCTGATGGCATTTGCTCTGTCCCTGATTGTTAGAGGTAATATTTGAGACTGGGCTGCCAATGGGAATTTCCTTGTTTCAGTGTCAGTCTTAGTTCCTTTGTAATGCATAATATTTGTAGATATTTTGTTTATGGGAGAAAAGGTGCTCATAAAGGCTTTCTGAAGGCTCGACCTCTGCACTGTGAACACTGTTGTTATCTGAGGTCATTGAATTCAAACTTGCATGGTTGTGGCCAGACATGCTGCAGTCACACTGCTGATCGCAGAATACATATCCCCTAAGAGGTGGCGAGCACTTGTAACACACACTGACTTCAGCATTCCCAGTTTTCTGTTTGTATCAAGCATACAGATGTGTCACTGCACTAATCCAGAAGTTGACTTCCTCTGTCAGCAGTTTACTCTGGAAAGCAAAGCAAGATTTAGCAGTTGGCTTTCAAGTAATGACAATGTGTTACTCCATCTCAAGCCCCCTTTTAGTGCCTCCCTTGATCTTCTTTCTAGTGAGTTCATGGTGACTTTTGCTTTCTGCCTTTTTGGTTCACTGCTCTCCCATGTTGTACTGAAGCCTGGTTTTGATTACACTTAGTTTTAATACTTTCAGATCTTTCTTCTTTTTTTTTTTTTTTAATGTGTGACTCCCAAGAGAAGTGGAGGGCTATAGTCAGCCAGGATGGGCACAGAATTGCCACTTGAGGTCTTACCCCGTCACAGGCAGCAGCTTCCTCTGTGGCTTTCTGCAAGCAGCTTAATCTTGCCTCATTTGCTGACTTTAGTACAAGTGGGATGTAAGTGTATGTAAAATGTACCTACATTATGGGTAGTTAAAGGAAGAGATATTACCTTGCTGTTTACCTACTTATGTTATAGGTGGAATAACAGCATACTGAGAACACGTTTATTGATTAAAAAGCATAAATGAATCAGGGCTTTTAAGGTGATTTGTTTTATAAATTAAGAACAAGTTATTAATGATGCTGAGTAATTTTACAAAAATATACTTTGATAACGCTCTAGATTTTGCAACACTGTGAAGTATTTTGTATGACTTGTGGCAGCAGTTGTGAGGTGCTGCCTGTGAAAGGGGAGGGCGTTTATGTGGTACAAGTTCCTGTCAGTGTATACCTCATGCCGCCATAACTCCCCCGAAGCGTATGCTGCCGGTATCATTTGTAAAGAGGAAAGCTTGGTGAAAGCTGTGGACTTATGCAATGTCCTTTAACATAAAAACAACTAACTACGCATTAATACTGATGTGGGGTCATACTTACATGTTTCATGGTACCTGCCATCCATCCAAGAGAAAGCTGTTAAGCTATTAGGGATTCACAAAGAGATGAAGTCCTTTTATTGACTCTTAACTGACAATTTCTCCTATACTCGGTGTATTAATTCTTGCCTGATTAACAGCTCTGGAACAAACTGAGCCATTGACCTCATGGACCCCAGGCTGTTTGACTTAATAATCAGGAAGAGTCCGTCTGTCTGAAAAAAAAAGAGTTGTGATCTTGGTTTAGATCTGAATCACAACAGCATACAGGGAAAGAAAATTCACTATATAAGAAATAACAAGATGTCCAGAAAAAAAGACCCATGAAATTTCTTCCTAGAAGGGCCATGAAACACACCCATTTGGCACCCCCTAAGCCTTTGCTGCACCTTGTTCCTAAGGTGGAGCATGATTGAACTAGCTGCAGTGAAATAAAATAATACTAAACCATTTTTCAGAGTTCACATTAAAAAAAAAAAAAACAAAACAAAACACCACAAAAAACCCCAAACAAAAAAACCCCGATGTTTGAGGCTCAAAAAGATGATTTTGTTTAAGATTTCACTTTAACACATATGCATCCTGCCCTGGTGATTGCTGGTGGTTGCCAGGAAGTTCTCCAAGAAATCTGCAAAATGTCTAGTCTGTGTAACAGACGGGAGAGCTGGAAAAATTGTGTGAAAGTCCAGAGAGTTTTAGATTTCTTTCTCTTTTCTCCAGAAGGAGTTTTGGACCATTTAGATAAGATGTGTGAAGCTTAAATTCTCTCTTTATACCCATTTGGACAAAACCTCTGAGCCTTTATTGAGCCTCTCCTTCCCTCGCAGTTACAGGTTGAGAACAGGGTGAACTCCTAAGCAAGTTGTGCATGGCAGAATTTATGAGCGAACAAAATAAGCATTCCTTAGGCAGGAACTGAAGCTCGAGCAGCTACTTAGCACGTTTTGGTTAGTACTGGCACTATATTCCAAAGCATGGAAGGCCTATAGGATAAATAGCTAGGCAGGAATGTCTCCTGACTCAGTCATGGCATGTGGGACACATCCTTGGAGGACTAGCACACTTAATGGGGCAATGGGGATCCCATGGTGGCACTAATTAATTGATGAAATAAAAACTACATCACCAAGGAGCAGTTCCTCTTCACTGAGTGACCATTACTTCTCTGACTTGGGCCTTGATTTCCCATGCTAATAACAGATCAGAGCAGTGGGGGAAAGGAAACCCAGGTTGGTTTTACATCTGCCTCAAGTTCCGCCAGCTTCACATGCCTCAGCTACTGGCTGCACCTTTTCTACTTTTAACTCCACCTCTTCCAAGGATCCTCTAACAAACCACCACCCTTCTCTATGTGGCCCCAGGCTCCTTCTGCAAGTCTGGGGAAAATCAGAGCAGCAACGACTGCAGTTACTGATTTAGCTAAATGCCAACACCTGAGCTGAGGGGGTCAATAAAAGCTGGCTCTGCAGCAGGTGAGATCTTTCAGTAGGTGTGTGCACTTGGGGTATGGAGGGGAATGTAGATGGTAGTAGAGAAAGGGGCTGCAGGACCTATGTAGGTACTTAAGTTTATTCCTATTCTTCTTGGTTTAATTTACCTTTCCCTTCTTAAAGCTGTTTTATGCCATTTGATAACCGTTATTAGGCAGGAGGTGTAAATTTGGTGTTGGCCTATAATGAAAGGAACTTGTTGGTAGATAGTTCTAACAGCCAGATGGAAGGTGTGGTGTTTCATTGTTTTGGGGTTTGTTTTTTTTTCCCCCTATTAAAACCCATAAGGATTTTTCTAAATCACTTGTTGAGGAGTTTACATACTGAGCCTAGGAGCACTCTGTGATCTTTTCTAATGCCTTTGACTTTAACTGTAGATATCTAGTAATTCCATTAGATATTTTATAGTCTCTCTCCTTCTAAAGGCAACTGGGGGGGAAGAAAAAATTGTTGTCCTATCAGTGTGTCTGAAGTCACTGCTGTTGTGTCTTCAGTAACAGCCAGAAAAAGGTTTTAGCAGTTGTAAGATGAAGCAAAACTGGCTGAAATGTGTGTTTAGATATAACAAGATTGGTTGGGAATGAGATGTGGGAGTCATCAGCACAGAGGTGGTGAATTGAAGCCATCATTCCTCAATGATGTGAAAATATAGAGCTATAATGTATATAATTGCTCAGATACTACAGGGACATTAAAAATACACAGTGTTTTATGTAGCATAGCAATTTATAAGAATGCAGTAGCAGTTAGTGTGAGGGTAGTGGGGAAACCCTATAATTATTTAGGATATGATATTAATAGATCCAATAGTAAACTGAGATGCAGCTCTAAATAATTCATTTTTGTTTTACCTTTTGCTGATTCTGCTAGGTTTCCTCTTTTCTCTCCCTTTATATTTCTCATTTTAAACTCTGTCATCTCTTTCCTTTTCACTTACTGGTGGGTGATTTCACCCTCCTATGTGATGGCAGGCAGATGGCTCTCTCTGCAAATAATATTTAATGCTGTTCTGTCACTTGGCCACTGAGCAGTGTTGTAGCAGTAGGGCAATTGAACTAGCTGTGTGAAAAGTATTAACGCACTTGGCCTCTTCTAGTGTAAGGTTGGTGATTCCAGGCTGGCTCATGAATGTGCTTTTTCCCAAGAGACAGTGCAAAACACTTGCTGAGGCACCAGGTCAGCTGTTAAAAGCTAATTCTCAAATGGGTTCAGCTCTCGGTCCATATGTGGATAACCTGTAAGTGGGAGTAATTTAGACGTTTAACCAGACAAAATCCATGCTGCAAACCAAATGAAGATGATCTTATAGATTCATGATGCATTGTTTTTGTGTGTAGTCAAAGATGATGATACTAGGTACATCTTGAAAGAAAGATCAGTGTGAAGGTGTGTTTATAGGTTTAATCCTGAATAAATAAAATGCTGTTATTTTATTCTTAGCATCTGTCTGAAAATATTAATGGATGATATGGGGCAATGTCTTTCCAACTAAAAATATGGAAGGCTTAATGAATGAAAAGTAATTTTTCTTGAACCCCAAATTTCTGAGTTGGGTGAAGTATGAGGAATGACTCCTCAGAGACAGCAATAGCGAAGATTAGAATTAGCATTATATGTATGGTGAACTCTAAGCCCCAGGTCTGTTCGTTGGTCGGGGCTTTTGCCCTTCTCCCCACTTCGTGAAACCAACTCCTTCTTTTCAGTGTTCATGCAAAACTTATTTCCGTTTCATGTTGCATGGTTTCATGTCCCTTTAGTTTCCCTTAGAGTTCAGGCTTTGAATAAAACCCAAACCCCAGAACGAAACTCAGCTGTAACCACCACATTTTGCATAGTTTCCACAAAAACCATGAATTGACCCAGGTTCACTCTATATTTGGCCTGGATACACCAAAAAGTTATTGAAGCCTTATTGATATTTTTGGTAAAACTTGATTCCTTAGACTTCCTTATATTTTGATACACTGCTTTCAGGTGTGAGTGTAGTCACAAAATTTTGGAACTGCTTTTTAGGATCTCTGATAACTTTTGGGAGCATAGGGTTTTCTTTTGACTGATTAAATTGCTTAAGCTGGCCTGAAACATCTGTCTGAAGTGCCTCTTTCTTGCATGGTTTGCTAGAAATGCACTAAGTAGAACCTTGCCATGTTCCTGTGACAAGAAGGGTGCAAAGTGCAGGCTCTCCTTGAATGTCCCTCTGGATCACCCCAGATTTGTGCATAAATATGCTAGCTTTTTGTGATTTTTTCCTCTTTTTAACATGGGGGGGAACCTATTGAAGGGGTCAATAACTTTAACAGTAATATAATCTCCTGGGAGTTCATTTTTACATCAATAATACTAAAATCTTCTGGAAGTTAATTCTTATAGTTTGAGGATCACTTTTGTGGATTTGATCTGTGACACTACCTCCCTTACCCCATCTCCCTGAAGGAAGTTGGAACCAGACTGCTGGTATTTTTTCATAACTGTTCCATGACAAGTGTTGGACAAAGATGCACTCTCTGTGTGTATAACCAGTTACTGCTTTATTTCTCACAAGCTGTGTGAAATGCTTTGAATCTGTAAAGAGCCAGACCTTTACCTTTAAACGGTTTCCAGAATTTTCCCCTGTTGACCCTGCTTCTGGGCCCAAGAGTCACACTTCTGTTTCTGAGCCCAGCTTCTCTGATTTAATTTTGGTTAGGCTTGTGACCCCAATTGTCAAGGCCTCCACCTCTGAATTGGGAGCCACTGGCTCAGGCAATTTGTGTTGTGTTCTGGCAAATTGCCATTTGGGTAATTACATACTGTTTACTTTTGATAGCTTCTTTGACTTCAAATCTGGGAGCAATTCCACTTCGTTTCTTGTTGTGAAGTGGTGCTGTTGCTTGGTTGTTAAGGCCTGTTTTAGAAGAGGGCTGCCTCTTGAGTAGCTGGGGGAGGGGGGATGTGATGCCTGTTTATAATCTGTAAATGATTGCTAGGTGCTTTGAATTGCAGGGAAGCTGGTGTCTGTGGATGCCTATGTTCATGTGTGTATGTTTTGTATATAGTTGTTGGATTTGACCAAGTAACAGTCGTGATGAAGCTAATAACATCAGGGTGTAATAACTATGATCTTTGTTTTAAGATTGGTGAGTTCAGATGGTGAGCTTGTCCTTCTGCATCTCCATGTGTGACAGTGGGATGCTCTGTAAGGACACAAGATCTCCAGTTGGGTTGTAATGGGAAGCTTAATTCTTGATGCATGCTTCAGGTTGCTTTAATCCATTTGTTTTGTTTAAGAAAACGTTAGCTTAATTTATATCTTTACAGTACCTTCCTTAGAAATGGGGATACCATGCATTGTCAGGTGCCTTTCTGTCTTTGCTTTGGGAAAATTGACTTTATAAATGTTGCTGGGAGATTTCTTTGGCAGTAATTCAGTAGATGACAATATTACAGTCCAAACTCAAATCTTGAATCTCAGACTGTATCTAAGGAATTAGTACCATTTTGATTTGAACTTTCTTAAAAGAGTTTGTTCCAAGATCATCTTCAAACCAGAGAAACAACTTGTAATTCTGGTTGGAAGTGTAGTTTTAAAAAGGTGTATATCATATTTATTTTTGCAAGACATCAGTATCCGAACCTTGACTGATATTTGACTTTGAGTAGAAACAACAGCCTAAGTCAGTACTGAAATCTTCCTCCTGACCCCTTTGCTACTATTATATTAATAACTGTCATTTATGTAACATCTTTCATCGCGCTGAATATCCAAGTAATTTACAAACATGTGCCTTGATTCCTCAGAGAAATCTGCAGTTAGTCAGGTATAAATTTGTCTGGGGTCACGGAGGTTAATAACTCGATTCCTTCAAAAGGTGCCACAGTTTTAATGACCGCAGCCCTTAGGACCTCTGAGACTCTCATGCTGAACTCGACACCTCTGTCTGCAGGGTGCCCCCAGCCTGACTTGTGCAGCGTGGTGGGGAGAGTGCTACTTCTTGAATTAGCCATACTTTCTGCAGGAACTTCAGGGTTTGGGGTTTGTTCTTTATTCTCCTCTCTTTAGAGGCCATCCATCTCCATACTTGCCCATCCTGAGATATGGGTCTTTTGAAGATTCAGGTGGGTCAAATATCAGGGTAATAGGATGTTTAGGTGTGTGATTTTTTTCTTAATTAAAAGAAGTGGGGGGAGAGGGGGAAAATAGGGATTATTATGGTTCCATAAACTTGGTTTTGGAAGTAACTTACCTGTTGGGCTTAATCCTAATATTTCCAGGAAGTGATGATTTTAAATTAGCAGAAAGCTGGGGGTGTTTGTGCCCTGGTGGTTCTGAAAATAGATATTTATGCAGATGAGCATGATGTGTGCGTGCTGCAATTCACCACTGTTTAACTCCAGATGTTGAGCACTTCACTGTTCCCAGTGCATAGGTCTAAAATATGTCTGTGCATAACATAAACTTGGTTTTACAACCACTCACATTTAGACTGATTATGGGAGCTGAGGTACATCTGCGTACTTCTTGCATGACTTCTTGTTTGGGAAAGTATCAAAGATTACTAAAACGAGTATTTAATTCATTGCTTCTGAGGTTTAAGAGGTTTGTCTTCAAAGAAATAGGTCTCATTATAACATGTAGGGCTTCTTTGTTTCATTGACAGATGTATATTTTATAGGGAGATATTAAGACCCTTATGTGTTTAAACAGTATGCAAGGATCATCTTGAATTGGGTCTTAAATTTTAAGCAGATACCTAGAGTATTGGAGTCAGGTAAGTATACTCTCTAAGATACCAAATGGGGGGAAAAAGGTCCTAGTAATTAAACTGTGTGTACAATAATTACATCCAAGATATCATGTTTAATGTTTACATTCTCCTATTAACTTACTATTATCTGCATTCATGAGCCATTCGTAGCTGGCTGCATATTTATCCAGATAACTAGTAAAGCAAACATGCAATTGATGAGATTCTGACTCTGTTGAAATCATTACAATGAAGCTGGAATTTTATCCTATATATGCAAGTAGAGTATTAGTGTAAGTGCTCCTACAGAACAGTTTCATATGAACTAGGCTGTAAAATGTCACTGTAAAATGTAGCTGCAAGGCTATTTGAAATTAGTCATTTAGGTAATATAAATATTATTTTATGGGGTTTATCCATTTATCAGTACTTCCCAATTCTGTTGTATCCTAGTGAAATGCCCTAGCAGTAGATAGAGACAAATATATATGTACAATTCAGTCTCTTGGGGAAGGAGTTATGATTTCAACTGCTCCAGAGCAGAGTTACTTTGGTGGTTGTCTTCTGTCACTATGACTGTAGTCTGTATGACTGCTGGTATTTTTAAATAGATTTACTTTTTCTTTTGGCAATTTAGTACAAAATACAGATCAAAGGGAGAAACTGGTACAGTACTTGTCACTGCGATTATAAGAAAACTTGTCACGTGCTTGAGCTGTTGTCTTAAAATACCAATGAATCTTTCATTAAAAATAAAATGCTGTTACCTTAATATTGCAGTTTATAATAGTATTACTTCACAGCATTTGGGGCTGTTACGAACATTTTTGCCAAGAATATTGTGTGTCTCGTTTCTAGTTCTGTCCTGGGCTAAGCAGCCCAAGCCTTGTGGTGGGAGCTGGTACCGCTGAGCTCTCTGAAGCATCAGGTCCTTCAGCGTAAGGCAGTGAGTGACACAGCACTTGATGCTGGCACAAGTGAAGCTTGATTTGAAAGTGCATGTCATGAAACAGCATTAGGCCTTTTTATAAATAGAAATCTTTCAGTAAGTCAAGCCAAAGGAAGATCAGTTAATAATACCCTTTTCCAGTTTTGGAACATCCGGTGTTGCATCTCTGAGCGTTCACTACTTCTCCTGTGACAGCCATTTACCTTAGAAAACTGCTTAAGATTGTTCCCTGAGAGGAAAGGCTGCGCTTGGCCTGGTGCGGTGGTAATGCTGTGGCCAAGGCATTTACAAAATAGGTTTTGGGACAGCTGTAGGTGAGCAGCCCTATTGCAGCAGTGTTTGAAGCCTTGGGCGGCAGTGCCCTAGACAGCCGTAGGCTGTCAGCATGCATCAGCAACAGCTGAACACTTAGAGCTCTGTTAGCCATTGCTTTCTATTACCTAGACTTTTACATTTACTTTGGCATCTTATATACTGTCCATGGTTCCTGCAAAAAAATAGAGTATGTAATTCTCTGTGAGCAGGAGTTGATAAAATGCTTGGGGTTAACTCAAGGTTAGCAGGACTTTCACAGGTGTGAAGAATTAGGTGCCAAACTATGGTTAATGGGAGCTGTGTTCTTGCCTGCATTAAGCATGGAGAATACCCTTGACCCTTTCTAAATATTGTTTTGTTTCTCTTCTGTTCGAAGTGGTGGGAGCCTGAAAGTTAATCTTCATTTTTCTTAAAGTTCATTAATTAGAAAAAGAGAAAAAAATCAGCAAATATCAACTTGCTGACCTTTGAAATCTGCCTGAATGTTCAGACCCTTGGTTTCATGAGGGATGGAGAGTGAGCAGTTGTTGTGGTGGCACCAGCAAGGGTTAATCAGCCTTGCCAGTCTGAACAATGGTGGTGGGGGGGCAGCTTTAAATGAAATGAGCTGAATATTTCATTTGGCCACTCAGCTGCCTGCTCCAATTGCCTCCATTGCTAAAACGAGAGCTTAATCTAAAGTGACAACAACATCAGTTTCTATGTGCTCCAGTCACACAGAACATGACTTCCTTAACATAAACACTATTTACATGGACCGTCTGGATATAGCAGGGAATCAGGAGCGTGCCCAGCTAAGACAGAGGTTACAATGAAGGACGAGTAACAGGCAGCTGAGAATTAACATCGGCAAATGAAAGCCTGACCCTCAGAGGGCATGTCCCTGTTACATTTTAAAGCTAGAAAGCCTTGCATCGGTAACCTTACTTCCAGTAAAGGCTATATAATTTAAAAGAAAATAGTACCTTTTCAGCTTAGATACTTAACCAAATGCATTATGTCTGACCCATTTTCCTACTCTGTATGACATGAGATGAAGGACCCCCAGCTGCAATTACCAGTTGTTCAAACAGCTGTAACCGATAAGCTTCCCCCTTCCTCGTGCTGTCATCTCTATGCAGCTCCTGCCTTTTGGCAGGAAAGGGGGGAAGGTGCTGGGCAGGGGTCCCAGCCCAGTGCCCACTTGTGGCCCCGGCCCCTGTGCCAGCAGGGTGAGACCTCTGTGCCGCACACTGCTGTCTGAAGAAGCCATTGCTGAACCTCAGAGTTGCTCTGCTGCTTCTGGAGAGCCCGCTGCTTCAGCCTGCCTTGACAAGACACAAACACGGGGTGTCTGCAGCCTGGCTTCTTCCCCCAGGCTCTGTGGGGACTGGCTGTCTGTGGGAGTAAATGTCTATGGCCCCCGCTTGACTGGGGGCCTCTGCCCAGAGAGGGGTCTGTGGAGGACAGGGTTGGTGGCCTCCTCTTTTCTCTCTGCCATAAATCTAAAGCAACTTTGTTTATTCCAGCAGTATCCCAGACTTGCAATCTCGCTTTCTATTTTTTTTTTTTTTTGCTTTAGGTGAGGAGTGGGGGAGGCTATTTTATTTTTTGTGGGGTGTTTGTTTGGTTTTGCTTTTTTGCCTTTTTTTGGTAGTTGTGTGATTTTTAGCGTCTTTTTTTGCTCGGCCACTGGAGGATTTAGGTATTCATATTCCTCTGTGTTGTCAAATTTTTAAAAAGAGAAGGCCTCCTCATTGGAAAAACTCCAGATAATTCATTTACTGTTGGGGAAGGCAGAGCAGGAGGGAGTTTGGGGTAGTGTGGTGCTTACCACAGGTAAGCCAGAAGAGCTTAATGCAACTTCTTTCTGCCCTGAGGTGGGTGTCAAGAGAGCCTGAAAGGTAACTCAGTTCTCCCACCTCACTTGCAATGGATGCTGGGGCTGCCCAGGCAGCAGCATGGGCATGGCCAAGAGCACCTTCTCCCTGTCCACTCTGATAGCTCTGTTATTCCCTCCTTTCTTCATTCCCTCCCCTCTTCTCCCAGGCTTGCTGTTCATGTACAGTCACTGGTTCGGCTGGGCAGGCAGGGCACTGTGCAACAACAGGTCTAAGTATCAATTCCCTTTTGGGTAGTATGGGGAAACTCACTTCTCTTGACAGCTGTGTTAAGCTGACAGTTGCTCAGGCAGGCATTACTCGCTAGTTATTTTATATGATGTTTTTTGGCGGTTTTGCCATCCTTAAATTAGGAATTTATCTTAAATAAAAAAAGGAAGCATGGGAGAACTTGGTGGCATGTTGAGCTGAGCAGTGTGACAGTAGGGTACCTAGATCTTAATCAGACCCTGCAGTTAGCCTTGAGAATCAGGGCAGGATTGTGTGTCTCTGTGCAATTTTGTTTTCTATCATGTAGACAAATACATGCCCTGTTTTTGATTAAAAGGTGGGCAATAGTTCTGTCCTGAAGAAGAAACAGCTTCTTTCCCATCATTGGGCTTACAAAAAATTACTGATCCTGAAAGATGTTTTATTTTAAATCTTGTTGGAACAGTTGCTATTCTGAAACTTCAAAGCATACTAGTACTTGTAGCATCATTTAATATTTACCATCTTTTATTGCTGAACGTTAACTATTAAACTTTAGGAAGTTTTTGAAGAGGAGAGAATGAATATCTGTGTCAGAATGAGAGGTCCAGTGAGTATAATCCCATAGCTGAAATCCTGAGCAGCTCCCTTTTCATATTAAAGAGTAATTACTGTTGCCAAGTTAAGTGGACTTTTGTGACACTTTTTTTAAACATACTGTAGTTAACTTTGAGCTGCTGTAGCTTCACTTTAAAGAAGGAACACAGATCACTTATGGTGTCAATACAAGACTTAAAATAGTAGCCAAAATCTGTGCTTTTTGATTCTGTCTGACTACCATCTTTCCTTTTTCCTCACTTTCAGTTCCAGAAGGGAGTGTAAGCAGTCACAGATTTACAGAATTACAGATGTATTCCTTACACCATCAGAAAACAAGGTCTACTATTCTTGAGATGCAACGCGCTGGCATTGGTTCAAGAACTAACACCTCTTCAAAGAGAGCAGTCACTAAAATCAGCTCATCACTGAAGTGCAGGGGAAAAAGACAAGACAGAAATGGGGCTATAGGGATTTTTAAGGGTAATCCAAAACACCATCTTGCAAGTCACCTCTCCTAGGAAATGATGCTGACCAGCAGCTGGGAGTGATAGATTTCCAGAGGTGCAGGATGTAAGTTTAGGTTCTTACTGTTTCATGAAATAGCCCTTACAGCTTCAGCTGAGGGGTTGGTGATCATTTTATTAAGCTTATTTCCTAAAAAGGCCACTCAGTGCTATTTATACTATAAATAGCTCCCATAGTTCTAGTCCTAGAAATGGGCATCATGCCTATCTGCCTTTGGCTGGTGCCTAACTGGAGTTAGGTACCAGATGAATAACAGGGATGTGCCTGTCTCCTCACAGCCTTTTTTTGAAGGAGGTACTGAAAGAATGTGTGAGAAATAAAATAGCAAGAAGTGCATCTCTGTACAGCTGGACATGCATTTAGCCTTATTCCAAGGAACTGGGAGCCCCAGTGTGCTCTTTATTTTTAGAGATTTATCATGTTGGATCCGCTTATCCTTTCCAGACCAAGTCCTCTGTCTTGAAAACAAGACTGTGATTTGGCCATGGCCCATGGCTGATGTTAGGAAAGGCTAGACTCCCTTCTGGAGAGGCATGATCTTGGGTGCTTCAAGGGAGTTTAACAGTTGTAGGTAGGTCAACTTCTTCAGGCTCCCCTGTCCTCCTCCTGGGGCCCAAAAGAGTGTGGATCAGGGAACGTTAACTCCTTCTTGGTCTGTTTTTCTGTAGGCAGGGGAGATGTAACATACTGGCCTTCATGTTGGAGAGCAGCTCTTGGATGCTAATACAAATGATTATTAATAAAATCTCCTTTTCTGAGGATTACTAATCTGTCTATTAGATGTATGCTTGTTACATAGTTATTAAACCTAATGAATGTGTTTTTTAACATGCAATAATTATCTAATTAAATATAAAGCATTGGATTAAGTAGGCTAGCTCATACTGAAATGCTGTCTATTACAAGTAGATTTATTGAGGATTAACTACTACATAATAGAACAGTATCTATTTCACGATTGTTAATCCTCAATGAGTGTTTTTAATAATTAATTGGCACTTAACTAAAGGATTATGTTCATTGTGATGGAGTTTATGAAGCAATAGAACATTTTTTGTGGATGATTAACTGCCAAAGGCAATATTCCTATGATACGGCTAAATAACTGGGGGGGGACAACACCAAACACCACACCAACCCTTCTCTGGCCCGCCCTCCCCCCCGCCACCCCCCCCAAAAAAAACCAAACCCAAAGCCAAAACCCCAAACCAAAAAAAAACCAAACAGCAAAAAAAAAAAAAACCCAAAACAAAACAACCCACCAAACCACAAAAAACTAGAGAAACTGGGGGGAATGAGCAAATCACATGTAATAGCAAAATACTTATTTTTGTCGTTACCTGATAAGAGTTTGAAAGTTTTATTTGGTTTCTTATATGTTATGTAGGAGAAGTAGGTAACCGGCTAGATATTTAATGTTGGAAAATAGTTAAATGGGTGTGTTGTGATTAAAGATGGTGAAATATTTCAGTGTGACTGATGAAGATCCTTCAGTATTTAAGTTTCATTCTTGAAATCTTTATTATGCATGTGAATTAGTGAACTAGAACATAAATGCAGCATACATTTTGACTAAATGAGTTCCAGGAATGTGTCCCTTTGCCAGCTGTTAGAGGATACAGAAGAAAGTTACATGTTTTACTTGAGCACAAAGAAGCACTGTGAATTTTTCATAGAGTCAATTATGGAAGCAAACAGGAGAAAAAATGTATTCTGTTAGTTTAGCTGACCCCAAGAGAAGACATGGGTCCTGACATCCAGTTAAGGTTTCAGCTGTTAACAACCAGAAAGGCTGAGTCAATGAGATTAATCAGCTGTATGATGAACACCTTAAGATTTTTTTGTGGATGGCAAAATTCTAACACAACCGTGAAGCTTACTAGTAAATATTTGGTGAATTTCTGTAATTAAGGTATATTCACAGATATAGGCAGTGGGTTGCTTCAGAAAGTAGTAGTTCCATATATTGCATAATTTCAAGTGGAAACTGATAAATTGAAATAAATTGTAAATATCTAATGATGAAGGATATCAATAAGTAAATAGTCTGACATTAACAAACTTAACCAGCTTTACCATTTGAAGATCTTTAAGAAAAAGTATTAGGCTTCATGAAAAAATGCAACACCTTTCAGGTGAATTGACTGGGGGAAAAGGGAGAACAAGTTTGTGTCTGTGCATGCGAACGTATATGCATATATAGTTTTCTATTTGCACAACATAAATTAAGCTTTCCTTCTTTTTAAGTGAAGTTGTACTTCTTAAAATTTACTATAGTTATTTGGGGGGTGTCGCTGGGATGCTGCTCTGTAATCCAGACTTCTTACAACAATGATTTGCTGTGATTTGTGTTGAGTACTGTTGAAATTTGATCTTTATGGATTGGAATGTGTTTGAATCAGGTAATTTTTCTGATTGGTTTTGGAAGTGAAGGTAATGATGCTGTTTCTTTTTGGCAGTGTTGGAAGCTCCAGTACTATATGGGGCTCAGAAGAGTTTGGGGCTGGGGAGAGGAAGTGAGGTGTATTAGATACCAAAAAACACTCTATTTTTGAAAATCATGGTTTGTAGTCACCTTAAGAGAGAAACTTTAGGACTAATGAAGAAAGTGGAGTGTAGAGCCAGATCTCAGCCTGAGGAGGCAGCCTAGTGTCCTCTTCAAGCTTAAGGTCTCCGAACTCAAACTTTAATTGGAGAGACCCTGACTGCTGGGAAGGCCCTGACAATGCAAGTTTAGCAGATTCCTAGAACTTCAGAGTGTGCCACGCAGGTGACCATTGCCTTCATACACAGCTCTGCAGGCTCTTCAAAAAATAAAAATTAAAAACAAAAAACCCCACCTTGTTATCAGGTTAATTGCATTTTCCGAAGGGTGGCAACCCTGACTGCCCACAGGATTTGGCAAACTACAAGACAAAGACAGGCTTTCCCCCTAAAGCTTAACAGCAGCTGTGCTGCAGCAGCAGCTGCTGCAGAAGGTGAATGTAGTGATGATATTGATGAGATTACTAATTTGTTTAGTAGACAGGGAATGAGGATTTGTCTGTTGGCTGTCATCATCCATCAGCCGTATGTTGCCCCAGGCAGTGGGTATATGCTGTTAGCCTGTTACTAATTTTACTTTGTTTTTTCTCAGCTTAGTTCTTTTCTTTGGTTCATTTCATTCATTTGTTGTGACTGAAAACTAAACAAGAAGGAGGAAAAAAGCCCATTGCTACCTCTCTTTGTTTGTCAGAGCAGGTACCCTGCAGCTCCTGCCTGCAGCCTCTTCCATTTGATTTGGCTGAAAGCTGTTGGCAAGAGGTGCGGTGGCCTATAAGGAAAATGCCTTTCAGGGCATAAGAAGTTTTCTCTAGAAACTGGGATCTTACCTGTACGTACCTTTCCAAATCAGTCGGTGAGAGCTACTTCATTATTACACAGTATTGCACTATCCTACAAATGAATTGGTGATGCCACAACGCCATACCTGTGTTGATATATTGTGTTGTTGCATGTGCCATGACTTTTTTAATTTCTGAGACATTTTAGATTGTGCTAATCAAACTTTCAGTTCTGCAAGGGGCAGGAAGCTTGTGCAAAGGAATTTCAGGGTCAGAAGTATTAACTGGAAGCTCATAGAGGGTTTTATCTCACGCTGATTGTCATTTCAATTTAGGCCACTTCTGAAGGGAGAGGTCTAATTGTGGCTGCAAATTATTTGACTTGGACTAAGCTTTCCAAACTGAGCATCCCTGTCAGAAATTGTTTATTTTTGTACCTAAGGGGTCGGTTTCCACTGTTGTTATTAAATCTTTACCATAATGTTGTCACATTCTTCTCATTCAAAATGTGCTTAGTATTGTGTTTATGAATATCTTCAGGGTCTTTTCCAGGTGGAGATGAGAGAGATGTAAATGGCTGTAAGGCAGTCTGAATCTCTAGGCTTTGCTGTAATGTTTGTTTTTTTTTTTTTCATCCTAATACTTCTAGTACTGACTTTTAGCGGCTCTGACCACAGCTTTACGTATTTACTGAGTTTTGCAGCAACTTTAAAAACCACTAAGGAGCCATCCACAGGGAAGTGACAGTGCTGGTACTATTGCTGTAGAAGACATCGTGTATTTGAAAACTGTAGTTTAAAAACTTAACAGGAGGTAGATGTTAGTAGGTAGTGGGCAAAAATATTGTTTTGTGGCTATATTATTGGTTTCTCTTTTTTCCTATTTCCTCTCCCAGTAAAAAGTAATTTATGGCCCACCTCCTTCAGTCTTCACTCATTCTAAGTGAGCGCATTTTGATGACTCTACTGTTAAATAGGATTGGTCTTGTGGTGAGCATGGAGTACACATCTGCTTCCTACCTAAATGGATGGCAGTGGCAGGAAGTTTGTAGGAACCTGCTGTTGGTGGCATTGCTGGGCCCTATTGAGTTTCTAGGGCTTAGGTCAGTCTCTTTTCTGCTTCCTTCCCAGCCTTGCTTCCTCCAGCGCTGGGGGGAGACTTGCCAGCTCACTGCAGGGCATTTGAGCAACAGCTTCCCAGATCCCCTTCCTGGCTTTTTCTGCCTGTTGCTGTGCTGCAGAAGTGAGGTGTCCCTCAGAGTGGGTCTTGGAAGAGTTTGCAAATGAGATGTTGGGTGTGGGTGGCTTTCAGTAGTGCCTCCTGGGTACAGTGACCCTGGCTGTTGAGGAGTCTCTTAAGTATCAGGGCAGACATGTCTTATAATCTCTGCCCTCCATAAATGACTGAGGTTATTTACAGTATAGACATCACACAGAGCAAGTGTTCAGCATGATCTTGTGATAGCAACTTCTTTATGAAGTTACAGGTTGTATAGGTAGAATAGGATTGGACAAGCTCAAGGGGATTTCAGGGAATAGAGAAGTGAATCTTGATCAGACAACACTTTTAAAAAGATGAGGTAATCTGCCGGCAAAACACAGGAATTCTACTAATCCCATGAGTGCAGTTTTCTAATCAGATCTTTGTATCAGGCTGGTGGCTTTGTAAGCCATGAGTCGAGTAGAGGGGTGACTTTGGGCAGACGGAGAATCCTGAGATCCTGACTTTGAAAGCTTGTTAGCTTAATCAGCTCCCCACGTGTAAACAATTTCAGTGTGCTTTCTGGGTGGCTTTTAAAACTTATTTTTAATTTTTAAATACAATTGTTGATACATACCTAGCATAGTTTTATTTTGCTATTTTTAACTGCTTTCTTTTGCTTGCGTGAGCATTGCTTGATACTTTATTCCAGCTTATGTTGAATCCCAGATGGGAAAAATAGCTGCAGAAAGTGTTTCTAGTAGCAGTGAAGTAGCAAATCCTCTCAAGGATCAGTGGGGCACAGAAGAGCATAGAGGGAGAGCAGAGGATGGCCAGCAGGACTGGGTTACAGCTTGTAGGTTAGCATTGGTGGTCACTGGAACATCCCACCCTGTTGAAGCTTTCAGTGGCAAGTTAGTGGGACAAGACATGCAACATGGTCATCCTTGAGCAAAGAACTTCCCCGTATGTCCCTTAACCCTTTATTTGGGAAAGCTGGGTGCAGCTTTCAAGCTCAGTGTGACCATTGCAATGCCTTGATACACTTTTTATTTAAAATAGAGAGCAGAAGGAAGTCTTACACGTTTACATGTTAGATGTGCTAACGTTTATAACATTGACATTGGATATGGAGAAGCACTTTCATAGAAGCATAGAATCATTTAGGTTGGAAAAGACCTTTAGGATCATCATGTCCAACTGTAAAACTTTTCAGCATGCCACAAAGATAAACAACATTCTTGGTCTCTATGGGGGAAATTGCTGACTATTGGGTTTGGTCGTATCTTTTTATAGTCATGAAACTGTCCAGGTGCATTGTGATTCTTCTTGTCTAAAGCTTCAAATGGGAGCTTTTTCAGCTGAATGTGTGGTGATGATTATGATGAGATCCTTTGTGGTGTCTCATAAATTCCTGAGGTGAAAAGAGGTTTTCCTGTCTAGGAACTCATCAGGATAGTTTGTTTTTAAATAGGCAGGAGTAAAGTTAGTATGTTTTCCTTCTTTCTTTTCGACTGACTTCTGGGGGGAGGATGGGGCACTATAAAGAAGTGATGAGAAATGTGAGAGCCCTTTCTGTAAATACCACCATTAAAAGATGGCAATATTTTGAGTACTTCCAGCTAGTTGCAAGTCTTTTATCAAAGTGTTGTTTTTGCAAATTGTTTCTGTGCTCTGCATGTGTGTCTGTGTACTTAAACAGAGCAAATTATAACAGCGAGGGAAGAAAGGCATCATCCTTCAGTAGGTAGCAGCACAGTGCTGGCTGTGTGTACACGCTGGGGACTGTGGGGTCGCGTCCTGGGCTGCTTGGGGAGGTGAGGGGAAAGGAGGGCAAGGGGGCAAATCAGTAGAAGGAGAAAAAAGTAAAAACAATGGAAGGGAAGCAATGGGTGGGGGTGTTCTGCTTCTGTTAGCGATGGCTCCAACAGCAATGCTTGTACCCAGAGGATCCTGAGTAGGGGCAGTGTCTCTTTAAAAGCAGTAGGGGGTTGGAGCTGGGGGAGTGCTCACAGCAGTAAGTATAACACAGCTGTGCTCTGTTTATGCTTAGGCTACAATAAAAAAGCTATAAAATGTGAGATGTCATAGCTCCACTTTGCTTTATTTATACTATTTCCTCTGAGCTCTGTCACACTGCACATTCATCTGCTAAGTTGCAGCAAGAATGGAGATTAAAATATCACAGCTCAAAATAGGAGTCAAGCGGAAGGAGATTCATCATAGCCCTATTAAAAAATATGTAAATATGGGAATGAAGTCATTTTAAAGCTGTATGGCTCTCCTCCTCAGTGGGCTGGGGAAAGCTGTGAGTGATGCACTATGCGAGTGACAGATTTATGGGACTTGTTCTTCTATTTTTCACTCCATTCCACCAAAATACTTTTAAGATTAAAAATATAAATTTGAATTGCAAATTTTCTCTATGCTATATATATATTAAAAAAAGGTTTTCTTCTTAACCATTGCCTAAACTAATAACAGAAAGAAATATTTTTCCTGATTAAAAGGGGTCGGAAGCACAGTCTGATGTTGAATTTGCAGTCGATGAGATTTGTCCTTCCAGAGTGCTTTTCATCCAGGGTCCTCAGAGCACGCTGCAGGCATTGTGTCAAGCCTCTCATGCCCTCGGAGATAGAGTCCTGCCTTACCCTCCGTACAGAAAGTAGACTGAGTGCTTGCAGCTGCAGTTCTCAAATGCCCTGTGGCACCCAAACCACGATATTTTTAATGGAGGTTTGTTCCTTTTCTCCCCTGCAGCTATTTTGAAAATGGAGCTGGGATAAGAACTCTGAAGTCCCAATTTCTGATTGCTTTCCATAAGCGCTGTGCAAAGAGAGCTGCCTCTGCTAGTAGGAGCAGTGCTCTTTTGAACTTTGCAGCAAGTCTGTGGTCTTTGATGTGGTCAAATTTGGGTATGAGCTTTCCCCTGGAAGAACAAAGCACAGATGTTACAAGATATTTGAGAAATAAGGGTTTTTAATTGATACCCTGAAGATACAAGAGAGCTACTGAGATATTTCACCCACGTTTGGTTCTGAAACCTAGTTTTGAATAAAGGAGGTGAAATGTGCTGCCACTAAATGGAGCTGTGTTTTGTAGGTTAGTGTGGGTAGAGTGCAAGGAGAGGAGAGCCAAAAAGGAGCCAGGGGAGAGGGAGGGCTGTCCTGTCAATGCTGTTTCCCAAAATTGCCGTGCATGTTGAGTGGCTGTAGGAAAAGCTGAAAAGCCCTTGACACAAAGGGACTAAGGCAAAGCAGTGATAGTGTCTGCACAACCTTTATAGCCATTGAGTTGGCCTGCCCTTGAAGAAGAATTTTATATGTCTGTTTATCTAGGTAGGATCACTGTTCAACTTTTGATCAGCAACTGAACAGTACAGAGAAATTTCCTCCAAAGGAGGGATTAAAATTTATTAAAGATGGTTGACAAATACTAGCTTTCCTCTTTATTTCTTTCCTTAAATGATGGTAAAAACCCAGCAGAGGTTAAGCAAAACTTAATTGACTGACATCCTTAGAAGTTGGTGCTTTGTGGATAAACAAAGATTCAGCTGAGCAAGACGAAGTCACCTGTCTGTCCTATAACCATGTCAAGTGCAACACTGAGAACTGAAGAAGCCAGACCATAATTTAGTCTCCAATTATCTTTCTCCTGGGATTGTGAACTGCCTCATAGCTTGCATGAACTGAAGTGCTAATGTGAGTGGAACGTTCCCCACTAAGAATGGGGTTAAACCAACCTACCTCTCATGGCACTTGATTTATTTCCTGGAGTGGTGGCTCTCCTGTTGTGACTTTCACCCTGTCTTCTATGTCAGTGTGTTGGCAGGAATAAAGAGGAGTGCCCTTGGGTTTGGGTGTCTGGTTTTTGGTTTTGTTTCTCCTTTTTTCCTTTGGTTCTGTGAAATTCAGGAAAAATCGGTGATTTTTACTTCTCCAGTATGTGATTCTGGAGTGGTCCTGGGATATATTGATTTATTTATTAAGCTCTTACTGCCAGCAGAAAAGACAGATATTTCCTTGACAAGTTACTTTTGTGCCATGCGTGTTTGACCATTGCTGCTTCTGGTTGAGGGAAATGCTCTTGGTACTTTTGAGTTGTTTAACCTGAGAAGACCTGTGGATACAGGATGCTAATGCCCTTCAAGCAGAAGAATAATTGCTTGCCTCTTTAAGAAGGTGCTGTATTCAGTCACGGCTTAGGGTATGAGTATCCAGAAAATGCTTTGCAGCCTTCCCTGTACTGGGTGCTTTTGTACCCTGCTGTGTTCATCGATATGGTATTTATCCCAGAGCACCTTCTTAGTATGGGATGAAAGTAACCTGGACTTGTGCAGGGTATTTTTTGGTTTGTGTGCTGTTTTGGCATGTCAGTATAAGCCTATTTGACCTGATAACATTAACATCTATTTTCTTAATGCAGCTACAGTTCTGTAAGCTAAAGCAAGCTATAAAAATGTAATTGAGCTTGACATATTCACAACTCTGAAGTACCTGTAGGTTGTACTGTACTTGCAAATAGTGATCTTCCTTCTCCCAGGTCACTTGTCCTTTTTTTCTTCTGTTTAATTTTGCTTCAATCAAGTTATAAATTATTTCATGGAAAAACTAAGAATGACATTTTTTCAAGACCCAGTATGATTTATAAGCCACATCCTTTTTCAAAAATGACTTGGGAATAATTTGGGAACCTAAGGCTTATTGGAAAAGAATGGATTTGGACAAAAAAGCTTTAATTTTTTTTGGTAAAATTTACTGCCTAAGCTACAAATTTTCAGGATGTGTGTGTTGTTTCAATTAATTAATGCTTTTCTTGATCTATGTTTCTTGAAAGAAAGGTATTGATATACCGTGAGAAAAGGTACTCATTTCAATATTGTGATATCTGGTCAGTGGTGGGACTTCTGGTGGGGACCTAGTAAGTCCTGTTGCATTTCAAGGTCCAGAAAGGTTTGGAAAAACATCTGTCCTTTCATTAAGGTGGTGGGGAGAACAACTCATGAACTGAAATTTCGTTTCAGAGGGATTCTCAGCACACTCTGAAAACCAGACTCAACTCATGCTTTCTCAAGTCAATGAAATTCTTGGTTCCTTCCAAAATGTTACCCATTGCATTTCTAAAGTACTTGTCTGACTATGTACATAATCTGAAGTATTGTATTTGTTCTGTATGCAGTGATACAGAGTTTAATGTTTAAGAACCGTAACTTTTTTCCTTGTAACCAATGCCTTGTATATACATGTTGAATTTTTAAGAATGAAATACTGGTGTTACATTAACATAGCTAATAATAAATTTTATTGTGAAATTCTAAGAATAAAATCCTTAAACTTAACAGGTTGTGATTATAAATATACGTTATAAATATCAGCGAGTTCTGACTTCTATACGCAAGTCATATACTTATATATATATAGCTTCATAGGGCTGTCTTATTGATAGATTGGATTTACATATGAAATCATCAAAGTATTATGCAAAGTTTAAGAGGTGCAGCTATGATACATTTAGTTAAAATTGGAAATTAACTTTGGAATTAGTTGCTAAATTTGAACATCTTAGCCCAGGCAAGAATGTGATTTAATTATTTGTGGCCCTTTTAAGAAGGTCTTAGAATTGTGAATTCAGTTGATGATGAGAACCTAATTTGAGACTAAGCTATATTGACAGTTTTTATGATATAATGGAGTTCTTGGTTGACCACGTTAATCTGTCCGGTTGATATGACCCGCAGCTGTTCTTTCTCTTCTGTGTTTGAATCCAAGCAAGGAAATATTAGGTAAGAAGTCAGCATTGCTACATGTCTTTTCCTTGCTAGCAATGTCAATTTTCAGCCAAATGCAGTACAGCTGGGCTATGCTGAATTATAAAATACAGGTAATCCAGTGAAACCACTAAAGGATTAATATTTACAAAACACAAGGCTCTCCCAAGCGCACTCTATCAGTTTGGCTAAATAATGAAGGCTGTTAAAACTTGACAATACAATGGTGTAAGTAATTTGCTATCAGTTATATTTTAACAAGAGTGTTTCCTAATGCCTGTTGGTTGATACTGATGCTTCACAGCCTTTATAACATTTATTCGGTGTATTTAGTAACAGTCTTAATACTTGCTAGACTGAATATCAGAATTGCTACTAATGCTGCCCTGAATAATTTTTTTAGAAAAGCAAATAAGAATACTTTTAAAGATATTTTTACAGTAAATTTTAAGTTGTTTTCCAAAGCAGCACCTTCACACAGTGCTGTTGATCCTGTGGATGTTTTTAAATGGACAAATTACAGTGTTTTTACCCACTTCAGTGGCTTCTCTCTCTAAAGGAATAAGCCTTTAAAACGATCTAAACTGTCATTAGGTTAATGATTTCCAAAACTGCTGTGTTGTTACAATGTGTATGCAAGTTAAAATCACAAAAATAGAATTATAAAACTTTCACTCTAGACAGACTTCTCTGAGACAAATGCTAAATCTGAGTTTTCCCCCCCATACTGTTGTATCAAAAGGCGTAGAAGGAATTAATGAATAGGTTTTATAATCATTTTGAAATAGGTATATTAGCAATTCAGAAGGTCAAAATTTGGTTTTGAATCTCCCAAAATAAGCACCAGTCAATTATGTGTGTAATGCTGCTGTGTTTTGACGACACCAGAACATCTGATTCCCTCTTTTGTTCTGTTCTGAGGGCTGTGAGACTTCTTATTACTGTCCCGTTTCCATGCATGACTTTCTCTGTGAACCAGTTGTATAAAATATGAGGCTGGTCTGACTATGGATGTACATCTTGCTCGGAAGTACTAGAATACCCATGTTTACTGGTTAGCATTTTATTCTTGTGGCCGAATTCAGTGTAAAGTTGAAACCATCTGTTTTCCTTTGATTCATGAGCACTTGTGATTCCTCAGAGGGGAGGAAGGAGGGTTGTCGTCTTGTCTCATTCTCTGCCTCTAGAAGGACATGTACTTTGTTTTGGTATGTTGTATATCTAGCTGATCATGAGGTGGAGATCATGCTCTGTCCTCAGTTAATCTGCATCTCTTGCAGTTTGTGGGTCAGGAGGTCTTTGTTCCTCCCTGAAGTCTGCTGTGATTTCAAAGGTGGCTTTCTGCACTTAGTCATTAGCTCAGTCTTTCACAGAATGAGTTTCTTGCAACCCACTTTTGGTTGTATTGGTTAGTGGCTGACATTTGTCTTCATGTTTGCTTAGTTGCACTGGAATCTCTTCCCTCTTTTATTCTGCCAACTTGTGTAGAAATGAGCAGCGCTTAATGTGCAACTTCTTTCCTCTCTGCCCTCTTTTGTGTGGCTTAGGCGTGGACAGGTCGAATGGGGGACTGTAAGTTCTTCCCAAGCCACTAGGCATAAACCACCCCTGCATATTTCTGCATCTTGTGTTCTAATGCCGTAATTACTTCCATATTATATATTTTAATGTGGGTTTCTGTTGGCTACCCACAAAAATTAATTGAATAATAAGAGCAAGCAAAGAAGCTAAACTCTGGAAGCTTCAGGCTTAATGTGGACTTGGCATCCGAGTCAATAAAAGGGTCAATTTTCTTTTTTTGATGTATTTGCAGCTCCCATAAGCGGGAAGGAACATGCCTCCCTCGTTAGCTTTTGAGGTAAGCTTGCTAGCCATAATTGAGGAACTGCAGGCAGTGGTGGAGCAACTGGTAATAAAAGTGGATGGAATAAATTCCCTTGGTGCCTGCAGCTGCCTGGCTGCTGTCCCACCACTGCCCAGGAGCACCCTCATTTAAATTATGAGATCCTGTCGTGGCCACCCATCACTTTGGGGACCACACAGATGTGGGTTCCTTGAATGCAGCAAGTGGTCTTTCTGGCCAAACCCGAGGGGTTACAGAGCAGATCCAAACACTTAGCAGTTAGTGAGGATGATTTGGGGGGCGGAGAACCTTTTAAAAAAATAAGAGTTCTACAAAATTCAGTAGAGGAAATAAGAGAAAATGACATTACACACCACTCACCTGCAACCCCTGCAGAGACAATGAGTTTACGCTTAAATTTACAGCTTCCAAGGATAATGAGGAGCAGTAACTACATCACTGTGCCCTGGAGAAAGAGAGAAAACCAAAGATAATGTACTGCTTACTAGCTAGCCTAATGATGGCTATGAGACAGTACACTATTAGTCCTACCATGTGCAACAGTTTATTGAGAGAGACTCTCTGCCTCTTTTGCTCTCAATGGAGTCAGTTACATTTTCTCATTAACCAAAACAGGAGATGGATAAGAAGATAGATCCTTCCTTGGGATGTGGTGGCTTTTTTTTGTCCAGCAAACATCACAGTTGTGTTTCAGGGGATAAATAGAGTGAGAGTAAATCTCAACTGACTTTATTTAGCTGGAGAAGTTTTCACTAGCAATGTGGGAGCACAATGTCAGTCTAAAAATAAGCAAACAAATAAAAACAAGACTGCTATTCTAGTTCAGCAATCATATTAAAAACAAAGGTGATTGTGTTTAAACTTTAAACATTTTATTGACTTCTTTCCTACTGCAATTCTTCTGGTATAAAAAGATGAATAGGAAAATATTATGTAAATAACTGGAATAACTTTCTAGTGTTGCAAAAGACTGACAGAATATCAGGATGCCAGACTACAATGTTACTGTATTTCTTAGATTGCACTTGTTATTTGATTTTAATACCTTTATTCAAAGAATCCTTAATGCACTTAAATTTTTTATCATGATAGTTACTTGAATTGCAGTAATAACTTGAAGTCATTGTCTCTTATTAATTAAAGTCCAAAGACTTTTAACGTCAATGGGAACCTTTTCACTGACTTCAGAGATTTGGACCCTGCCCTATGGTAATATTCAGATATATTCTTAATGCTATTGGTTATGCTACTGTTCACTCTGATAATCATCATAATTTATAGATTCATCGCACTTGCCTATAATTAAACTATATTTTCAGAAGTGTAATGATAATTGGTTTTCTCAGTCAAGACAACTGCTGACATCAGTGCAAGAGTAACAGCACAGAGTGAGGATCCTTGAAGTCAGATAACGCATAAGTTAGGAGCTAAATTTAAAAAAAGTCTGAACTATGTCAAGTGCAGTGGTACCCAGAACCCTGTGGGAAGCATGGAGGGAGTGGATTGCCTTAAAGAGGAGCTGCAAGAGGGACCTGCTGAGCAGGGAGCAATCTGCAGCAAATTAATGCTGAGGGTGTGAGGTGTTACTGTCCCTCAGTTGGGTGCTGTTCTCTTTTTTTTGGGGGGACACCCCATGATTCGCTGTGATAGAAAGAAAGATAGAAGCAGCACCAGGGTTTAATGGAAATAATGATATTTCAAGAATGGTGTGCTACATAGTGGGTTTTTTTCCCCCAGATTACAGCTTAAACACCCAAAGGACAGCAGCTAAGCATATTGTGAAAGTATGTGGGTGCTGGGGGTCACTGCCTCTTGCAGAAGCCAGATGCAATCCATCAGCTGCTTAGTGGTGCTTTGCTTTTTGTGTGACGGTGGTTTGCACCGAGTCATGGCTCTGTGGCTCCTGGCGGGAGGGGGCCTGCTTGTCCCTTCTCAGGGCTCTGGGCTGGGCCTCTGGACAACTGTTCGAAGGGATTCAGATAGATTTGCTTAAAGGATGCTGTTACTTTGCTGGAAGTGAACATTTTGCAGTATTTTTCAGTCACTTGAGAAAGTAGTTCAGGATTTGGATGTTGTATTGTGCTTGTTCTGGTCCTGTTTCTTTTTCATGAACTGTCCAGATTGCTTGCGTGAGTGGACTGTGGGCAGAATTATGGCCTTGGTACTGATTGCTGCTGCTTTTGTGAGGAAACAGGTACCACCAGATCTTCCTTCTCCTACTGGAACCATCAAATTTAGGGGACAGTAAATCACATTGTCAGAAATGCAGTAAGCATCAACTTCAGCAGGAAAGAAAAGCAGGGAAGAACTCAAAATATGTGAGTCAGGATTACTCCTTCTTGGGTTTGCTGTGACGAAGCAGCTTTGTGCCACCCATAAAGACTAAAAATTCAGTGTAAAGGCATTGCTAAATGGTGAGGTACTCTGCTTGTCAGGCAACTGGAAGAAGAGCGGAATGACTGAAGTAGGTTGTTTTACATTAAGGGAAATATATTGAAACTAATGCTGTAATAACTGCTTAACAAATACCTTTTTAAATAGAGATTTCATTACCAAGGGGTAAAACAGCTGTTGCATTTTCTATGCTTTATATATGAAGAAATCTGTGTCCTGTACCAGTTTTACCACTGGCACGATAAGCATCTCAGGCTGTATTACATCTATGATGTTGCCACATCACCCAAAGTATAGTTGAACATTTGGCATGCTTATTTTGTAATAATAAGTAAGACACTCTTCCCTGCCCTTTTTGATATATGTGTAGATATAAAATGTAATAAAATAAGGTTCATGTAGACAAATACTGTATTTTTAGGGGTAGACCAGATATAAAAGAGGATTAAACATTCATATACATTGTGTTAGATTCAGATTTCTAATGTGTGTGTTTTGTGGTGTATGCCAGCCACTAGCTGTGTAGAGTCAGAAGAACGTTTCCTGTATGATAGGCCATGACATGACTGCAGTACACCTGATATCTTACACTTCTGAGCTGTTGGGTTCTGGCTGCTGTTAGGATACTGGACTAGGAGCCACTTGGTCTAGTGAGCATAGCACATCTCTAATTTTTCTTTTAATTTCCTCAATAACAATATTGTTTCATGAGTTCCCATAGAAATCTTTATTAGCATTAGTTACCAAAGGTATAACAGTATTATCACTAGCTGATTTTTTTTTATCCTGGTTTTCCTTTTTTTTGTCTCTGCATCTGTTTGCGATCAATCTCATACTAAAATACAAACAGTGATAACATCAAGTCCGTTCACACTTGCTTGTTTGGATGTGCCAAATATGCACTGAGGAACAGTGCTTGTACAAGTGTGTTTCTTGTATTGTCTCATTAGGTAGCATCTGGACTGACATGAACTTCAGTCTCCAGATGCTAATCATTTGCTTTTAAAAGAAAGATGGATATTATAGACTGAGAAAATAAAATCTCTCATGAGAGAGACGGTGGCATCCAGGCATGTTAAGTCTGACTGTAAACATCTAATCTGAGCTCCTAATTCTCTGGCTTTTTTTGAAAACTACCACTAACTCTTTATAAAATACAAAGCCTACAAATGGTAGGTTTGTAATAGCAGTGGTTATTTAGCTTCCAGATAGTAACCTGCTACAGTTTACAGGCAGTTCTCAAGATGTCCTTGCCTTCTGATTATGTCCACTGTTAAGTGTACAGAGGTACCAGCTAGGCTGCATTTTTCACTCTTCCCTGGGTAGGCTAAGACAGCAGTGTGCATTAATGAGAAATGATGTGATAGGGAGGGAAAGTGATAGAGAAATATCTTCACTAAAAATGCTGAGGGGCTAGTTCTGTGTATTGGGGCACAGTTATTGGAGGAGTGCTAGCCTGACTCCAGCTTGCATTTCCCAGCTTCTAGTCCTTACCACTTGAGATGTTTCTCAAAACTTGACTCCTGTGCACTGCCATTTGCCCCTTCCTGAAAAGGAACACAAGCATTATCTGATAACATGTTTGGTCTTAGACGATGCACGTGCTTCCATGGCAATATTTTGCCTTCACTGATACGGTATATGTATCTCTGCTACAGAGAAGTACAGTGCAAAACCAGAAGGGGGTAAACTTGCTTGGTTAAACCAGCATCTTGAATCTTCATGATGTGGTCAAAATATAGATGAGGTTAAGAACAAAGCTCAGAACCTTTCACTTAAACATACACTACTCTATTTGGAGCTATTCAGGAACAGAAGAAAAGGCATCAATGTTAAAACTGATTAATATGTTAACTAATGCAACCCAGGGGCAAGTGTATGTTGTGAGTCCAACCCTCTGTGCTGATCAGGGAAGATCTGAGCCTCCAGGCAAGGGAGTTTCTGCTCTTTGCTTTAAGCTGTAGCTGCTCGTGTTTTCAGTTTGAGATCCCTGGTCCAGTCCCCAGTGTGTTAGCCAAGAGAGCAGCTGTCATACTAACGTGAGGCAAGAACAGTCTCTCCTGCAATGTTTCTGCTGGAAACAGAGAATATTTAAAATCTCATGAGAGAGCTTGTCCTGATAAGCTCTTCTCTGTTAAAAAGATGTGATGGTCGAGTGAGCCGTGGGAATGGATGGGCAGCTTTCTGCAGGAAGTCTTAGAAAAGAAAACATCCATGCCCAGCAGTGAATTTGAGTTTCTAAGCAAAGTGGTGCTCACATAAGACCTGAATTGCTCAGAAGAACAGAACCAGGCCCTTAAAAAAAAAAAAAAGAAGTACTAAGACTGTGTAATGAGAAAATATCAGGAAATGGCCATAGTGGCGATAAATCTTTGAGTGCAGCCACTAGTAATCAGGAGGTGTGCTGCCATTAAGTGCCCAAAGGCTTTAATCCTGGCCAGTGTTGCTGCTGGACCACTATTTCTCTGGGGATAATCTTCCAGGAGGACCAGCTTTCCCAAGCGGTGACCTGGTCCCGACGGTTAGATCAGCCATTGCAGACTGAGTTGTAATAACTTTTATTTGGACCAAATGCTGAGGTGTGTTGGGTTGTTTTTTTTTTTTGGTGTGTGTGTAAGATGGGGTTGGTTGTTCTTCTGGTTTTTTTGTGTGTGGTGTGGGTGTTTTGGTGTTTTTGTTGTGTGTTTCTTTTTGGTTTTTTTTTTTAAAAAGCATGCCTTACTCTATGGCTGTATATTTGCTACAGCTGGGATGAATTGGTGGCTTCTGGATGCCTCACTGGGGAGCAGAAGTGGAGGCACTAATCTGTACAAATTCAGTGGAAGCAGAAGCTGGTTGCGCATAACAGGTTCAGGTACTCCAGGCAGTGCGGAGACAAGTCTGCGTGTCTGGGTATGCAGTCATCTGGCTGTACTCGTTTCCTGAGACTTTTTTCCCCCAAAGTTGCTAATCCAGGGTGACAGATAAGGACAAGTACATATTCTTTACCACTGACCTACCTTTCCTGTCAGCAGAGCAAAAGACAGGCAAGAAGTTGTATGCAAGGAGATTCTCCCTAGTGCAGGATATTTCCCCCACTATTAGTTCTTCTGTAATTAATAAAGGGTAATGTTAAAAATGGTAACATTTTTGGATAGGTGCCATGCTTTCAGGTTAATTTAAGAATATTTTTTCATTATGAGGAAAGATTAAATTTCTTAGAGATTTGCTGAATTCAGAGGAGCCTTGTCTTGTGACTGCCTTTCCTTTAAAGGCACAGTAAGTTCAGTATGCAAAATATCGTGGGAAAGCTGGCTTTCATCTGTTGACACTGTTTAACATTCAGGTTTTATGATAGTTTCTTGTGTGTAAACACAATAGGCGGTTTATAAATTGGATTGTTTGCAGAGTAATAGAAGACGTAAATTGTTCCTACTGGTTACATTATATAAAATATATAACCACCTGCTGAATTTGTAGCAGAGAGGCCTGTCATACTATCTTTTACATGCTGTGGGCTAGGTGCATCATTTATGTAACTTCATTTACTCCACCAGCTTACTTTGGGAAATATTATTGCATGTAGTGGCTATGAAAGGGAATACCTATACTTTGCAGTACCAAAGGCTGGAATGGAAGTTTTCCAGAAGCCTTGAGATCTGCATGTGATTTGCATAAAAATATAGCATGTTAGCATGTTTTTTCATCTCAGATAAATGTATGCTAATAAGGTATGTATTAACTAGATGGATGTATACTAATATTTGTTTCATCAATAGTCATTCTGTGACTTGTGCTTTCTATCCAGTGTGCCAGCATTTGTAACCACCATGGAACGTTTAATTCAGAATTGTTTTGTGGGGGTGGGAGTGGTGGGGTTATGTGTTTTTTTTTTTTTTTCCCTCAGATATTCTAAAAAGTAAATAGCAAATATGTATTTGACTGACCAAGAAAAATCTGATCTGCAGCATTCCACTGTGCATGAGGATCACATTAGTAAAAAGATGATTAGGATGTAGCTGACACCAGTATCTGAAAGAATCTCTTTCCTGTAGTACAAACCAGAAATGGCATTATCTGCCCTTTCTAAAGGGCATTTTATCACTATCCCCGTGTTTCAAATCCTGGCTGAAGAGGGGATCAGCAAACAGTAATCAGCAGACTTGGATTCCAGGGAATGGGCAAAGTGTCTAATGACTAAATGCAATGATTAGTGCAGGTAGGATCAAGACAGGACTGTAATCCCCAGAACACCCAATATAACTTTTTTCTTTCCAAAGCTAGTTAATACCTTGCCCTTTTAATTATCCAAGCATCAGCGGGAAGTGCCATCTTCTACCTGGTTCTCATTACTCCATCAGGTGCATTAATTTAAATACTTCTGAACATGTAAACAGACTTCTGAGCAAGAGGCTGATTTATTTTTTATACACATTTTTATATCTCTCTGGATTTTTATATATTTTATAACCAGTTCTAAAGCATGCTGCTCTCCTTAGCGGCACAGCATGCAGAGCTGGGGTCTGCTCAGGATGTCCAGGATGGATTTGGCAGCTCTTGTGACACTGGGACTGACAGCCCTGCCCCAGGTGGCAGATCCCTAGAGGCACCAACCCACAACTGGATCCCCATCACCGTCTGCTGTGATCTCTGAGATCTGGTGGAGAAAACTCGGTGGCTTCACCTGGAAGAAGGTTTGTTTTTTCCCTCCACCCAAAACTTTTATCATGTGAAGGAAGAAGGAAGGAGCTGTCTGGTCCCACCTTACTTTTTCCAATCCTTACCAGCAATTTGAGCAGCCTTGGATAAAAAGAAGTCGAAGGAAAAGAGTAGAGAAGCAGCAGGGTACGCCATGAAAGGAGGGAGTAAAAGCAGTTGAGAGAAGTCCTAGAGTAATATGTGAAAGAAATAGGTATGCTTCTTGAGTTCATGCAGCTTCAGAGACTCTGTTGTCTAAGACTTACCTTACCTTTGAGAGCCAATTTTTTTAATTTTTGTTTTTTCACCCCCCCCAACCTGTATGGGTTCTGTTCTCCCAGCTCTTTTGCGGGTGGTGGAATTTGTGATTAAATACTGTGAATTGTTGGTGTTAGCTGCAAAAAGTAATTTTTATTTCAACAGGGATTGTGAAGCCCTGTTTCATTTTACTTACCATTCTAATTGATTCAAAATTCATTTGGGATGATAATATAAGCAGAGCATTTTTGCAGGAGTGAGAGAATACTGACCTCTTCTGCATTACTGGCTCTGAGGAATGTTTTTTTTTTTCTGAATTTAGTATTTGATTTGTCAAACTGACTTGTCACTGTGAAGTTTACTTGTAGCTCTTCCTAATCAAACCTTACATAAATAGCTATCATGGTTTTAGTTATTTTTGATGACCTGTTCTTTGTTCTTATTGATGTCAAGGTAAAACTGAAAAAGAAAAGAAAAATGGAGCTTTCCTAAAAGGCATGAAAAATACAAACATAACAGTTTATTGAGGCTCAAGATTTTGACACCTCGTGGAAGGTGTAGTCTATCTAGGGATCCCAGCCTTTAAAGGAAATGGAAGGCATGAGGCACAAAAGTGACAGTTTTGCTGAGACACTATGGAAGTGTTTTCAAGTTAAATCATGTTCGACTTTTTGCCATGTGGGGGAGATGGGAAGGGCAATAATTTGTGTCTCTGAGACTTTTTCTTTGTAAAGAACCCCTCATTTCTAGTGTGCAGGGAAATACCTGGCTGGTTTTTTTCTCAAACATCCTTACCCAAACAGTAGTTTTAAGTAGGAGCTTGCTTTGCAAGTGATGGGTGCTGGTACACTTGGGGAGGAGGACCACTGCTTCGTGCTTATCTTGACTGATGAAGATAGCTGTTAATCACATCATGTTTCAGGTTAAAAGGAAGGCATTAGTATAAAGCTGACCTTTGTATGGAATAAAGAAGTGCTGCTTTTTAATAGATGCCCTTTTTGATAAGGTGGCATTTTTTTCCAGACAATAGTTATATTTTAATAGTTACTTCACCTGTGGAGGGATTGGAATAAGCTAAGACAGCCAGCAAATGGTCTTACCCATTCTACGTGTGCCTTTTTTTGCAATCCTCTGCATGCTGACATAGATGTAGTCTGAAAGTACTTCCTTGACCACAAGATCAAATGGGGAGAAGTCAGTTTTATGCTTTTTTCTGAGCATGTGCTGTAAAGGTGTTGTGCTTAAGGGGACAACTGCACAAAAGCTTTTGATATTGCAGTGCCTCTTTGGCATTGAGTCATGGTGATAGGTGACCTTGTGGAAGATCACTTGTTATGGTCAGCTGTAATCCCTCTCCCGCTCGTGACACTGCCCTGAGCCATAGCCTACCCTCTGGATGGAAGGGAGCTCCCTGCTACTTTCCACCTTCTTGCATTCACCTTTATTTTACATTTCTGCATTGCCTTTGAAACACAGTGATAGCAATTGTTCATCCTTGAGCTCAGGTTCATTAATTTACAGATGACTGAAGAGCTGCTGTATCTGATTTGTTTGCCTCTGAAGATACCTTCCTAAAATAGGAATGTGAAAAGCCTGTATTTTTCCTTTGTTGTTTACACAATGTCTGGTGTTTTTCTCCAGTTTCATATTTTTCTCTATTTACTGTTCAATATTTACTTGCATTTCCACTTAAGATAATCATAGGTTGGTATCTTGTATGTAAATTGAATTTGAACAGCAGAGGACTTGGTGTCACTTTAGAAGCTATGTGTGCACCTCACACTCTGACGTTTGAAGTTTTCATACCGATGGACATGACATTTGAGAAACCTTGAGCAAAGTGAGTGTCAGGCTAAAATCTAAAGTTGGCAGGCTTTATGGTGTCCTGCAAAAACATGTAAGAATTTAAATATTTTTTTTAATACTTCTTACTACAAGGAGGTGGAAGGATCCTGGTAACCATAATCAGATGCAGTACCTGCTACAGAGGTAATAACCTGAGATGTCTTCAACATGCTGACAGCCAACTGTATTTCTAGGAAAGCAACATGCTTGTATGTGCAAACACAGGCACACACAGAGGAGTTTTTGCACCAACTTTGGAGAGGAAATCCTGCCCTACTAAGGGAAAAGTTTTAATATCCACAGAGAGCAGGAAAGTGGTGCAAAAGTCCTTCAGGGGACCCTCCCTGCAGTATATGTACAGGCCTTGCTTTGTATATGGTGAAGGATCTACTGTCTCGGAAGTCTGGATGATGAAATTTGAAGGTGGCAGCGGGGCATGTAACCTTCTGTAGAACAGTATTGCTAGCCTAAGGCTCGACCTGCATCCCCAGCAGAGACACTGTCATTATTGCTTCACACTCCAAAACTTATGGTTCTTATTTATTTTTGGATGGGTCTGAAGCTTTACAGTGCTGTTTCCAAACCTGCCTGGTGGACCTCTCCCAGTAGCAGAAAAAGTCACATTTGTTATGAGGAAAGGAGCATGAGGTATGTGCAGAGGAATGGTGAGCCACAGGACACCCCTGTGAGTGCTGCTTCACCCACAGTGTGAACGAACCGCTTGGATAAAGGAGATAATTAGAAGTTCAGATGACTGATAACCACGCATTTGTGGCTTCAGGCTTAAGCAAGAGTCCACTGTTTCAAACAAATACTGTCCTATGGTTTACAGATTCTTCATCAGAGGTATTTCCAAGTTTAGTGATAGTAGAAGGCTTTTTTTTTATAAAGTATGGTGCAAAGAGCAAACCTTGGGGGATGACCATGAGTTAGTTCAGGAGTCTAAAATAATATTCTCCTACTGTTCCTGATAAGAAAGGGAAAAAATGCTGAGGAAAATGATCAGTGGTAATTGTTCCTATAAAAGCTATGGAAGGAAATGAAACTCTCTTACTGACATTTCAATGGTGGGTTTTTTTCCATTTTCTATGTATTTTTTTGTTTCATTTGATTTTTAATATTAAAATATATTTTTTTCAGTTGTAGTTTATCTTAATTTTTAAAACTTTTTTTGTCTACTGGGAAAAAGAGTAAGAGGAGCACATTTAGTAAGCAAATAAAGGGAAGAGTAAAACAGCTATTCAGAGCAGGGGGAAATCGGTACTGTGTGATAAATTGAAAAACTTAACCATATGTAGAAATCTTTCATACAATCTGAGGAGTTACACTTGCAAAAACAACCCTATTTTACCCTTTTCCCACCCCTTATTCTTGATATTTTTTTTCTTGTCCAGCAGTAAGGTAGAGACGGAAATGCAAAACCATTGATAGAATAAGAGTCTGCACTAAGAACTGTGGGATGGCAATGTATGTGTCTGAAATGTCAGAAAATTTCAGGGATTAGTAGGTAGCTGAACTGAAAACTCGCCAATACACAATAATCAGTAGCTGATACTTCTGAAAAACATGATGGGATTTGCATTGATCTTAAGTGGGTGGCACCTCCTTTCTCCAGCAGTATGAAATAACGATGGAGGAAAAAGATTGGTGCCCTCTGACAGTGTGTTTGCAGCTCTCTATGATTTCCAATGATAATATTTAAGATGGACTTCCTTTTTATTAGGAAGTTCTGTGTATATTGTTGGTAAAGAGTTAACAGTGGTTTTTGGTTGACTGTCACTTTTATTCACTTGTCTGGAGGAAGTAGTAAGGAACTTGTGTTTCTTCTTGCTTTACTGATATTTTCTTTCATTCATGAAATTCAAAACCTCTAGGTTAAGTAACAGCACATAACAGGGCTGCTGCTATTATTAATATGTCTTTGGAGGATAACGAAAGGAATGGGTGTAACCAGTTGAAATACTGCTCTTGGACAGTCAATATTGGAAGGCAGTAGCAAAGCCCTTACTGTCTCTAGATGAGTAAATGGATTACTTTTCCACTCAGGCCCTGCTAGCTTTTTAGGGTGATTGAATTTGAATCTTTGCTGCTGCTTCATAGTAACTCTTATAAACAGGAAAAAAGCCCCAACCAAACCCATTTAGAGGGAGAGCAAAATCTCAACATCACCACTTATACAGACTTTTCCTTGTGAACATTTTTGTTGTTGTTTTCATCCTACCTCCAATTAAATCTCCGTGACAGTGGATTTACACAGTTACTTCAAAGACTGTTTCTTTGGGTCATGATTAGAGATATCTGAAATAATGAGAAAGTGGGAGGCAAGGAAGAGAGTGAAGTTCTGCAAGGATTTATAACATTGGAGTGTAAAAGAGGGTTCTTTGTTCATTTATTTCAAAGGTCCAAAATGTGCCAACGTACTTCTACTACATTTCCACCCCCTAGCTGAAACCTGAACTAACCTTCCCCATCAGCCAGGGGTTAAAATGTGACAGTATGTTCTGGATTATTGGTATAACAAACAGAAATAGAGCTTTTCAAGAGGGGATGTTGTGTATCTGAGATTTCAGTACCTTGTCTGTCACAACTCCTCAGCCATTTTGGGATGGTGAAGTTGTAAAGTCGGTCCGCTCTGCAATGGATGCTGGCTGTCAGGCATCCCTGGGAGGCTGCAGCCACAGCACTGTGCTACTCTACACAGACCTTGGGAGCTACTGAAATTACAAAAAGACGACTTAGCTCCACTGCAGCCTTATGCCAGCACAGCAGATAAAGTATGAAACGCTTGTGTTTTACTGGTGTGGAAGACAGTCGTAAATGGCAAAGTAGTACAATTATTTAGTTTCATACCAAGCTTTTGCTTCTTTCTGGATGATAGATTGGGCAAAGTTGGCGGATGTGGGACATGTTTATAAGCTTCTGTAATTTTTTTCCCCCCCATTTCCCTGTATTTTTCCCATAGGCTTGTTCACAGCAACACCCACTGGAGGTAATGAGCAGTGACAGTATCATTGCAGCTTTCCCCTGGGGAGCTGAACAACATTGGCTCCTGCAAGCCAACGCTGTAAGCAGTGGGTTTTTTTTATATAAAGGGTGGGATGCCTCTAGTCTCCAGCAGCATGTTTTCTGTCAACCAGGAGAAAATGCTTAAATAAAAAAGTCTAATAAACCTGGTCAAAGCAAAGCTGGGTTTTGGTTTGCTCAGCTGCTGTAATGGGTTATGAGAATGACACAAAGTTTAATGCAATCTAGTTTATTTAATTCCCGAAGTAGTTTCGTCGTAATCCAAGCAAGAAGTGGAGCTGTCATGATAATGTGAGCATGTTTAGTAGAAGAAGCATGAGATTCTGTTTTTAACAGAAACTCAACCCTAGGCATATGAAAATGTGGTATTAAGAGTATAAATATAAGAAGCTCCGGCTAAAGACATGGAAATGGCCCTTGTGTGGCCTTCTGATAGGAAGACAGATCAAGTGAACGTACAAGACCTGAGAGTTCTGTTGCTGTGAGAGCTGGGCTATAATTTAGCGAGCTGACAGGAGGAGTGAAGTATCTCCTCAATATCTGTGTTTGGCAGAGGAGATGAATGCATACATCAGGAAACAATGTTTAAGTGTTTTATTTCCTTATTTCAGCCTGTCAAACTGTCAGCGTAGTTAATGGCCACCAAGAGAGAGTGAGGGGGAGGGAGGGAGGGGAGGAGGAGGATAAATGGAAGGAAACAAAGGTGCTGTGGAGTCTGGAAGAAAGGAAAACTGGGAAAGATTAGCAGGGTGCTGAGGCATAATGGTCCCCTGGACACAAATACTGAAACTCCCTCCATTGGCTCTGAACCTCCTCTCCCCTCAAGCCCTCCAAGGAAATGTGTAGAGAAAATGAATGTCCCAGTATACTGCACATGGTAACTTTATTTTACTATATTAATCTTGCTGCTGTAGTACTTAGGCCCACAGTCAGCAAGGCACTTCAGCAGGACTTTATGTCTTATTTAAGTCTGGTAATTTGCTGAAGTGGGATCCAAATTGAACAAGATGGAATTGGCTTGTCTGGACTTTGAGATCTTGGGGTTCAGGCAATTTCTTTGTTTTGTTTTACAAACTGTCTGTAGCTGGACTTTTTTTCTTTAAACAAACAAGGTTTGAATTGTTACTTTATTAAGTATACAGGGAGATATAAATGTCTCAGGATGTAATTCTTCTTTCTGACACACCCACGCACCTTCCACTAAAATCAGTACAAATGGAATGCTTTTCATAAAAGAAGTATTTTTAAGGCGAAGCCAATATTATGTATTTTCATTGCATGGAAACAGAGTGAGAGTAGAAAAATTTTTTATTACATCAAAGACTGTTTGGTTCAGTAACCACAGAGAGGAGGATAATGCAAACTATTCTTGTACTTCATTCAAAGACGACACTTTGTTTTCATTCCCTTGTTAATCATGTGGGTTGGCAGCAGCAGGATTTATGGTTCTGCCACGGGAGGTGGAGTTGGCTTGCACACACCCGGATGAAGCACTTTCCAAACTGCAGAGCCCAGATAGCGTGTGTCCCAAACTGGGTAAATGATGAAGCTGAAGCTTTCTGGGCTCCGTGGAGGACTTGAGGCTCAGTTGTGTCTTGACTTGAGCAACAAAAAGCCCTCCCCTTTGTGCATCAAGGTAGAGAGTAGAGCCTGTATGGAGACAGGGAGTGGCCGTTGGGATTAAACGTTAGGGTATGTAGTTTTGATTCAGAGGAGAGCTTTGGGTGTTGCTCATTCACGTCAGTAAAGTTAGGGGGCCACAACCTTTCACGTGAAGCCAGTGTCATGTTATCTTATAAGGTATGAATTTGAACTGGCCATGTTAAAAATGGGGTTTCCTTTGGCATAGCATCCTCATAATAATGTTGTGTGCATTCTATCCAAATATACAGTTCTTATTAATTATTCCAGTGAAAGCCACTTGAATCCTGTAATTCTTGGCTTTGCATATCTGTTGCTTCTTTTAAAATTTCCTTAAGTCAAACAGACAAATGGGTAAAATAAGGAAAGAGTGATAAAACTATAGTCAGCATGGTTTGGTGTTTTTATTATAGTAACGGTCAAAGTGGTCAATTTTTCTGCAGTAATTTCAGTGGAGGAGAGTTTTAAGAGGAACTTCACAAGAAAATGAACTTGTAGCTTTGTGAAGCTTCAGAGGATGTTTGTGGTTATGAAGGGAGCTATGGGGAATACCTGGTGTACATTTTTGAAAATATTGTTAATAAGTCTTAGAGGGTGGTGTTGCCAGCTGCCTTGAGTGATGATTCAGCCTGGCTGTGCAGAATTGAAGAGAATAAAGTAAGACGGTGTTAGGCTGGGAGGAGCATTAGAAGTCAGGACAGCAGCCAGTACCTGCTGTGACGGAGAAGGAAAGCCAAAGGAAAGTTGCAAAGGCAGGTATGTAATGAGGAAAGCAAAGGATGAGAAAGATTATTTTTGCTGTGGTAAGAGGGGAGCGAGACTGATTTTGTCGACACTGAAGCAGCCATGTCCTTAGAACAAGTTTTTATTGGCTTTATGGTGGGACTCAGGCTGAACTCTTCATGGTATTAGAAGTGCTCTGGTTTAGCACCCTTAGAAAGAGGTCTTACTTATTTGTCTGTGTCATCATATGGGCAACTGAAAGGGTAAAGCATGAACACAATCCACAAACATCACAAACATTATGCCAGTAGAATACAGTAATGCTTTTTAAAATGCAAATTTAATCAAACCCATGACCCTACTTGGCCTATGTACAATCATGTCCCCAGGCTTTGTGGTCTCGGGAGATGCAGCAGGTTAAGAGAACAGTATCTGCTCACAACCTGACTTAAGGTTTTCCAGTGACTCGGGGCAGGCGGAGCCGATGATTGAGTGATATGTGAACTGAATGGGTCAGCCATTGCTGTACTGGGGAGAACTGAGCCGCCAGTGAGCCTTTCTTTCCAGTAAGATGTGAAATCCATGGTTCATTGAAAAAGCATATGCTTCATTTCAGACCTGTAGCAGCATTACTAATGTCCGTCTGAATATGGAGACAAGTAATTCTATCTGCATATTTAAATTTTGTGTGTGATCATGATGCAGATTTGAGTTAACTTGCTATGCTAAGCTATGATAGAAGCTCAATATTAAATAACTGTATTTCACCCCTGAGTGGAGGCTCTTTGCTAGAGTGGACAAATGAGCCCAATGTGCAGGCTTGCATGGCCAGAAGGACTGAAGAGCTGAAGCAGAACTCGAAAAGGAAGTAACTTTTTAGTCAGCCAGTTTTTCAAAAGGAAAAAGAGTTTATGTGAATCACTGGAAACTACTTCACATTGTTCTCATTCAGGAATATACATAGGAGACACTTTTTGCCAATAAAAGCATTAATTCATGGGTAATGAGGAGTCCTTGCCATTCCCATGTGAAAGCTCTGCCAGATTGGGTCAGATGACTCCACCTACTAAAACTATGTATGCTTATGACATGCACTGCTTTAAGCCATAAATAAATCTGTGGCATTGTGCCTGTAATAATCTTTCTGCAGAGCTGTACAGCCTACTACCCATTAGCTGATGTATTTATCATGCTTACTGTTCTTTTCCATTATTTCTGTAGTATGAGTATGATGGTATCTGGTAAAGTAATTTTAAAAGTATTGTTAAAAGTACAAAAATACAGACTGTATGAAGTACCCCTGAAGGTAATGGAGCTCGGTATGGGTACAGAAGTAATTATTGTGGATCAGGTTGTTGCTCATATAACTGAAGTTCTTCACCCATATACACACTCTCTGTGTGTGTATATATATGCACAAATACATTTATTTGTGATATATTTAGACTCATTCTTGTGCATGTTTGACTATTACAAAAGCAAAGTGAATACAAATACATGAGATTATACGATTCTATGTGTGGACATGTTCACACGGAGATGCTATTTTTGCATGATGGAGGTGATTGTGTAATTAAAGACTGTTACAGTTTTCAGAAAGAGGCAGATGTAATCTTTATACCTACATCATGTTAGGCATTCAGAAGTAAGGAAATGCCACTGTGCAAGACTGATGTTACATTGTTCTTAATTATTTGCTTTATATAGAAGTAAAAGAAGAATTCTGCAATAAAAAAATATTTTGTAATTAATTGTGTTTTAATATTAAACTCCTATTGTTTACCATTTACTTAAGAAAAAAGAAGGGATTCATTATTAAACACAGGTGACTGCCATCAGTGCAAAACTGACATCACAAACCCCGGTTTTCTTTAACTGTGGCTGTTTACAGGTTTTATTCTGGTATCTCTGCTGGTTCCTAGGATTAAAAAAAAAAAGTTATAACAACTAACTTTCCCTTGCAGTTCAAAACTGTCTTGAAGTCTTACAGTTTTAGAAAACCTATTGGTTTTGATTTTAATTGGGAGCCAAAATCTTTTGTCTTTTCCATAGTGTTATATACTCCTAATGTAGAATTTTGGGTTTTTTTTCAGTTTTAAATCAGATTTTTATTATGATATCACTCACTCCAAAAGAGAATATTCTATAAATTGTGATTAAAATTTCAATTTTCTCAACAGACATTGTTAATACATTTCACCATGATTGTGCTGGGAAATGCAGACTGATTTTTTTTTTCCTCATTCAATTAAGTTAATTGAGGAGTTTGTATGGGTCTAGACATATTTGAAAAAGAGACAGGTTTTTTTAAGAGTGTTCATGAAAGGGCAGTAAATCAAGAGCTGTGAGTTGAGTATGTATGTTAACCTGCACTGAATGTATGTAACTGCTGAGACATCACAAACAATTGCCATCTTTCTTAAAGGATTTGCTGTCTTCCTAGAAGTGTTGGCCTGTGTAGTGATACCCAATTATGCAGTTTCAAAACAGAATAAACAAGAGCATTGCTGTCTAATTATTAGAGAGTATCCATGTAGAGTGTGGCATTTTGGTGTCTCCCTTCTGTCAGCAGTTGAATACTATTAATTCCAAAGTAAAGAAAGGTTTCAGAGCTCACATGGGACTTCCCTGGAGGGGGATCAGCACGGTAAGGAAACTCTGGAGGGTTTTGCTGGAGAAGTCTGCTGTCAGCTGTCTAATCTTGCACTCCACACTGGCAGTTCTTGACAAATGTTGTGATGCTGTGTCCACATCCCAAAATTGCTAATGTTAAAAGAATTACAAGTTTGCCAAGAAAATAACTTCTGTTGTTTGGGGATATTCTTTTATGGATTTAAGGAAAAGGCACAGTTGATGGAAACATTTTAGAATTCCTGATACAGATACATCTGGGAATAATTTTGTGCAATAGGAAAATACTAAGGTATCAGTCTTCTGGGAAATGTTGATGTCATCACATTAAGACTAAACCCTAGGTATTCTATGCAGTATTCTGCAGTTACAAAAACCTCCAACACTTGCATAGTAAGAAGTCAGTGGTCCTTTCAAAGAACTCCCTTTCTTCTGAAATGCCAAGCAAATGAACAACATACAGATTAGAGCAGGTTTTCTGCAGTGAGTTTCCATCCTGGAATTTTTTTTTCATGCTCCTCCCAGAAAGCCAATCTTCAACTTCAGTGCTCATTTTGTTAACTGTTGCAGTTGCTGGGGCATAAATTATCTCTCGGCCTGGCCACTGCCAAATATTTTGCTACTTGACCTAAAAAATGCATGTCCTGGATTCTCTGGAAATCTTCAGTGCAAGAAGGGGGAGCTGACAGGAGCCGGGACTTTCTGGGGATGTCTCAGAATCCCAGGGGTGCCGTTGGCAACAAGGTTTTGCGTATGCACCAGAGCTCCTCAGTTTCATCTGCATTGGATCCCACAACATGACTAGAGCAAAGATTTTTAAAAGTCTGTGTGTGATACATATAGGCAATGTCTTGCGCATGTGTACATATGTTAGTAATGGCAAGCGTGTCTTGATCAGGTCTTTAACTTTGTGCAATTAGTGATTGGCACAGTGTTTTTAGTGTTGAGAGGTGCAGAACAAAAGCATCAGGGAATAGATCATGAAATTCATCGAAGGATGATGCTGACAAATTTCAGGATAATTTAGGAATTAAAATTATTCTTTTGTGTGTATTTTTTTATCTGTAAGAGATTGATCTCATCAGGTGATAAATTCAGAGGTGACAATGTCTGTGGGATCTCAAGTATGAAAAATAACATTCAAATTAAAGGCTAATTTTTCTTCCATAGGACTATATGTTTTACACTGTGGTGGCTATCCTGCAGGTGTTTTAGAATCATAGATTCATTTAGGCTAGAAAGAAACCTTGAGATCACTGAGTTCAACCATAAACCTAACACTAAGTCTGCCACTAAACCATGTCCTTAAGTGTCACATCAGGGTGAGAAATAGCTATCTCTAAGATTTCTTGAAGATGCAAAGGGGATACCAATGCAAGAGTTTTGAAAGGCTGTCAAACAAGCTTAACCCTTATTTCTTTTTATTTGGATTTTCAGTCTTTGTTGCCTTAGGAATTAAGTTTGCCAGTTGTGCTTCAAACACAGTGCTTTATATCCAAAAAGTGAACTATATCACATCAGGAAAATGACACCACCTTTTATTGTTGCACTCACTAAAAACACATCTTAGTTCTTGGGAACTTTCTTATTCATTGTCTGATTCTTACTACCATTTTACTTTTGCAGTTCATCTTTATTTATTACTTTGTTGGTTAAAGTATCAGAGTATCCTCAGAGAATAGTAATTCTTACAGTTACCATCCTTTCTAGAAAGACACTGATGCTAGGTTTCAGCTGTACCCACTGTTTTTAAGCCCGTTCTGCACTCTCCCTCTTCTCTCTGTTTTTGCTGAACAATAAGTTAAGCAGCAGCTACAAGACCTCTTTGAAGTCAAGCAGAAGTCTAGGAGTCCAGATTCCTAGTTTCTAGTGCTGCTTCTGCTGTACTATCAGTGTTATTTATTTGCCCTTTGATTTACCTATCCGTAAAACAGTAACGGTGCTTTATCTTGAAATCTGCTGGAGACTTAAAGCTTGATCCAAACTCTACTCGACTCGATAGGAGCTTTCTACCTCCATGTATGTTTCTGAACCAGAGCTTTAGTTCACTGGTCTTTGTCGGGTCCTATGAGATCCTTAGATGAAACTAGCTATGAAATATGAAAAATCACTGCTATTTGCACAGTGTAGGGTGATAGGACAAATGCAAATGAAGTGTTTTCATCCTGACTGTGAACAGTTTAAATTAGACATAATGCAGCAAGAATATGGGGGTTTATTAAGTGTGGATGGGGAATCATATATTCATTGTTCCTTATGTATTCTGAAAATGCAGTAATAGGATGCTTTTTAGTCTTTATCTTGTTCATAATTTTACAGCATTCTGTTTGTTTGAGTTTGAAAAAAAAACCCCAAAGATCAAAAGATCTGTCCATACCTGTCTGGTGCTCTGGTTTGTTGGAATGACTCTGAGCACTGATTGGATTTCTGCACCAGAGCCTGGGCACTGCAACTCCACTGTTGGTATGTGTCTAGTAAAAATCTATCAGTAGCACAGTGGTTCCCACTCACTAGCTTTGGACTTAGCCTCAAATATAGCGTTTAGGAAAAAAAAGGAAAAAGATGTGCAAAGAAAAAAAAGAGAAAAGAACTGTCAGGAGGAGCTTCCTGTTTGATCATTAAGACAACAACAACAAATCCCTGTTTAGTATACATTTTGAGATTGCTTTGGTGCCAGGAGTTCTGCCACCTGTTCCCAGCAGGACAATGTGGGGGATAAGAAGAAAACTGGTAATCTTTGAGAAATAAAATATATATGTGCACTTACAAAGTGAACTTTGATAATCTTTTTAGGGAAGGAGATAAATCTTTTCAGGATTCAGGATTACAAATCACTGAGGATGAGCTTCTTTAGTGCAGCCCAGACAGCCAGGGACTACTTGTTTTCATTTATTGAAGGTAACCTCAGCAGCCAGTTTTAAACAGAAAGTCTTGAGGTTTTGTTTGTGGGGTTTTTGTGTGTGTGATTTTTTTGGGTTTTTTGGGGGGGTTTTTTTGTTTGTTTGTTTTTTTAAACCCAACCAACCCAAAACCCACAGTAAGCAAACAGCTACTATCATAAAAGGTCTGTATAATATTCTTTCCTTTCTTCCATAATTTTTTCCTAATCTTGCAAATGAGATAGTAAAATTCATTCTAAACCAGAGCGATACTGCTTGGTATAAACCAAGAAATTGAGGTAGAAGTCATACAGGTTGTATGCTCGTGCAGATTGGCAAACTCCTTGCACCTCAGTGGCCTGGAAGATCTGACCTGTTAGGTGATATGGAGGCAGAACGAAATATTTATAACCATGAATAAATTAGCAGGTGCCCCAAGCAAAAATGAATACAAGAAAAAATACCTTTCAAGGCAGGGGTTGGGCTGGGTCCTCAGTAAGAAGGCCTACTTTCCCAAAGGCATTTTCCCACTCTTGCTTCCCCCAGCAACTATTCTGACAGACCTTCTCTCCAGTAAGAGAAGGGACAAGAGGAAGCAGGGAACTAACCCTTTGCTTATAAGAGACTAGGCTCCATCTTGCATTTGGCAATAACAATCAGAAGATACTGCCTCGATTGGGGGGTGGGAATCTGCATTTGCTGTAATTAGAGGGATCAGAGGTAACAGATAAAAACACCCTGCTGTTAGAAATAGATATTTTACAATATCCTTCTAGATGGACGCTCTGTTAAAATGGTGACAGTGGGGTCTTGGATTCTGGTAGGAATGAAGGGGTTAAATAAATTTTGGCAGCCCATTGATCATGTAAAAACCATAAAGCAGTTCCAGTAGAGAGAGATGTGTAGAGGTAGAAAATATCGGACCGAGTGCATGCTCTCTGTGGATGATAAAAATTACCCACTTTCTCACAGATGTCAAATCTGGCAGTTTTCCACTAAAAATTTGGATTGCATATCAACTATCCAAATTATTTTAGTGTCTGTTGAAGAGTGTGTTTGGCAGGGTTTCCAGCAGGAAAATAGGAAGTCGATTTGAAAACATTAATACTATTTGAATACAACTGCTTAAGCTGATTGTTCCTTAGATGAGCTCCAGTGGAAACACGTTCTGCCCTGCAAGTCCCCAGCAAGTCTCCAGGGGGAGAAAGTGGAGATGTGAAACTGGTGCTTGAAAGTGCAGGGAGAGTTCTACTTCTGGGATATGGGGGGATTTACCTATCTTCCCCCCCTCCTCATCCCACTTTTCTCAATTATATATAGCCTGGTAAAATAACAGAAAAATATAATAGTTGGACAAGCATTTGAGAGGAACAAGAACCAAAAAAGAGGGTGTGGTCATTGAAGAGAGCAAATATACGAAGTACCTGTATAGCTTTTAGGGTTCTGAATGAACTTCACTAATTGGAGAAAGGGAGGTGAAATCATTGAGGCCTCAGCTAAGATGTATGTGCAATGGGTGGATGCTGTCAAAGAGGTAACTGAGGGATTAGATGCACCAACACCGGGAAAAGAGAACAGAATAGAAAGCAGTCAGAGGTATGGCCTTATTTAAAATAGTGTATGTGGGACTAGTCTGCCCATCCCAGAATAATGCAGGATTTTTTGTACTATGACTCAACCTTGTAAGAGGGCAGGCAAACACTTGGGTGTTCAGCATAGGGCTTCTTGCATCTTGCTCTGAAGCAAAGGAAAGATAATAAATCAGAGGAGTAGCAATGCTGTTCTTAGGCTACAACTGAGACACAGTAGGATGACATTAAGAAGTATCAGAAGAATAAACTGAAAATTTCCTGATGCTGAGTTTGGCTAGAAGTGAACTTATAAATGAACTTATAACTATAGGTCATGGATATCATAAAATACTTGAAAACTAAATAACAGGACACTGATGCACTTCTGAAAGGAAGTGATGGAAGTGACGTTCTGGCAGGCACTTCCACTGGCTTTGACAGGCTATTTTAGTGCCAGCAGAGGTTCATATTTCTAACTGGAGATATAATCAGAATAATGTTTTACTGAGTTTTTTCACAGAACAACAATTAATAGGAAAAAAATGCACTCTGATTGTCTTGGTATTCTAGATACCCTCTGTCAGATATTGAAAATGTCTCATTCTACTGAGTGTCACAGAGGATGCAGGTTTGATGGCTTGGGCCAGGAGAAGTGCGAGAATAGAGCTATTGCACTAATGTGACACTTATTAAAGTTGCATCACATTAAAGCTAGTGCAGCGTAAATAGGGCCACAGAATGAGTAGCAGAGAATTTCTGTTTGTAAATCCTGCGGCTCTTCTGTTTTCCTCTCCTATCTTTGTCCCCTTACTAGATTCAAATACGCTTTGGCAGAAAAGCTTAGTCCTGCCTCCCTATTCATTATTGTTACTGCACCGCCAGGAAGATTGGCGTATTGCTGTGGTATGAAGTGTGCACGTGAGAGAGGGAGTTTCTGCTCCAGAGAGCTCATGCTCTGTGGAGGTCAGAGTCAAGTGCTTCTCCTGTCTCTGATCTGTCAGCACGCTGATGCACTTCTGAAAACACTCCTCATAAAAATTCCCAGGCTTTACCACATTTAATCTTTTGATCTGGTGCTTGGAGAATTATTGTCAAGTCCTACTGGGTATCTGAAGGATAACAATGGAAATTGGATGTTTCTTCGGTCTGGTGAAATTCTTGACGTAGTGAAATTGTTAGAAATTTATTGCTTGGATTTTGGAGAGGAAATCAGAATTTTTCTTTCAGAGGAGTCTGAGGCCTGTCCCAATAGGTGGCCTGGTCTGGTGTTCCTGTTTGCCTCGGTTCAAATCAGATTCCCAGAGGTTGTGTCTTACCGATGTGTTGTCTCCCAGGCAGCGTTACACACTGTGGGAGGATAAATCTGGGGGTGGAGAACACAGCAGGATCCTTGCGCTGGAGTGGGGCACAGGGTAAGTCATACAGGATAGCAAATACACTTGAACTGTTAGTCTGGAGCAATCAAGAGGAGAAGAAAAAAGAAACAGATGTTTGAAGAACTTACTTGGTTTTGTTTGAAGGGAGAAGTGTACCTATTGGGTCATGATTAGATTTTTTTTTTTAATATCTTTTGCTCATACTTTATCTTTTCAGTCGGGAAATGTGTTCCCAGATACTTAAATGGCCTACTGGAAGTGCTGAATTGATCTGCGAAGTACTTGAAAGATTTTGACATGTCTTGTAAAATGATGACCACTGTACATTTGTCAATAGGTGGTTTCTTGTATGTATGTGTTACAGCATTATCTGTCTTCAGCCATTGTAGTGGCGCACAAGATGTGCATGTAGGGATTTTGCAATCAATAACTGTGGCAAGAAGTGTTCAGTTTTTACTGCACTGTCCCTAGTAGGGAATGCCATGGGCTGAAATGGTGGGTTCTGGTAGAGGAGTTTTTCCACTTTTTGCTAGGGCATAATGCAGAGAGGATAGGTGAGATAATCCACTATGTGTATGTGAGACTTGTCAACTTGCTGAAACACCATCTTATCAGTTTTGGTACTTTAATAAGACTAAGAGGAGTTTAGGTCATAGCCAAAACAAAGCTATACTTGACCATCCAACCATTGAGCAGGAAAAGATTTACTTTTATTATCAAGGAGGATAACTGACAAAATAGCTTTTGGGTCTCTTAATCTGTGTCTACGGTCTCAAACCCTCAACAAATCTCAGTTCTGCCTTATGTAATTGTCGTGGTTTAGCGGCAGCTCAGCCCCACACAGTCGCTTGCTCACTCCCCCACCGGTAGATGGGGGAGAGAATCAAAAGGGTAACGCTCGTGGGTTGGGATAAGAACAGTTTAGTAATTAAAATTAAAAGAAACAACAACAGAAATGCAATGTAAAGGAGAACAACAAGAGGCGCAAAGCCCCGGGGGAGGGGGGAAGGGAGGGGAGAGGGGGAACGAACCGCTGAAACAAACTGCACACGCCGCAGCCGCCCGCCGACCCGACGCCGTGCCGCCCCCAAGCCGCAAACTGCCCCCCCTTAATATACTGGTCACGGTGTCACATGGTAGGGAATGAACTTGCCATTGGCCAGTCGGGGTCAGCCGTCCCCACCATGGCCCTGCCTCCGCTACGCAGCAGATCGCGGGAAGCTGGAAAGGTAGCTGACCCCCACAGTGAGGAGAATTAACACCTTCTCAGCCAAAACCAGCACAGTAATAAAGCTTATTTATTAATAAATTCAGACTGTTTCATATGCATCCTATGGTTTTTGTCCATCCTGAAGGGGTGCGTGGGCCAATTTGAATTAAAAAGTCTTTCTACTTCTTCCTAATCTCTAGTGTCAGACTAGGATGCCAACTCTGCAGTAGGCCTCCTTGTGTCGATGGCTTGCTTGGATCTGGCTGTGTGATTGGGCTTTTCAGTTAAAGGCCTGTATTACACATTCATTTATTTATTTATTTTTAGGTTTGCAAGGTGGCTTTCAATATTTCACTGCTTTCTATATTTCCGACAACTGGGAATTGAAACAGTAAAAAAGCCAGTCAAATCCTGATGCTGTGGTAGGGTCTAGGTCCAAATCTAACCTTTGTGGCTTCAGCCCAGCTTTCCCCCAAAGATTATATGGGAAGCTGCTTTTGTCATTCCTGTCACATGAAAACAGGAAGTTCTAGGAGTTTCATGAAAGTCAGGGTTTTTTTAATATTTCAACCCCAATTACAGGAATTGTTTTGATAGTTTACTGAAGATTAGAATAAAACTTTGATTTTATTTTCCCAGTGATTCAACAGAACCAAGTTTAGTGTTTTCCTCGCACTGCCAACTCTCCAGTGCTCAAATTTACACAGTCCTTTAACCTTTAGGCATACTTTTATACGTAAAATAGGATGATTTGATTACAGAGGCTTCCCTGAAGCCAGAGGCACTTTCTCTTCCTGTTCTTTGGACACATATATTTCTTCTGGTATGATAGATATAAATGTCCTTGATCTTCACAAACATGTAGCTGGTGGGTGTTATAACAAGTCTCAGCTTGCTGGGAAAAGTCTGTAAAACTAAGAATGTTTTCCGATGTGGATAATAAAATACTTTCCTGCTCCTTTATATGGTTTTAACAGACGTTCAGGGTTCCAGTCCCTCTTAACCTGCTTTTCAGATTTCTTTGGAAATCAAACTTAAAGTTGTGAGAGCACAACTGACTCAGAGGGGTCCAAATTCTGCAGGTTGTAAGCAATCAAAGCTGGTCAAGACTTGTGGCTGTTCAGAGTTAAAGTATATGGAAGCCCATTATTTGAGATACTTTTGCCATCAAGCTTAGTTTGATCTCTCTGGGACTAATAATAGAAATTTCGTTAAATGTTCCCTTTTGATCTCTCTCTGTGAGATCTGTGGCTTGGCCAGAGATCCAGTTGTCAGGATTTTCAGTTTGATTCATTTTTTGTTTTAAAATGGGTTGGTGTAATTTTTTTTGTGTGTTAACCCCCCATTGAAAAACCTTAGCACGTGCTAGCAGGTAAAGTTAACAGTGGTCAATCCTAACATAAGAAAATAACATGACCGTAAGTGAAGCATTGACAAGTATATAAAGACGATGTGTAATTTGCTGATTCTCCTCCTCTCATTCCCCAACCTTCATCCAGCTTTAGGTGAAGGAGGTAATAAGGCATGGACTTACCTGAAACTAAGACTTTCTGGCTTTTTAGGACTTCCTGTAGTTACTGGATTTCATTTTTTTGTATTTGGATAGACTGTAGTCTCAGCTAGAGTGTTTGTCTTGGTGGCTATCTGATATTTTAGCAGGAATTTCTACTTGCTTTTGTCACTTAACCATTATTCAGAATGTTTCTGTGGGTCAGTGTTTTTCAGGCTTTTCATAGTTTTTGTAGCTTGGAGGAGTTTAAGAATTTCTTCCATGCAGTTCTACCTAGAATGGTGGCTTGTAGGACCACAAGGTACCAGTTTTGCGTGTGTATCCTTAGTGACTATGAGTTGAAGCCTGCCCCGTTACTCATTAGGTTACTCATGAGGCCACCTCTTCATTTGCAACTTGGAATTTGAAAAAGCTCACATCTCAACCATTCTGCATTTGAAAATTAATTACCAATTATAGTGTTGATGAATTAATCAATTTTATATTCTTAACATAGGAAAGGGGTTTTGCAGGAGTCAAAAGAATAACATGCAGGAGAAGATTTGTGGTCACTGAGTCTGAGAGCCGGCACTTGTAGGATTGCACTGAACCCCAGAGTGCCAGTGTGGAGGGATGGGTGCAGGAGCGAGGGCTGTCCAGATACAGGTAGGCTTGTGGCCCAGGCTCAGTCAGGCTGTAATCTGATGGCGATGTATGGGTGGATGGTTACCTCTGTGTGAAGTAATAGTGAATATGAAGCTGCTTCAACTCTCAAACCTCTTTATGCAGTTAGATGGCAAAACCAGGTCTGTATCAATCCTGTGAGCAGCTGGCCAGGTCTGCGGAGCTTTCTGGAGCCTGTTCATTGACTTACCGTGTGTCATTTTTGCATATGTACTTTTAAAAACTATACGTTTTAAAAAAAACCAAGCAGTATCCCACTTAAGTGAAATCAACATAAGCATGATGTCTACAACTCTCCAGCTACCTTTTAAAAGGAAATGTTTGCCAGGTCCTTTGTAAGTTGTTCCTTGTAACTGGAAAGTATAACTAAATTTTCATTTACGACTTTTCCTTTTTTTACAGGTAATTTTTAGAACTTTATTTAAATAACTATTGAAAAAGGAAGATTTATCCTTTTAGTCCTTTCTTAGGCAGGGCGATCCCCACTAGCTTTTGAACAAGATTTGTCCAAGGAAATTAAGCAATTCAAGAAAAGCAAACAGATAAAGCAGCACATCTTAAATTAACTTCAATCTAAAAGAAAATGGTTTATTACCCAGACCACTCACATATATGTTAACATACAGAATTAGTCCTAACCTGCCAAAAGAGGAAAATACACAACACCTTTCAAAGATGCAAATTGTGACAATTAACAAAACAATAGAGTTCTAGCCTTCCTTTGCTGAGGTGCAAATTGATAATCAGATTGCAATAAAAAGCTGGTGGTTTCTATTTAAGATTTAGTTCGAGATGAAGGCTCCCTGCAGAAGAAGGGGAGGGAAAGGGACAAAGTAATGCAACCAGTTCTATGCTGGGAAAAAGCTGCATAAGGAGCACTGGGATACAGGGCTGCCATCAACCGTACAGTTCACATGTCATAATTGTGACAACGGTAATGAGAGGAGGATGGTAAAATTTGGTTACATTACAGGACTGCAGAGAGCAGAATCTGAGGGGAACAACTTCGTTTTGTTCCTGTACATAACCTATGCCCTACAGTGATGTTGATGAGAGAAACTGCAAACCCTGTGTGATAATTTTGTTTTCACTTATCTTTGGGTAGAGTGAAAGTGGGACTGCCATTAAACTCCATCTCTTGTGTTTTATCCTAATGTTTCACAAACCCCTGAGCAGCTGCAGGTAACTACTGGTTTCTTTTATCCTGGCTTGCCTCAGATATCTTTTATCCTTTCCAAACATGAAGTTTTACTTAATGATTTCTACTTGAGTTTAAGAGCAAATAAATAATGAAAACTGCCATCAGCTTTTCTAATAGTAAATTTTGGTGCCTGGTGCTTGGAAGATGGCAAACCAAGCTTTTGTACTGTGGGAATTACCATGTTACGAATTAGAGGACATGATGAATTGGAGATATGTTTGGAAGTTGTAATTTGGATGCAAATTTTGAAGAAACAGTTGTAAACTTGGTTTTGTATTTTCCTACCATCCAACTTGTATTTGTTTTGTGCTTTTGGCCAGCTCCGATGAAATTGGTACCTTAAGTCCCTTTGGCCTGTAGTATTTCTGCTGCTGCGTACTTATGAGCGTTGCTGTGTTTTAACAGGATTTTTGTTTATTTTGATTTTGGTTTTCCAAGGACTGTTTCCCAACACTCTTTACTTTTTAACATCTAATGTCTCTTGAAATATCTGCATTGTAGCATGTGTACGTTCATTTTAATTTTGTTCTTCTGGATTCTTTTCACTTGGAGTTTTGTTACTATGGGAGCTGAATTTTAAAAGTAGAAGAGTAATTTAAGGATAAGACCTTTTTAATAATCTGAATAATTTGTGGCATTTGACAAATACATAGATGTATAGTCTGGGACTTTTAAGACTGGTTGGAGTATTTGAGACTTTGTTAATTTGAATCCAAGCCGTATGATTAAATGTCCTAGATATCTTGGAAAGTTTCAGCCATAATTATACAGTTTTAATGAATTTGTTGCTCTTGAAAATGTTGAGTTGACAGCTGCTTAGGATGAAGTCCTGGATAGTTGCAGCACATGATCGGTAGGGGACTGCAGAGCTCTGAGCGTGCTGCGCATTCCTCAGTGCTCTCTCAAAACAAAGTTGAAGATCACTCTGTACATGAATGGCTGAGCCTTCCCTTCCCATCAACAGAGCAGGTAGATTTTATTTGGTGGACAGCTGGCTAGTAGCAAATACTTAACATCTTCCTCTTAGTCATGATCAGCGTGTGTCAGTGCATGTCACTCCACCAGGATGATCGTCACAGCCCTTGTTCACGCGAGGAAGAATAGAGGAATTTTGGACGCTGACATTGGCAGTGACAGTACTCTGAGCCTGTATTCAGGGAACGCATTAATCCTCCTTTCAGGTGTCAAGATGTAGCACCTCTTATGTATTTTGATTAGCACTGAATAGGAGATTTTTATCCTTAGTGGCGTAGTGGCTTGTTGCATTTATATACCATTTATTATGAACTAGATCCTGACATTGACTATTATCTGACTTCTCTGAAAGCCAACCCCTCTTGAGTGAATGTCATGTTTGACAAGTAAATAATAGCGTACGGTGCCCTATGAACATGTTTTAACCTGCTCAGCATAAGTTTTCTTAGGCTTGATGCATGTGTTTAAAGAGTGTAGTATGCAAGACATGTAAGGGTGGAAAAGTTTCTTTATGCATTCAGTGATTTCTTTTTGGGCAAGATTCATGTTGATATCACTCTACGCAGCACTTCATTATCCTGCCTCTGGTACAAAGGGGTATGTAATCTGAAGTTTGGGTGGTGGACTTATTTTTCAAATAAAAGCCACTAAGGCCAGCACTTTTGTCCCCTTTCATGTCTTGTGAAGTCTGTGTGATTTCTAACCCTTTATTTCTTTCTTCCAGGCTATTCATGTTTGCTGTTGGGCAGGGCAAATCAATCTTTTCTAAGTACTCTTTAATCATAAATCTAGATGTATTAAGCTTGCTATTACCTAGCCAGTGGTAGTCAGAAACAGAAAAAGCAGGGGAGAATATCTAGTCAGTATGGCTGAACTGTGATTGGGATCATGGGGCTTCTTGCTCCGTCCTTGACTGGAGTCATGCTTTTGGTTTTGTTGGTGACCTGCTTTTTTAAATTATTTTTATTTTTTTGTTAATATAGGCTACTTTAGTATTCTAATTAACATGCTTTGCAATGTCTGTTTTGTGTGCTCTGAAAGTTCATTTCCCTTAGCTTACATTTCCCCTCTGGTTTTCAATAAATCCTGGTGTACCTTTGTATCCTGCTGTCTTTTCTGCTCTTTTTCCCTAGAGTGTTAATTCCTACCCCCTGAATATCTGTAAAATCAGCATTTTATTTTTTCCCTCCTGAGCAGCTATTGCCATCAGCTGTTATAAAATAATGACATTAGATGTGTCCCTTATAGTACATTGACCCCTCTGTCTGATTTATCATTAATTTCCAGAGATTTGTTCCAGGCTTGAACTAATTCCTTCCCCCCAGGGTCTTGAGTTAAAAAGCACACTGAAACCCACTTCCTTGTTCTTTTGTACCTGGGATATTAATCATATTGCCACCAGCATCCCTGGCACATGGAGGCATCCCACTATGGATAAAGATATGAATGTCTTCCATTGGCTTCTGTTACATTCAAGCTGCTTAAACTTATTTCTGAGCTTCTGTCATATCTTGCTATGGTTTATATCTTTATATATACGTTTCCCCCCCCCCCCCCAACACCCACACTCTGAGTGAAAAAGTAGGATTTGTCTCCCCCCAGGTTCCTGCCTGATTAGTGGTTTGTTTTTTTCTTTTTTTTCTTTTTTTTCTTTTTTTGTCTACTGCTGCTTTGTGTAGTTACAAGAGGGTGTGCTGACAGTCTGGGCAGAAGATGTGGCCATATGCAGTAAAACTTGGGCTCTACCTAACAATATAGGAATGTTTGTAGGTTATAGTTTTGACACTTGCCTATTTAAGAATACTGAAAGAGGATAATCTTATGAGCCCTGTGACATGATTAGTCAGCAGAAAGTATTATATCTTGGGTTGTGATTGTAAGTTTTCTTTATTTGAATGAATTGGTCTTAGTGTTTGGAACTAGGAAGGAAGAAGCTGTGGTCCCCAGCAAGGCAGTGGACAATATCTGCTTGGCCCGACTGAGCATGCGACACATAAATCACAGAATGGTATGGGCTGGAAGGGATCTCTAGAGATCATCTCATCCTTTGGATGCTTGAGCAGGGACACCTAGAGCAGGGGACACAGGACTGCGTTCAGGCGGGTTTTGACTATTTCCAGGGAAGGAGACTCCACACCCTGTCTGGGCAGCCTGTTCCCCTGCTCTGTCACCCTCACAGTAAAGAAGTTCTTTTTTATTTTTCATGTTTAAGTGGAACTTCCTGTGTTCCAGCTTGTGCCCATTGCCCCTTGTCCTGTCATTGGGCACCACTGAAAAGAGTCCAGCCCCATCCTCTTGACACCCACCCTTCAGATATTTGTAAGCATTGATAAGATCCCCCCTCATTCTTCTCTTGTCCAGACACCTGAACAAACCCAGGCCTCTCAGCCTTTCCTCGTAAAGGACATGCTCCAGTCCCCTGACCATCTTTATAGCTCAAATATTGGTGTGTTCATAGCAGGGTTGTTGGGAATGGTGGTAAAGGAATGTTAAGACTTGTGACCCATCACAGTGACATCTTCTCCTAAGTCACCTTTTCTAGGCACTGTGAAAGCTATGTTGCCTCTTGAAAGTTAAAATAAGTATCTACTAGTCCTTTGGAGATAATTCCCATGCAGCTTATTAATGTCCTGTTCCTTCTTAAAATTGCAATCAGATCTTTCTAGGAAAAGAACTGAAAAGGTTGCCATGCAGGAACCTGTTCCTTTGTAGCTAAGGCTCATCCATACCCTCTATTATTTTCCTGTTGCTGCAGTGCAGCCTGGCAAGCAGTTACAAACTGCTGCTTAGGATACAATTGCAAATGTGGTGTACCCATATATCTCACTCTCAAGACAATAGGAGCTGTCAGTGCCTGCTACTTCTGAAAATTAACACCCCAGAAAACTAAATCCACCCCAACCGTTACGAATTTTAGCCCTCCTGATATTAAAAAAGAAGTCATTTTGAAAATGTGAAAATCTTCATACTGAATTACTTGATTTGGAATTGCTTTGTACTGCTACTGGAGTGGTTTAGTAACCTTTGATCATGTAAATAAAGTGTGTGAACATGTACGTATATGAAGCAAAGAATAATGAAATGTATGCTCTGTGTTGGTTCTTGTTTGCAAACCTGATGCTAACTAAGTTCAATTGTAATCTATGAAGATCCACAGGTGCATTAGCCAGCAGAGCTAATACGTAACAACAATACAGGCAAATAAACATTTTGAAAGGAAAGCATCAAGTCCTTACTCATCACAATGTTTATTGAATTAGAGACTTCAAACACTGGGGATGTAGCATGGCGTGCAGCTTGCTGCCTGCCTCTGCCAGGTGTCAGAAGGACACGCTGCTTCTGATGCCTGGAGTAAATTTGCCCAAGACCAAATTATGTCTTGGAAGGTTTGTTTCTTACAGGGATCTGTGTATAAAGTCTCCATTTGTGAGGCAGAAGAAGCTACAAATAGTATGTTGTAGTATGGTTAACAAATTATATTGAGAGCCAGGGAAAAGTCGTACTGCCACATTTTCAGGTCTGCTTGCCAGATTTGGGGCATATGTGGGGGTAAGACATTGCTAGTCATCCCTTTGCACTCATGCCTGGTGTCTTTGGTTGTTTATGCCTGAAGTCTCAAATACCTGGAGACATTTTCTAGCAATATTAGGCCAGAATTTAAGGAAAAAGTGCCTAGCCTAGAAAAATTCTAAGATTGGTTTATAAATGTTAGGATGAAAACAAAATACATCCTGATGTTTTTGTTTTACTTCAGGCCTTAAGTCAGAAGTAGTGCTTATATGAGCTTCCCCCAGAAAAAGGAGGGATAAAGACCTAATAAAAATATAATGCAAGCTGAATTCTCATATAGTCACAGATGTCTACTAGATGGAGCTTTGAGAAGTGTAGATGCAATGGCTTGTGTGCTAACAACAGTCTTGTGGTGTGTACAGTGTTACCAAATATTGGTGTGTGATAAAGCTGCCAAAGTGATGGCAGCCACTTAGCCATATACTAGCTGCACTTAAGTGTCACTAATAGCCTGTCTGTCCCTACTTGGGCTAATTCACCTTGCTGCTGAGCTCCATGTCATGGAGCATCTTTTGGCTACAGGGCAGATGGACCTGTTTCAGTGTTTGTGTAGTTTTTTGAGAGTTGTTTGTTTCTTTTTTTAAATGTATCTAGCTGTTTCTTATGCCACTTATCACCATGGGCTTCTGCCTTCGCTGGCTCATGGCTGACTATACCAAGCAAGTGGCATACCATGGGCAGCATCACGCACCGTTCTCTGTGGGCCAGGAGGGTCACTGCTGGCACTGGTGAAGTGTGGTTGCTGTGGGTGAATCAGGGTTCACTGATGACATCTTGCCTTCAGGTCCCCAGTTGGGGATCGCTGCATTGAAGCCACAACAAGATGTGTGATAGTAGTATGGAAGCCAGATGCTGTGGTGACAGTGTTTCTGACAAGGAACCAGTGTTTCAGCTGTCCTTCATGGGTCAGCTTTCAATTGCTGCTAGCAGGAGGAGCAATGGGCAGCAGCCGTATAGGAATGGAACAGCACCCAATATTTCTACTACAGGAGAACACCCCAAGATGCTCTATTACTACCAAATCTTTTGGACAAAAGGGTCATTTGAGTTTTCAGAGGGCTGGGTGGCTGGTTCCTCTCTTCCTCTTCTCTGTGTGTTAACTGCTTCCCATTTGATCTGAGCTTGTGGGAACACCCATGATCAGGCATCGGAGCCTCTGGGTTCTTTCCTTCCTCATCACAGTTCACTGTTTTCCCTCCTGGAAACCTCACCCATCACGTTTCTGCTTTGAAACAGTCGTCTCTTAGGCAGATGGAGTGCAGTGCTGCTGGCTTGCTTGTTGCCCCTCCTGCCCATCCGTGCCGTCGCAGACACCTTGCAGAGCGTGGAGAGAGGTGTGTATACCAGAGTGCAGAGTCAGACCAGCTCCAAGGCTGCATGCCTGAAGCAAGACCAGGCTGCGTTGAGCAGAATGGCTCAGGGCAGCCTGTAGGAACAGTATTTTGGACTCTGTGGTAGTACCAACACCTAATAATTTTGGCATTGTTTGGGACCATGTACATTTAGAATCAGTCTTATTCCAGGGTCTGTGCTGCAAAAAGGAATTTACAAATAACTTCAAGGCAGGGAAAGTCTACTGGAAAGCTGCAGTTTCTGCCTATTTTGGTTAACTGATTCAGCCTTTTGAGGTCATTTAAGGGTGGATTGATATGTTCTCATTCTCCGTATGTGCGGCAGTGCAAGGATCCTGCAGACTGCAATAAACGGGGAAAGGGAAGGAGCAGATTGTCCTACCGGAAAGTAAAAGAGTCTTTCAGGATTGTGTAGGTTGTGTAATTTGAAGATCAACATTGCTTATGGTGAACAGATGGAGAGGATGATTAGAAGCTACAAGTGCCCTCCTGTGCTATAGGCCCAATGTCAGATAAACTACCTCTACAGAAAATTATCACTTTCTGAAATACTAGGACAACTGTAGGTTGCATTCTATGAAATTGAGAGAGAAAACTGGTGTGAGGAGGAGGAAAGGATCTAGACTGTTAACTGTGCGAGACTACAAACTGCCTCTCGGGAAGCTTAGATTCAAGGTGGTTTTAGTGCCTGTGAGTTCTCAGCATTGTTTTTATGAAACTGTGCAAGAGGAAATTCCCATTATTTCAGTCCCGGAGTTCACTGTGGCTATCATTAGTACAAACCAGGGTGATTTTTTTTCCCTCAGTGAGGGCACGGTCCCCTGCCTTAGAGGTCTAACAGTGCAGTATTTATTGTATGCCAGAGCACACATGCTAAAATCTGACCAAATGATGCATCTTGTCACATATGGCTGTAATGAAAGCTGTAGACCGGTTCATGTATATCGTAACATATTGTGTAGTTAGCGTTTAAGGTTGGCTGTGTGGGGTTTTTTCTTCTATTTCGAAAGATATATTTAAGGTATCTAGTGAATAACAGTGTTGTAAAGCAATGGACAGTGTTTGTGGCATAAATTGTGGATAAGCACTGAGTTGACACATCTTCTCCTGGCTGGGAATGGAGCATCTGGCAAAACTATTTGTGTGCCACAAAGATCCCAGTTAGAATTGATACTCTGAGAACTGGGAGGGCATACAATGGCAGGCTGGAAAAACCCATAATTGGGTAAGTACATGCTAGTGTCTGACCAGAGCTTGGCAGACAAAACAGTCAGGGTCGGAGCAAGAAAGCACAGCAAGGTGTTTGAATGGAGCCCTTTCTGACAGTTCTTTAAGGGCTGGGATGAAAGTTCTGCTCAGGAAGTAGGAAAAACACTGAAATCAGAGGAGGGGGAGAGGAAAAAAGTGTACTTTCACAAGGATAAACCAAACAGAACTACAACATGTGAAAAGGAAAAATTTGGTCATGCTCATGGTTAAATCAATGGAAGTTATGACAGTCAGGAGGGAAGATGGTCAAGCTGTTTACCCATCTCTCTAGCACCGATGGAGAGTGGTCCTTTCTGCAGCCCGAGAAGCCAAAGACTTCTGGGGTACCCACCGCAGGCTGAAGAGCTGTGTGTAGCACAGGGCCAAATGCAATGTCTGCTCTGATCCTACCTTCTTAAAACATCAAGGCGCGGTCACCTCTGCAGGCTTTTCTTAACAGGAGAGCCTCTGTTCAGGGCCCAGGGAGAGAGCTCCACATATTTGTACACGTGTGCTCTGATCCACAAACAGCTCATACACAGTAGATGCTATTTAAAATGTTTTTTAGCATTGGGTAAGAAGTTAGAAGTGTTGACACATATCTGTGTACTTGAAAGTAAAAAGTAAAAGAACACTTTAACTGCTGGCACCCCTGAGCAGCTGATTCTTGATGGTGATAAATATAATGGCAAGAATATTCTGTACCAAGGGGAAAAGGGTAATGGCCAGAATATGACTGTGTATTGTTCTGCTTTTCCAGTTTGGGTATGTGGGTTCACATGTGTAAACATACCTTACAGAATCAGAATATGCAGCAATATGGAAGATGTTACCGACACGTGTATATAATGTATGGTATTACATACAGGAACTGTTTGTTAAATGAATGCTAAGATTGTGAAGTCAGGCACTCAAAGCATAGGAAATGCCAGAATTAGATTTGTCTGCACAACCTTAATTCAGCCCCTTTGTGCATATGCATTATGATACACTCTTTAATTACATCATCATGTATCAGACCACCGAAATGATGGTGCTGACAGAATGAGAAGATATTAAATATGTTTTTTTAATCCTTATTGTTCATGTGGCCCTGTGGCAGGCATATTCTGCATGCATTCAAGCCCCATTTTAAAAACAGCAATTCCTTAATAGTATTGGTATAATAAATACATATGAAAATTAATAACTTCCCGTGGATTTTGTTGTGATGTTTACCACTAGATTATCTCTTTATTGTAAAGATGTTAATTGATTATCACAACATCCATCTTGTTGGTATTGTATCCATTTTACAGATGGGGGAAAAAGTTTTTGAAGGGGAAGAAAACAGCCCAATTCACTCAAACCCTACCCATGTAGCTACAATTGGCGTAAATCCTGGCAGCAATCCAGTTCATTTAAGTCTGCCTAGTTGTGTGTGTTTATTTCTCTGGAGGCTTGCTGGACCACCTGAAGGTGTTTGAATCCACATAACCCAGAGAAATGCCCTTGCTACCTGGCTTAGGGGAACCCTGAGGAAAACCATTTTCTACCCTTCTTCCAAAGCTGGCCTGGTGTTAGGCTAGCAGAGGGACTGGGCTTTCAGTGGAGTGGTTGATCCCAGGTAGATGCAGGCACTTGGCATTTTCTGTTAGTTTCCCACAATAAGTGAAGAGAGCTTAAGCAGAAAGGATGTTCTTGGAAGGCCTCTGGTCAGTCAGTGGAGAGAAGGAAATGCAGAGTTTTGTTAGAGTAGCCTTCCTCCTCCAAGTTTTCGGAGGTACTCTTCTGTCTCAGTTTGATGTGTAGGGAAGCTAGCTGCCCTGATAGGCTTCTAAATGCCTTTGGGTTAGATCTGACTTTTCCAAGTGTTGTTTTCACTTTATTATAACTGCGTGTATCTTTGCAGTCAGCTGATGTTATATTTTAAAATATGGCATCCACAGGTATATGTTCAGGTGTATCAGGTCAGAAAGTGGGGCATGTATGACTAAGGGCTTCCTGCAAAGCTGTTCTCCTTTTGTCTTGCAAATTGCTGATGCCTTCAATTCTCATGTTCCAGTTCCTAAAATGAATGAGTTAATGGTCCAGCAGGCAAATTTTTAAGTATGCAACTCATGCTCACTCCCAGAGCTGACTCTTCTTGGGTGATATCCTTCTAGAAAAAACTGGAATGTGATCAGGTAATGAGAGAATATTGCAATGCATATGCACAAAGATTGACTCTTAGCTCATGCTTTTAATGGTTAAATTAGGAATGATTGTATAATCTTAAGTATAGTATTTTGTAATTAAGTATAGCATTTTGTTGAATGCCCACTCTTTTTCAGCCTTTTTTAACCGGACAATTTTTATAATTTAAAGCTGATAAATAAGAATATTATCTTGAAGAGCTCCACTGCCCTTTCCCTCTCACTTAGGTCATCAGAGGGCTGTTACTTAAAGATACTCAGTAGAGGGCACTGCCACCTGAGCTGCTGGAGTAATTACTGGTAGTTGCTATTACTGCTGCATGCACTGGTTGCTGAGAGGTGTTTCTGCCAGTAGCTGTGAACAGCAGCAGATGGGTTGAGTCGGTCAGAAAACTAGTAGTTAACTCCAGGTCGTGGGGGTAGTGTCCTCTGGCAGTGCTGATGCATTCTGCTGGGTATTCTACCTTATTTTTTGTCTTTCTCATCTTCACCCGTGCTTCTTGCTCCTCTGCTCCTGCCAGCCCCTGTTGCTCCTTTTTTCTTAGTGCTGCTTTTCTGTGCTTTAGGTCTTTTTATTAAGTCAGGTTGCTTCACCTGTCTTTACAATTTGGAAGCAAGCAGAGGGGCATGAGGCTTTGCTAGTGCTTTCCAGCGCTAACACCTGGGTGCTTTCTGAGGACTTGGAAGAGCTGCTGGAGGACAAGCTTGTGGAGCCTTTGGAGTGAAGCAGGTTGGCATGAGAGGGCTTGCAGAGCTGTGTAGGATGGAGCATGCCCAACATACCAGGCTGTTCAGTCTATTATGCTGGTTTTCAGCAGGTCCTTTCTGCTTATGTGCAACTGAGAGCCCCCTCTTCCCCAGACTTGGGCTACATTCAGGTGGTTGGTAGCAAAGGGCAAGTCACAAGGGTCACATTTCCCCAGTCACACTTCAAGGTCATCCAAGAATGGTATAAGTGAAGTTTCTTCACAGCCAGGGTGATGTAAGATGATGTGTGTCTCAGGTAATGAATGGTAAGGCATTTAGCTGCAGTAGTTCAGTTTTTCAATTTTGATACTCAATTGTTGTGGTGGTATTGGATGTTGCATTTATTTTCTTACTGTAAAATAATATTTATGTTAGGCCAACCACAATTAGGTGTGTGGTGTTTCTGATGAAGTGGTGGTAAAGGTTTGACCAGCAGCAGTGCACTTCCTGCTGATACTTACAACAGATATTTGGGGAGAAATGCAAACTATGTAACAGAGGCTTTACAGCATAGGTTGGAGATAATTCTGTCCTCTGAAGAGGACTAGTGCAGAGGTTTAGTAAATTACCCTAAAATTTACTCTGCCTTTTACTAGGAGGCTGCTTGCGCTGACTGGTTGCATGTACTGCAGTTGCTAAAGTGAGAAATACCGCTTTGCATTCAAGGAAGCAGGTTTTCATGGTTGCATCTGAAAAAATTGTCATAGGTGAAATAAGCAACATTATCAGCAATATCAATTTTCAAAAATAATCTGTATTAAGCTATTATAATTCAAGTTTGGGGTATGTAAGATGCAGCTGTATTTGGAGGTTCTAGTCAGCTTGTGTTGGTGATTATATGCTGCGAGGAGGGATGAGGATTTGCTGCTTTGCCAGTTTTAATAGAGGCGAGGTAACTAATTCAATTCTGGATACTCTCATCATGAGTTGCTTGAAGGTGTTCAAATTTGCTTATGAAATAGTCCCTTCTGAGCTAAGGAGATGGAAATGAGACACTAAAAGGCTTTCTTGAAGTGCTTCCATGTTTCTCAGCTCAGAACATCACATTTGATATTAATATTAGGTACTGAGGCAAAGTCATCAGGTAGAAAAGGGAGGAAATGTAGAAATAGTCATTTTCTTGTGTGTTTCCTCAGGATGCTATTTTGAGGCTTTAAAAAAAATTCATGCTTTGCTGATGAGGCTGCTGTAAACCAGGGAAGTGGCAGATGTAATTGAAGTCCCAGGGCCCTGCCCTAGAAGAGGTCCAATACTGGCAGCGTACATATTGTGTATATGAAAGCAAACAGATGGATACATTTGGTCAATTCTGCCGGGTTCATATGGAAACCTTCAGAATTTTTCTAACTATTTTGAGTGGAGTACTTAAATCTGTTATCTGCTGAGAGTCTGCACTTGCCTGGGATGGGTGCTTTTGTAGCTTTGAGCAGGGAGCATTGCCTTACTCTGAATGTCTTCAGATCATATATGTTTATCTGACTGATGGAAGCCTCTCCCCCACCCCCCCATATTCCAGGACCAATTCAGCTGCTGGAGGAGTGAGCTGGATTTTTTTTTCAGCTTCTGTGGCATGAGAACTGTCAGCTGAGTCTTAATCATGGAGTCCTTACTGGTAGAGAAAAAGCAGGAGAGAGAAATCCAGCTTGCTTTTCAGATATTAGATTGACTGCAGAGGCACGTTTTAGTTACTGTTGGGGTGGGGAGGGGAGAGGAAGGAGGAGATGAGGAGAACAAAAACATCGTATTTTCTTTAATTGAGAAAAACACTAATTTTCTGATACTAATTCATGCTAAATTCTTGCTGACAGTTTCTGATGTTTCCCAATTCAAAACAACTGGAAGCAATCAAGTGAAGGGAGAAGAATGGAGAATCAAAGAGGAGGGGTGTAGCTGTATGAGAAGAACACAGCTTGAAGTGTTAATACTTAGTCAGGGGGTGGAAAAAAGGTGGGATTAATCTATAATGCCTGGAATTAGTCTGTTTCGAGTGTCCTCATAGGTTAGCGTGTGTGCGCATGTGTGCACGTGTGTAATGATCTAATAACGTGTTATCTTATCACGTCAAGGGAAGAATTGGCGTATGACTAAATCATTCTAAAAGCCTATCATACGGATGTGACAGCATCTGTATTGTCAGCAAGCTATTTTTTTTCAAGTGTGTTTCAAGGATATAAAAATACATACATCAAGCATTTAGATGCTATCAGTGACAGCTCTGTTCAGTATTAAAATTCTTAAAGAAACTTGCTCTTGCATTTGGAATCATGTAAGAAATAGGATACTTTTATCAGAAAGTTTTAACTTCAAAACTTTCCAGGAAAGCTGTAAACAAAGCGGGGGTGTGGGAAGAAATCTCTGCCATTAAAAGCATATTTCTATGAAGATTGTGGTCGTGCCAGTGCTTCTTTCTTTTTTAAAGAAAAAAAAATTCTTTGAACCATTAGAGACAATAACTTTCATTGAAAATGGGGGTTAGAAGAGTAGAAGCTGAGCTCATTGGGGGAGAGAAATTTGGCAAAACAACGTATTCCCATCTCATGCTCTTGAGCCACATACTTCTCTCAAAAACAACTCCACCCACTGTTATAGAAAACGGCCATCTCTTGGTGTCTTCTCTGGAGGCTTTGTTTTGATAGTGCTAGTGCTAGTTTTGGGGATTAACGTGAATAGCCCATCAAAGTTTACAACATGGTACTAATACAAAGATCCATGTATAGTCTTTAAAATACACTTGTTAACAGAGATTTAACAGTCATTTCATTCTCCACTGTTCATCACTTTCACACATGTGGGATGGGCATTAACAAATTGAGCTACATCTTTTCATTTCAATTCTGTGGCAGCATCTCTTTGCAGGAATATTTTATGTAGTAATAATTTTCTTCCTATTACAGATTTTCTAACTATGTTAATGGCAGTAGACTGGCCACAGAGACATTCGTGAGAACTACCTTTGCAGTGACATTTAAACAATTTATTTGATCTTGCTTTAGCTTACCTGCTCATGCCTTTTTTACTCTGTTGCCGACCTTAGGAGAACTTTGTGTATAATCATGGGTCTTTCAATCACAACTTAACAAAATGGTATGCAAATTTCTGTGATATGTCATTTCTGAACTCTTTGGGATTTGCAGTGTGTACACTATCAGGTGGATACCCCTTGACTGTATGGGCATGTCTGAGTAGCTGCTGCCCAGCAGCTCTGGGGCCAGTTGCGGAAGGCAATGTGTCTTAGCTGAGGACATTCTCTCCTACGGGTGTGCAATTGTTGGAAGTGTCTTATCTTACCCAAAGCAAGAGGTGCTATCAACATCCTTTTTATTGTGTGTGTGTATGATAATGGAAAAAGCAGGGCAGGGAAAGGTTGATGGCAAGGGGGGAGTTCTGTATAACTCTCACTTACCATGTTGTATTGATCATCTTCTCATCATTTAGAGAAATTGAAAACTGTGGATTTGTGCCTGAAATGCGTTACCGGTGTGGGTAGTGCTCTTGGCTAAAAGCCTAAAATGAGGAGTTTTGCTTTGTGAGGGCACATCTTGTCCTGTGCTCGATGTAGCTTTTTCCATACTGGACCACATGTAAAGAGTGCTCTTGGGATGAGAACGGTTAAAACCAATTACCACTGGCACTATAGCTGTTAACACTTGTACTGGTTTCTATCAGAGTCAAAAGTCCTGGTGTAAAGTGGTGTTATAAAACCACCTAAGCCAAAACCAGGGAAACTGAAAGGCACAAAATTAACTGATTAACGGGCAAAAATGTATTTATCAGCTTTTAAATTTTTAGTATCATTCATGGAAACGAATTCTGTGGAATTTTCATTCTGTGACAACTGATTGGGTGGGGAAAAAAAACAGGTTTGCTGCTGAATGTTTACGTTGACAGGACCATTCCTATTTATTAAAAATAAAAAGCTTGGACACTAACATCATAGAAATGTGTATATGCAGGTTACCTGCTGTATTATGTCTCATGTCTGGGAAACACTTGAAGCACATGATTAATCTCTTCAATTTCTGTTGAAAGAATCTGTTTTAGGTGGTTTTTTGTGCTTGGTTTTTTGGGGTTTCTTTTTTTGTGTGTGTGTTTAACCAAAAGATAAGCCCACATGTTTTAAGTTAGGCTTTTTCATAAACATTTGTAGAATGAGGTGCAACTTACTCTGCTGGCTATATTTCATGCCTTTCCATTTTTTAATCCTGGTCATGAAAACAGAGTTACTGCCTCAGAAAGTTAAGTGAAAAGAAAGCTGGTTGCTTGCATGGGTCACACAGCTGGCCTTAGCATGTATTTGTGCACAAAGTGGTGTTACTGCATTACTGAACTGGATTCTTTGTCCACACGTAATAGCCTGCCTACAAACGATAATAATCACGGTACGTGTCATGCTCAGTTCTCTACAGCACTGAAGCTCCTCTGTTGCAGGGGAAAAATCAAAGCAATCATCAGTTCTCCTACAATTGTCAGTTTTGGTTTCCATGTTCATACCAATTTAGTGTCTGGGTCTGATTTTTCCATTATCCTGCATCTTGTATACAACTGTGGTTTGCTGTCAGAAATGAGGAGTCCAAGGATAAGACAAGGGAAAATCAAGCTTTCTGTCCCTGGGGTAAAGGAAATTATATGTAGCTCAACTTTCTCAAATGACAACATTCATTAGCCTGTTACTACAGACATCTGCATGTAGGCACAGATAAGTTGGTATTATCTGGGTACTTCCAGTAATAAACATTCTGTAAATACTGATTTAGGATTTTAAGCCTATTTCAGTGAATCCTTCATGTGTAGCTTTTCTTCAAAAATCTTTGACAGAAACATGCAATCACAGAAGACTACATTAATTTCCTCAGGCATACTTCTTCTTTTGCCTGTTTCCTTTGGATTTGGGTGTGGGTCCTGCTTCACGTGTACTCAATGCATGCCTATATTCTAGGTGCTCCTGGCTGGGGTCTGCATTAGTACCAGCTCCACTGTTGCTGTATGAAGAGCACTTTAGCCATCTCTCTACCGAAAAGAAATAAAATCCAGAGCTGAAGATATGAGTGTGGGGAGGGAAGAGAAAGTCCTTTCCATTTACTTATTTATTTCCTTGCATGATTTTTGGTTTGCTTTTTTAGTTGAGTTTTGTTTGGGCAAGTTTCTTGCCATTTACCTTTGCATTTGCATTTCCTATTGATTGGCAATTTTTAAACTGTTTATTGTGCTCTTTTGTTTGGCTGTTCAAGAGCTAAAACAAAAGCCACCAGGCCCTGTGAGGGACACATTTGCATGCGGCAAACGTTGCCCGAGGAAAAAGTAATTGCTAATGCATATTTATGTGGCACAAATTTGCCATTTGTTTATGCATAAAATTATCAATAGTGCAGGGCGGCCCAGCCGTAGAAAATGGTGACCTTTTTAGCTTAATAAATAGAAATCAGCTGTTATTGTGAAGAGATCAGCCATTTATTCTGTGTTGAGGGACACTGTCGGGAAAATGTAGATTGGTGCCGGCAATATCATTAAATGGAAGGCCAGTGACCCTTTCGGTATAGTCTATTATACTTTATCTAATAGGGGATAAATTACTCTGGTTGGCAAATAGATTAAAAGAAGAAAAAAAGAAACCCACCCCAAACAAACCCCACCCCTCCAGACTTCTCTGTTATTCCTCAGCCATATGAACAGGTAGATACCAAGGAGAGGTAATCTTGCACAGGCCAGCTGGTATTTTTCTAGCAAAAAAAGTGACTTTGAAAACAACAGCAAAACCCCCCAAACAACCCACAAGCCTACTCTGTTTAGACTAGTTTTGACTGTTTTGGAGCGGGAAAAACAACCAGAACTAGCCTGTGTTTCTTCTTAGTTCATGCTGTCAAAGGAATGTTCTGAAAGGCCCATACGTGGATCAGATGTTGGCTTGTGAAATGAGAACTCATCATTTGAAAGTAGGAGGTAGGGTCCTTCTGAAGACGACAGGTTTTCAAAAGCATTTATGCTTCTTTCTTACATGCATTCAGTTTTTTCAAGAGTGGATAAAAATTTGCCAGAGTATACCCCAAGTCACTGAAGACCTCATCTGCAGAAGATGTGGCAACACAGTTGTCTTTATGCTGCTCCACTAATTCACCTCAACCTTAATGGGCAGATTTAAGACTTGAAGAGTTAAAACTAACAGCCATAAGCCTCAGGAAGTTCTTGTGAAAATGAAAGTATACGCAGAAAACCTCATGTTTCTGTGTTTCTCTCATTCTGTTCTCTATAGTGCACTGCACCGTGCATAACTGGAAGCAGCTTTAACCACCCCACAGGTGAAACGTGGAAAGATGTGAGTCACAGTGACTGTAAATGGTTGCATTTTCTGTGCACACTGTGTGGTGTGCTGGGCACTTTGATTTCCTCCCCCGCACCCCGCTAAGTAAGATCCAGCAGATGTTTGCAATGGCAGTATTTTACTTCGCAAAGGCTATGTTAGATTCAGGTAGCCTTATCTGTGTTCCCAGCCTAGTTAGGTGAGGTGTGATCCCACCCACCACTGTTGTGGGACTACCCACCTTCAGAAGATGGATGCTGGCCTCTGCCCTCCCTTCTCCCTTCTGTCTTCAGAAAGTCCTGCTGTTATTCTGTGCTGGGGAAGGGCTGAGCGGAGTCATTTTGGGGCTTTGCTGTTTGCTTCCTAAAAAACCTGTTACAAGCTAATGTCATTGTCATCACAGAAAAACCACCAACCTGTTTTTCACTGAGTGACGTATTCCTGGTGGCCTCAGTAAAGAGGCAAAGGGTTGAACAGGTCCAAGGAACTTGCAGATTGCATCAGTGGAAGTCTCTTTTGAGGCAGGGTTCTCTGAGGATGATGGGGTGCAGGTTGTGGTCAGAGGCAGGACTTCTGTCTTGAAGGCTGCTGATCTGTTTTCACCACTATTAAAATTCAGGGAAAAAAAAAAACTCTTTTAGTAAAGTACAATAAATAAAACTTAGGATATATTATACACTATATGATGTATTACTCTAATAAAATTGTAAAAGTCTTTGTAAGAATGCATGCTATAATTCGAGACTGCATACTTAAAATTTTCTCTCATTTTCTGACAGTTTTTGGAAAGCGTTTCTTCAGTCTCCTTTTTGTGCTTTTCCATGCATTTAACTCCTGCGCACAGAGCTCTTGCCTGCTTCTGGAATGCTGCCCTTGCAGTCCTCCCAAATAATGGTCCCCAAACCATGTTGCTGTAGAAACAGAAACATTGAAGGACATGTTATGGAAATAGAGAGAAAGTCAAATAGCTAAAAGTATAAATTTTCTTAGGCACTTCCTATGGATACCATAGTTAAGATGAAAGTGATTTTAATTGCGGAGTAGGATCTAGATTTCTTCACATGGCAACAGGACTTTTTTTTGGCTTGTCTGTCACTCCACTCAAGACCATAGCCAAGAACCACAATTTCTAAAGTATCTATTAATGTTTGGGGGTTGCCTCATCTTCTTGTTAATCAACAGTTGTAATTAGGTGGCATTTTACCTTTACAAACATATTTTTATTTTTATTTCAACAAATTAATTAAACTTTGCTTATTCTATGTAGATCTGTTTTTTCCAAAGGGTCTTTTACCAGACAGGTATCTCCAGCTCTACTCCTGGAAAAAAATTTAAAAAACCTTCGTCTACATGTCAAAGCTTACAGCCAGTCGTTAGCCTCAATTTTGCTTTTTTCTTTTCTAACAGTCCTAAAACAATCCTTTTGAAGTATACTTTTTGACACCAACTAGAAACTTCATGTAGATAAAATTAACAAGCAGAAAATGCTTAAGTCTATTGTGTTGGGAGTTAACTGGGGGCCACACTGTTGTAAAGTAACCTGGATCCAGCTGAGATTCTAGCTCAGGTTATTATTATTAATAATAATATTATTTATTACTGTTGTTATTACTCCATATTTTTTGTTATAACTGTACCTGCCCCTGCCTGGTTGTGGAGGTTACTGTGCTAAGTACAGAGAACGAGAAAGCAAGGCTTCTTCAAAAACCTAGAACTATCTAGGTTTATGGAAAAATCACAAAAGTTTTGGAAAGAGGAATTGGTTAAGGGAGCAGATAGGTCAGAGACAAGGATGAGCAAGTACCTTTCATCAGTGTTTGTAGCAGAAAACACAAGAATGAGCAAAATTAATATTACTTCTTCCTTGTATTCTGCTTATATGAAGAAGATAGGGAGTAGCACTATGCCTTGCTTCCAGGTTGCTGGGAAAGACAAAAACCTCATGGGCAATATTCGTTTAGTGTAAATATGTTACAGTTTTGATTATCCTGTGACCTGTCTTCATCTTCATTGTCCTGGGATCTCATCCTACATAAGAGTGAATTGAGTGGGGCTCGTTCTTTCCTTAGCTCCTGGTACATGTCTGCTGTACTAATAATGTGGTGGTTAGGGAAGGAAGAGAAAGGACAAATTTTATATTATGCTAATTAGTTGATGAATGTTTAATAAGATAACCAAGTAACAAGAGTTAAGCAATTTGTATTTTCTGATTCTTTGAGATGCAGGTAGTCTGAAAGGTCCTGCAGATCTTGACCTTTCTTTGTAAAAGGAAATTTTGATGACTTACCCTCGCTGAAGACTGACTTTTCCCCCCTTCTCTTTTATTTGAAAAGCCCATAGAGATATTAATCTTTCTAAGAGCAGAAATTCATGTTTGAGGAAATTTCTGTACAAAATATAGAGAACACATTTCTGTTTGCTCATCTGATTGCTCAAAAAAATAATATAGGAAGTTGAGGTTTATCTTCAGAAAGTTTGCCTGCATGCAGAGCTCAGTATGCACCAGGGATGGCTGTCTTTTGAAACCTCATGCACCAGCCTGCTCCTGGTGGTAGTCTTATGTGCCGCTGCTTTTCACAGAGCATTCTCAGAGCTCTAGGGCTGGCAAAGTAAACCAGTAGAGAAAGTTTCTGGTTTTATCTACCAAGGTTACTGATTTCAGAATTTGGTTTGGTGTGTGTTTTGTAGTTTAAAAATAAAATAAATTCTGATTTATTTTTATTCATATATATGTTGCCTACTACAAAAGATCTGGTTTGGTTAGACTAGATTGATATTAATAGATCGTAACACAGGTTAGGGATGCAAAACCTGACTGAAAGGACAGCTGCTTCACACCTGAGATGGTGTGGACTTCGGCTTGTGTGAACTCAGTGTGTCATGTCACAAGTATGGTCTCAGACTCGCTTATGCAACTGTGTTCATGTGACCCAGTGAAATAACAGTAGTACTAGAGACTTTGTTTTCAAATCATTGCTTTGATGTGCACGTAAAATTTATTTTATCAACTTTGCAACCAGGTAAACCGAGGCATAAAGCTAGTAATGGGGAGCCTATGGCTAGGCAGGGCTACCTGGGTCAAACAGCCTAGTTGCGCTCTTCCATGCACCAGTGAGACAGACCTCTGCAGGGGGGTCCCAGCTCCTACCTCATCCCTCCCACACGTGTACACCTTGTATCACAAAACAGTTCTCCCCATTCTGCTGCAGGCTTGGGGATAAAACAGCAGCAGCTGTAACTGCAATAGGTGCCCAGAGACATCTGGGGTGCATCGCACTCCTGAATGGTGGAGGGCGAGGTGAGGTCTGGGAGGTCATGCTATCTAACGCTAACCGTTGAAGTTCTGGGCTTTGTCATGCCTGGGGGAGATGCCACTCGGTCACCTATGCAGGAATGTCAGCTGCAGCTCAGAACCTTGAGGCAGGGGTCTAAGTCATGGAGTAAATGTGCGAGTAACCCTTCTGCTCACAGGGTGACAGCTGAGAGCAGAGGCAAATGCAGAGGACTTCTTGCTCCCAGTGCTGTACTCGCACCGCTAACCATGCTAAACGCACTAATCGTGCGAGCACGTTAGGCTGGGGATATAAAAACAGAATCGGTGAGTTTAGGTTAGATGTTTAAACACTCAAGAGAGGCAGGAATATATAGTCATATCTTTCTCCTTGTTCAATCTTTGTATTGATTTATCATGATGAGGTGCCACTTTAGTTCTAATAATGTCGACTTTTCTTTTCTTTCCTTTTTTTTTATTTTTGCTATTACATATTTCTATGGCAGCTTTTCCATGTGATATATTTTGGGTCACACATTAATTTACACCAGCCTCTGTTCTGCAAAAAGGAGTTCATGAACTAAACAAAAAAGAACAGGGAGGGGGATGTCTAGCAGAGCCCAGGCTTTTGTTTCATGTTTTGGATGTATTTTCTTTTTAAAATAAAATTGTTGATATGCATTTGCTTTTATTTTTCTAGCCTTCCTCTTGCTGATGACCAGGTTCCTGTTTGATCCTGTTTACAAGCTTCCGAAGATTGAAAATAACCCCAACTCCTCTGCATTGGGTAGGAAAACAAAACCATATAAAGACATACGGCAATTACTCTGGAGGGCTAGCAATATGGAAGAGTGTGGTATGAAGGAAGAGCTTGTGGAGAAAAAGGAGAAGGTTACTAGGTTACCACAAAAGACATCAGTGTACACAGTTTCTCTCACCCACTCTTTTGGACTGGGGAGGAGGGGGAGGAGTGGGGATGTCAGCAAATAAATAAGGATATTCTCCAGTGTGTCTATTCCCAGTGTAAATGTTTTAAGTTTATCTATACTTTCTGTTAGTCATTCAATCTGCTTTGCAGTTCTATTTCAACCTGTTCAGAACCCCCAAAAAGATAACTTTAAAAGATTTTTGGGTTTGGGCATTTTTGTCGTTAAAATTTACTGGCAAGATAAAGAGTTTTCCCTAAATTACTATAAACTTGTAGATTTATGTGCAATATTTTAGTATTGATGTGTAAGTGTATATATATCCCAAGTACTGAGTTTTTACAAGTGCTTTATAAAATGACATTTCTTGCAGTTAGGGAGGGTGGATGGGGAACAGTCTAGTTAAATGTTGTTGTTGGCCTGACAAGGGACTCGGATACAAGTAATCCAACAGCTAATGTGTCTGCTGAACCCTGTAGTAGTCTTTGTGCTTAACCTGACTGCCATGAATAGTAAATGTTTGCAGAATTAAGGTTTCAAAGACAAGCAGCTTCTTTTGGTAGCATGTTTTTTATCTTGTTATTGTGGACTTTAGGAAGGGTTGAATATGTCAAATGCTGTTGAGTGTGGTGAGTTTGTCCTAGGGTTAGGCTTCACCTGTCTTTACCAGGTTGCTATCTATAGTCATGTATTTTGGTATAATTAGTGTCTTTGCAAGGGGGGGTGGCAGTTGCTACCCCATAAGGATTAGAAATGCAGCCACAGTGACAGGTAGCATGTTTTCATGCGTTGAAAGGAAGAAAAGATGTGGAAGGCAGTAGAGAACCAGTGCCAGTGTAACTGAGGATTTAGGACCAACCCTCAGATGAAACCCTGCGACAGCCTTCTCGATTTCAGTAAGATTTTGCCCTCATGCAGAGGGCTATTCCACTTTTCTTGTCAGGATGAAATTTCTAATTAAGTTTGAATGCAGGATTATATGATTGACTGATAATACTTTGGTGTAAATCAGTGCTTTTCTGCTTTGTAGTGAGGCCTTAGACTTGCATGTGAGATGACAGTCCAAGTCATGGTATTTTAAAATGATTGATTTGGATACAAAAAAGTTTTATGATTCACTTTTCTCTTTCTAACTGCCAGAAGTCAGTTGTGACATTCTTGTATTTTTTTCCTTTTCTAAGTAAGCTTATCAAAGAAGAAATCACTAATTTACCAGCCAGTGCTTAATAATCAAGGAAGTGAAACTTCTACTTTAGAGAAAAAAGGAAAATCTTTGCTGAGTTTCTGAGTTGCTGAGTGATTTTTAAATAATAAAAGCTTACCATATATTGGACAGCTGAGTTCTTGGTTCTATTATTATTATTTTTTTTGGCTTTCATTCTAAGAGGGGTCACTAGCCTTTGAGAATTGAGCCACTTTGTTGACAAATGTGTCCTCTAAATTGAACAGCGTTAATTAGAACTTTATGCTGCAGATCCTACTTTTTAATGTGGGTGGTGGTATCAACAAAAATGTCTAATGAATTTGATTGAAGATGATTTTAAAAGGTCTGCCACCTGTAGATAAAAATGTGTATTACTACACATGGTAATTATCAAGACTGAAGGCCGTGACATGATCCATTGACCTTTTGAAATCAAAACACTTACTGTAAAGAAAAAAAGGCACCAATTTCTCTGCCTGTGTTAATATAGGACATGTCTGTATATTCAGCTATATCAGTACACAGTAATATAGCTGGGGGGGGGGAAAAGATACTTTGGATTGTGTTAGACCCAAGTTTCCTGTCTTCTTCTCTACAGCCTTGTAAAGTTCTTGCTATTTTTGTATGTGTTGAGGGATCTTTTTTTGATCTAATGAAATAGATTGCTAAAAATATTCAGGTGGCTGAGACAGCAGCAAAACATCTCTGAGCCACCCTACAAAAATAAACTACTTTTGTGCATGCAGGGAGAAAAAGAAAGTGTACAGGAACAGATTTCAGCTTCAGGCTTTCTATAGGGGCATTTGCAATAAGGGAGGGGAGCAATAATGCAGCAACTATCATTGTAAAAATTATGAAAAGCACTTTGATGGTCCTTTTTAAAGTCAGTTCACTAAACAGGGGCCAGAGCAAAAGCCTGAAAGGCAACTCATAGTTTGCCATTAACAACCTCAGCCCCTTGCTGCTATTTGCAGTTGAGAACGAGTGCTTCTGCATACAGTAATGGTGAGAAAAACTAAAGGGAAATAAAGGATGCAAATGAAAGATTTTCTGTTTTCATATGAGTACTTGGAACACCAAGCAAGTGAAGATGCAGCAATTTTAGCTAAGCTAATGTAATAGAAGACCATTGCACCCAAACTGTCTCAGCAGAACTTCCTGCATAATTAGATTGTAAATCTTCTCAACTGAGGAAGTTTTGCCCAGGGTCAGATTGTCTAAGTAATAATCCATTCTACATAAATTAGAAGATTTGAACTGCTGGGATACATTATTACATTATATTTGTTTTTTATTCCTAATATAACTAAGGAGAACAAATGCAACAATTCTTTTTCTTTTCTTCTTTTTAAATCTGTTATGTCTTCTTAGCTTTCTATTACCTCAGAAGGCCTTTCCTGTAGGTTTTTGGATTTTTCCTGAGCAGTGATGATGAAGTTGCCATCTAGGCAAATTAATACATTTTTAATATACTTCAGAAAGTGATACCACAGAATCCTTTGGCCACCGGATTCTGTGATATCACTTCCTCAGTGAAACATTTAGTCAGAGATGCTGCTGCTCTTTTTGTGCTGCAGTTTTTGTGATGCTGAAGTCTTGTCTCCCACTATGACCCCCTTGTTCTGCAAAGAATAGAATTGCCATCATCAGGGTAAGAACTGATGGATGAAAATTTGCTAATAACTAGTTTACAGCAAGCAGGCTTCTACATTTTTAATTCAATTATTTTCTTTGAGAAATAGAAGATTATGGGTATGTGACATGCATATAGAGCTATATGTAAAAGTGACAGTGACAATCCTGAAGTTGTTACGTGGGCAAAAAAAAAAATCGACACTGAAATTTTAGTATTTTATCAGCTCAAAGGAAGCAAAGTTTGCAGTGTAGCACAGATTAATACGTATGGACTTGTTGTCAGTGATATCTTTTGTTTTTGTTTTGTTTTTATGTTTGACTTTCACTATGAAATGGAGGAGTGACCGACTTTTCAGGAGAGCCTTTTGGCCTTAGAGCTCTCAGGCTGGACTCTCAGGGTGTCTGTGCATACTCCACTGATGCTTTAACACCAGAGAGAGGAGAAGTGGAAGGACTTATGGAAGTGCTTACGATGCTGCAGGCTCCCAGTTCCTGGGACTACTTTGGGCATGCGCCAACTCCACAGTCTCTGTTAGATGCACGTGTTAGAGATCTAGACCTGCACGGCAATCGTAACTGGTGGCAAAATTGCTAAACCAACTTGAGCTAAACTAACTTGGGCTAGACGACTCGGGTCATCTTTTTGTTGTTGTTGTATGTGCAAGCATTGAGAAAAATGTGGTACGAGGAAAAGGCTGGCTTCTGTAGTTAATGATGTTTCAAAATATCTGTTCTTACTGAAAATTCATATATGTTATTGTGGTAATTTTTTTGGAAAAAGGAGGAGGAATCTATCTGGGGTGGGGGAGGTACAGAACTCCCTATTTCCCATCTACTTCCTGTGATCAAGGGTAGAAAATTTGAAAAATTGAATAGATAATTCTGTATTTTCAAATACAGGACTATTTTGATTACTTGATGCCGGTTCTGTGAGCTCAGCTGCCTGGCGAGTCTGTGGTCAGCCTACTCTGCAGAGCACTGGCAGCTGAAGGCAAAGCATAAGTTACGGTGAACAGCAACTGCTCTCAGAGGTCCCGGGAAGGGGGCTACTCCCAGACTCAAGGATGTGTGGTTATCCATTCTCTCAATTGCTGCACAAGGAACAGACTTAGACTTTGAGACACCTTTTTTTCTCTGTTGCTGTGAGACACCAATGGATGTGAAAAAGGAATAACGCTTTAGAAGACATAAGGGAAAAACCCGAAGATCTGTGAAAGCCTTTTGAAACTGGTATTTTGGGGAAACACCAAAGCATTCAGGTACCCTTGGAAGCATTACAAGCACATTGGAAGTCAGGAGAAAAAACATTATTTTTTACTTCCACTTAAGATCCAAATTTACCTTCATTACTGCCATTATAATCCTTTAAAAATTACTTTTACATATTTAAATTTTTCATTATTATTATTATTATTTAACAGCAAGTAGCTGTGTCTTTTCTTGGGAACTTCAGATATAACGAAAACAAGAAATCAGACCTCAAGACTACTTTTGAGGCAGAAATAATCCAACCATTATTTCTGGTGTAAAAGGTTTGTGAATAGCATCATTTGCCTAGAAGCTGTTTTCCAACCTAATAACTCCTGGAATAATGACCTAAAACTGTTTCCAAGAGGATTAAGGGCCATATAACTATTAGGAAGTATACGTTTTTTTTTTTAAAAAGCTTCTTTCTGATTGGCAGAGAGGTGAGTTCTGATTTAGGTTAAAACTGCTTGCTTAGGAGAATCAGTTTCAATCTCTCTGAAGTCAAAAGTGTTGAAGTAATCCTCTGGAGAAGGATTGTCTGAGGGTTGTTTTTTTCCTGTATATAATACAAGTATATAGATATTATTTATTGCTATCATGACCTCAAAGATGGTCATTTAACTGGGTTTTTAATCCATTTGGGAGGGGCTTTTTAATCTTCTGCTTTAGTTTGCCTTGGGCAAAAACTGTTCAAAATGGGCTGAGATTGCAGCTGAACACTTAGTTTGTTGGTTAATCATCACCTGAACACTCTTCATTGGAGAGACTGTGGAACAGAGACTTTATTATCTGTAATGATATTGGCCTGTTTTTAAGGTTGTGTACATGCTGTATGTACTTCACTCTTGCTAATTGCTTTTTTAGCTAGTGTGATCTGTAAAGGGGAGGGGGGAGAAAACGTGGGCTCAGGATGACTTGGGAACATGCACCATACAGGGGTCAGGTGTTAAGGGTTAGAGGAATGCATGCATTTGCAGCTGAATCTGATAAAGAGCTGCTTACAGAGTTGTGCTTTTGAATTGGCAAAACTTCCCAACCGGGCATCAAAATACTGGTGACAGAAGTTCACTGCAGAAAGCACATGAATTCACACTGAAATGGATGTTAACCACCTATTGTTTTTCACCTCTTGAAGTAAGGAGAGCTAATGCCATAGCTTCTGGCTGAATCCCAGAAATGTCTCAGCAGATCACACCAAAGACCTGAAATCATCAGTGAGTTCAGCCAGTTTTATCCTAGGGTGCCTTTGCTGACTGCAATCAGGATTGGTTTACGTCTGTCCCAAGAGCATACTCATGTAAGAAGGTGAAATAAACATCTGGCATTAGCAGAGTAAAATAGAATTACTTGGTTTATTTACCTGAGGAACTAGTATAACAGGCCATTCAGAAACTTGTAATAATACGCATATACTGTATTAAATCTGGCCTTTAGATAAGTTCGGCCACTGTGCAATTTAAAGGTGGTTTAGCAGACCTCACTAATAAGGTAACATAAGATTTGGCTGTCATCTGAGTTGTTATAAAAGACAGGGCCAATTTTGTGGGGCACTGAAATCCATCTGTAAGAAAATGCAGGAGGGATTTAATCAGTGATGGTACTTAACATGCAGCTGAACTGGGCCCCGTTTTGAAAAAAAATCACTCTAATTTTTGCATTGGTTGACTATAGCCACAATAAAGGAAGGCAAAGAAGTGTTTGCTGATCAGATATATGGCCAAATTCTTATTTCTGATGCAGGATGCATGCTGCCAAAAGTCTGATGAAAATGCTTATGAAAGATTTTTCTGGTTCTATATGTACTATAAATATATTCCACATGGCTTTATACAAAGCTCTCTGTTATTTCAGTAAATCACAAGCCACTAAGCTAGATCCAAAGAAGGTGAAGCTCTAAATAAAATTCTTTAATATTTTATGACTTTGAAACCCTGTTTTAGAGTATATTTGCTTCATTAATTTGTGGCTTTGATGGTCTCAGTTGGGCAAGTGTTGAAAAGATAGGCAAAATTTAATGGAAAAAATTTTCACAAAGTTCTCTTGTTTGCAGGTAGTCTACAGCACACAGCAAGAAATTTCCTTTTCATTTTCAGTATTCTGGGTTTCAGTTTTAACCCAGGACTATATAGTTTTATTGAAAATAAATTGTTTAAGGAATGTTGTTGCTGAAGATGTTATTTGATTGTGATTTGGCAAAACTCCTTGCCTAGTGTGAATACAAATACAAGTTTTTCCTGGGAATTTAGAGGAAAAAAATAATCATCTGTGCTCCCTCCACCCCCAGCTGTGGGACTAAGGGTGTGATGGTGCAGTGTTGTCTCCCCAAGCCCCTGTGAAGATCTATCTGGTAGCCCGGGAGCTCCTCAAAGTGTCCCCAAGGAGCACCAAAATGGAATCTGGCTATCGCCTAGCTGGTTTCCATTCTTGATTTGAGAACTCTGACTTGTAGCATTATAATTAAAGAATGAGACGAGTGAGTAGATTAGCTGCAGAGGAATAGAGTTTGGTAAAACTAAGCAGTAAACTAAGAGTCGAACTGCAGATATTTTTCATGTTGCAGCAACAGGTTGCTCTAGTTCCTCCCCATTTCTTGTAACCCTAACCACCATTATGTAGTCAGGTGCTAGAGTAAAATGAAGTTAAGAGAGCAAACACTTTTCTTCTCCTTTCCTTCCCCGCTCTGCCCCTGCCTCAACAACAGCTTGGTGTTTTCAATGGAAAGTGTAGTTGTGTTCTCAAGATTGATGATACAAAACAGTATTGTCCCACTTGGTTGCTTTGCCCCTTCCCTTGCTCACAGACTCAGAATAATGCCCTCTTACTGTACCTTTTCCACATTACATGAGCTTTTATACCTTCTAGCATTGTAAATCTGGGAGAGTAAACAAGAGTTCCTGCTCCCTGCCATGTATCATCTGCACAGCCGCCAAGTGTAAGGCAGATTGTGGTCGTCGCTTATACCTGTGTAACAGTGGTGGAGATTACTGGGCTTGGGAATTGGGGAATTTCAGGACAGCTGTAGTGCATATGGTTAGGCGAAGTTTATCGGGGGGTGGCGTGTCTCATGGAGGACTAGCATGGGAGCAGTCATAGTGAAGCTGTGCTCTGGGATCTCGCACTGGGTTCTTGGCAGCTGCAGTCAGAACAACAGTGTCTGCATCCCTTTGCTCAGGTAAGGGGAGGAAAGCAAGTGTCAAAGAATACTGACATCCTGCAGCTGCTTTTCTGTGAGCCACTGTAAACTTACAGGTAGAACTTGAAGACAGTAATTTCTTAAACAGTCCAGTGTTTTGTGCCTTCCTCTTCAGAGTAGAGCATGCAAGATGAGGACAATGTCTTGACTGACAGCTGGGGAGTCCTGAGTCCCCAGCCTTGGAAAATTAGGCCTCCTTGCAGCATCCCTCGAAGTAAAGCACCTGAAGCTTCCAGCTGCTCCTGAGTCATCACATGGGAGCCCTCGTAAAGGAAAGGGAAAGGGGGGTCCAGCAACTGCAAGTTGTGAGATGGGAGAGCTGATGGCTTCTGATTTCTGCGCCTTTGAAAGGGTTAATGCTGAGGTGCTCTATTGTATTAATGATGGTTGTCTCTTTGCAGAGCCCGTTGGGCTCTTTCAGGGGCCTCTCAAAACAATGAGTGCAGTGAGGCTGTTCTGTCTAATTACTCTAAGACAGGGATGCTAAAGAGGAATTAATGACAGTTGACAAGTGCAATTAATAATTATAGCAAAGCTGGGAGTCATGCAGCAGGCAGATGACAATAACAGGGTAACTGTACATGACAGCTTTCATCCGTTCCTTCCCCCCCCCGATTCTTCTTTCTTTTACCCTTTAATGTGAGTTGCTGCATGGAGCTGGGCCACACCGCACTGCTTGTTCAGAAGAAGGTGCTGAGATCTGGTCACTTAGGCCAATTTCTAGCCCACCCCTCCCCCTCAGTCCCTCCTCAAAAAAAAAAAAAAAAAGGGAAAAAGTAAAAAAGAAAAAATTACCAACAGCACCAACTTAGCAGCACAGGCTTCTGTTAGCTTTCATGGTCAGGTGTTGACAAGACTACTTAAAATTCATGTTGGGAGATTGGAAGGAGAAGGGGACAGGGAAAGGCAGTAGCAAGCTGGAGTTGAAGTGGGATTTCCATATCAAAGGCCAGGCCTTTGGCTCTGAATGGTAATTAAAGTACCCAGATTTCATCTCCTTGGTCAGCTCATGAAAAGGAAAAAAAAATTAGAGGATTTTTTCACTCCCTTTAGACTACAGTACAGCAAGCAGTAAATTAAATGAAAGTTGAGCTAAAAGGTGCCTAACGCTTCAATCTTTTGCATCTAATAGGATCTATGATGTTTTTAAAGCATTTATTCAGTTCACATCTTCATCTTGCTGTGATTATAAAGGATATCATGTCTGCTTACATTTATTGGGCACACATCTTGGCCTTCCCAGGGTTGTAAAAGGATTTCACTTTGCATTATGTTGCTGTTGTGTTACAGCCTGTCGGGTTAAAAAAAATGGGGGGAAGGCGGGGGGAGTGTGAAAAGGAAGTAAAAGGGCACATTTCTGTGTAATTTCTAGCTGGTCATTGTAGGAACCACTAACAGTGAGAACCAAATAAATGCAAATTTAATGAGGCATGGGGAACTGGTAATGAGATACAACAGCCCCTCACCTTGAGGTTGCTCATTCAAACCTAGACCATGGCACTATTGAAAGTGGCCACAAACCAGCAGTCACATGGCAGTAAATGTGCAATGTTTTGTCATCTTGGTCCACTCCCTGGTGGATATGTAGTGATGAAACGAAAGCCCTGCTTCTGTTTGCTGGTAGTCCTTCTTCAGGGACAAGGACTGCGTGGTCTCTGGATTTCTGGCCCTTGGTGTGGGTCATGTTCAAGTCAAGAGTTATGCTATATTGCGTGGTGTCTTGCTCCGGGCTCCTTCTTCACTGTCCTGGTTCCAGGCCTTCTGTAGACGAGCTGAGTTCTCTAGTCTCTGGAGCTATTGGTCTTGCCTTTTGCTGACAGTGCATGAACACCCAAACCCCGAGGGTTTTGCCAATACTATTGGTGTCTTGATGTGCCCTTCAGTTTCTCTTTAGATCTGGGCTGGCCAAGCAGTTTCTCAACACCTTGGGCTCCTGCCTCTGGGGTTGCACCTCAGTAAATCCATGGTTGGCTCTCTTTGGCCGAATACCTCGAGAGAGAAAAAGCAGTTTGGCTCTTTTCAGTTCTGCTCCATAGTTATGAAAGGCTGAAACCTTAAGTCTGAGCCACACGTGTATAACTAAAGGTGACCAGGCTGGGTCTCATTTACGTTGGGGCTGAGTTGGAATCTACTACAGGTAATAAATTACCTCTCCTGACCCCACTGGATCCTGGATCAGTTCCTTGAGCTGAAACCCTGAGGTCTAGATGTTTTGGTGTGTTTTCCTATAGTTACATCTCCTCTATAGAAAATGTATGCATCTTGATGTAACTGTATTGGTATGAGACGTTATGGATGTGGACAGTGCTGGTGGTGTCCTGTTTGTACAAGTAGAGCTGCTGTGATGGAAAGGGTAAGAACTCATTGAAGCAAAACTTGGAATAGTTAAGATCAAAATTTTAAAAGAGAGGTGGGGGGAAAGGCAAATTATTATTGCTGTAACAAAAATGAAGAACTTAGAAATGAACCTAACTAAATGTTCACTTAACACCTGAACTTGAGAGATTTCCAAATGTAGACTTATGTTCTAAATGCTGAGGTTATTTTTCTTCCTCCTTCTCTCTCTCTCT